>NC_063167.1:82489735-82804547 GCF_023159225.1 Perognathus longimembris pacificus
ATATAGTTTGTTTAGTGAGAGAGAGAGAGAGAGAGAGAGCGAGAGAGCTGTTATGGCTTAAACTCAGGGCTTTGCCCTCTCATTTGGCTTTGTTACCTTCAACTGGCCTTCTGTTTCTTGAGCCCTGTGTCCAGTCTAGCATTGTTCTAGTTAATTGTAAATGGAGTCTCATGGACTTTTCTTCCAAGATTGGATTTGAACTGAAACATAGAAGTGTGGCTTAGAAGTAAGAAGGGGAAAGTGGGTTGTTGTTTGTTTAGTTTCTTTAAAGGTAGTATCATCATCAGAAGGTAAAATCAGTGATAAGAAGGCTCTCATAGAAGGGAAGAGGCTGGTCTTTATAGGGGTGAGAAGATTCCAAAGCATAGGTGCAGGCACTGGCGTGGGAGGGCTCACTTCCTCTAGTATGACAGGAAGAATAAGGCAGAACATAGACTGCATGTTCTCAAGTTCACTGCTTATTTCTTTTTCACAATAAATCATTCATTATAATATGTCATAATAAAATATGTTAAGTATAGTATGTATAATATATAAAATATATTATAATAAAATATATTATTTTAATCCTAGTCCCTGTTTCTTTTCCTCCTCCTCCTCCTTCTCCTCCTCCTCTTCCTCCTTCTCCTCCTCCTCCCCCTCCTCCTCCCCCTCCCTCTCCCCCTCCTTTTTCTTCTTTCTCACCTCCCCCCATCCCTCTCCCTGTCTCATTTCTTCCTTTCTCCTTCTGTGCTTGTACTGGGGCTTGAATTCAGAGCTTTGTGCTGTGGCTTAGCATTTTTCTCAAGTCTGGTTTCTACCACTTGACTATTAGCTCCACTTCTGGTTTTTTGCTGGTCAATTGGATTAAGTATTGAAGTGGGGAGATTGGGTCTGGCTGGTGCCATCTAGGCCACATGGTGGGTGGAAGGGTCTGGCACGTTGTCTTCATGGTGGAGGAAGCCCCCGCCTCCCAGGTGATGGATGTGCTTGAATCCCTGGAGTCAGGCACAAGAACTTGGCTGATAGATTACTAAGCCTGTCAGTCCAGGGCCTGGGATGGGGAGTTTCCTGTGTTCCTGACCCCTGATCTGATCCTATTTAGGCCCAGACCAGCTCATGTGCCATTACACCATGCCACGTGTCTCCATGTTCATGTCCTGTGATCTGTCTCCTGGCTCTTCTCCAGTCACCAGGACATCCCACTTCAGCTCTCCATTGGAGCTGAATTGGTTTGTTTGTATTGTTTTTGTTCTTTCTTTCCTTGCTGGCCTTCATGTCTCAGTTTCCTAACAGTGTCAAGAGTCCACCATGCAGTCACCGACCTTTTAATAAATACTCCAAAATTCAACCTTTTAAAATGTGACTTCTCCATTTCCTCACTGTACAACATTATCTTCTGGATTTGTCTGCCCAACACTTTGGGTCAATGGCTTGAACTGTGATCCTTAGATTTCAGTCTCAATATTCAATAGCTATTCAATATTCCATCCTAGCTATTCAATAGCTAGGATTACAGCCATGAGCCACTGTTGCCCAGCTTAATCCTAGTCCTTAAAGGGAAGAAACCATATTTTACTAAGTTACTTTGCATTTTCTTTCTTTTTAAAAATTTTTATTGCTGCTTCCTGTTTTAAAGAGAACTTAGAAGATTCTTAAATCTCCTGTGAGCTCAACAGTTTCATTAACAGTTTCCTTTTTTTAAATGTTCACTCATGACCTTCTGTAGAAGACTGAAGTGAATTGCTTAACTCCTCAAATTTAACCTTTCTAGCAAAACACACTGTCTTTAAAAGGGTACACAATAAGAAAGATGTGAATAAAAATTTCAGAAATTGTGTGTATCTAACAAGTGATTGAAACACTATATTTGTAATCATTACTTTGAGTTCCTAGATTAAAATAAGCAGTCTTCCTGGTTGTAGAGAAACTAATTAAACACACAGCTTTATTGAAAACAACTGGGAGTTTGGGATATAATAAGGATACTGGGTCTAATGAGTGCCATCTTGTCAACATGGTGGATAATAGGGAATTGTGTTTAACTGGTGCCATCTTGTCTACCTGGTGGAGTAAGGTGAAGTTCTACCGCTAGGTGATGGACATGCCTGAATTCCTATGGGCAGGGGTGGGGACTTGGACTATAGGTTACTGGACCTGCCAGTTCTGTGCCTTAAACTTGCCAGACTTGAGTTCCCTTTGACCCTGTCCCCTGACCGGACCCCATTTAGTCCCTAACCAGCTCTGGTGCCATTGTGTACCATGCCTGGTGTTGGCTGACTCTCCTCAGGTTACCATGGTGTCCCACTTCGGCTGTCCATTAGTATTGATCTGATTTGTTTGTATTGTTTTTTTCTTTACTCTCCTACTCTCATGGCTCAGTTGTCTAACAATGTTAACCGTATTCAAGACTGCAAGTTTTCTGGGGACATCTACCTGCGGTTGCTGGCTTTCTAAAAAAGGCTCCTGATTCAACCTCTCAAAATGTAGCTTCTCTGTATCTCCAGATTGAATAACAAGGATAGGAAAAAGAAAATAGAAAGTTATGTCATTTAAAATATATAATACCTTGATCCTTTGATTCTTGATCCTGGTGGTCTCCTTAAGCTTCTGTGATAGACAAATGTGCAGAGAATTGTGACATTTGTGTCCCTAAAGTGTAAGGTATCCAATACAGTCAGTATTATCTGCAATATGATCTCTGCGTAATTGATTAGCTTCATTCACAGGGGAGCCATTCTATTTCTAAGACAACAAAGAATTAGATTTTACCATTGATCCAGTTGCTTTGGCTACCCTAGTTGGGAAATTAGATTGATAGATGATTTGACAATTGTTTAGTGATTCTTTATTAGTTTTGGTCTTTCTGCTTTTGGGATGACTAAATATAATCCCTAAATCTTGGCATGCAAGGTGAATCCAGTTTTTTGCTGATCATCTTGGTGAAAAAAACAGTTTAATTCTTTCTCTAAATTAAGAATTGGAGAATGAGGCTTCAAAATAGTCTCCAGGAAGTAGAAATATTCTGTTTCGTAGCTCCTCTTCACCAAGTCCAACAACTTCCTTAACAAAAAGATCCACTTACAAAACTATTACTCAAGGAGACATTTGATTCCATCTCCTTTGTTCTGCACAAACTAGGCAATGTATTGTGGAAAAGTAAATGTTTGTAGAAGTTTTTTTCTAACAGCTAATAAGATGATTGGAAAAGGAGAAAGTGGTGCAGGTCCAGCCTCCAAGAAATAGCTTATCCAGCAGTAAATGTCATTATGTGATATTCAGTAATACTACTTCTACTCAGATAACAATAAGGAAACTGGAAAAAAATGCTTACTTTTAATCAACCCAATGATATATACTTATGAAAGATGCCTGATGGCAAATTGAACTTTAAATGAAATCATAGTTGCATATTAACAGATTTATGATAAATAAGAATAATTCAACTTTGTGCACTTGAAAATTTCCAGAAAAAGCGGGACAGTTTCAGAGATTGAAGTAAATTTAATTTATTTCATTTCTTTTCCACTCTGTAGACGTTTTTGGACCTCTATTCCTGCATCTGGTATGGTGATGGATGCTTCAGATGCAAATCCCAGCCCTCAAGGGACTCATTGCCTCCTGAGGAAGAAAGACAGTTAAACAGCTACGTGACAATGTTATATTTGTTGTCATGGTGGAAAGCACAAGATGCTTTGGGAGCTCAAGAAAGAGAATGCCAAACATTAGAAGAGGGAGGCATTTATCAGACTTCAAAGAGCAGAGATGACATTAAAGCTTAATTGTTTCTCCTTTTTACATTTTTAACTTAATTTTTTGAAAATATATTTTAGTAATTCTTTTAATTGTACATATTTACATTGATTTTTAAAAATTATCCTCAGGGGCTGGGGATATAGCCTAGTGGCAAGAGTGCCTGCCTCGGATACACGAGGCCCTAGGTTCGATTCCCCAGCACCACATATACAGAAAACGGCCAGAAGCGGCGCTGTGGCTCAAGTGGCAGAGTGCTAGCCTTGAGTGGGAAGAAGCCATGGACAGTGCTCAGGCCCTGAGTCCAAGGCCCAGGACTGGCCAAAAAAAAAAAAAATTATCCTTAAATAGTTGTACTCAGAGCTTTCAATTCAATATATCAGCTTGTCACCCCTTTTATCTTTATCCCCATCTTTCCACCCTTACTCAACCCTTCAATTTACCTGGTTCTATTTTCACATATGTACACTGAATATTATGACTGCATTCATCCACTCTTCATTCATCCTCTCTCCATTTGTTTGCCTTCTCCATGACCTCATCTCCCACCCATGAAAACTCATGTTCCATCTTCCTAATATTCATTGATCCTGAAGGGCAAGTGAGAATTTCAGGCTGTACAAAGAGAGGAAGATTCCAGATATAAAGAAAGCATATGCAAAGACACAGGGGCAGCAAAGAACATGTGTGCTTGGAGGTTGGCTGGGCATTGCATGTGACTTTAGATGCACTTCTTCCAGAGTTTATGGATGGGAAAGGTCACCAGCTTTCAAAGTTCTAGGAGATGTATTCACAGAGGGGATTTGAAAGCAGGCACAAGGAGGGTAAACAAAGCAAGAGAAGGGGACATCCTGGATGGGTAAAGAATATCAACAGAGGCCAGCTTCTCAGAACTTTTGCTGTCTTTAATCACATATAAATCCAGTCCTATTTCAACAACCTACTGTCCCTTTTGTTACACTGCATGATAATCGTGCAAAGAGCTTTTCAATGTGGTATCTCATTTAGGCAAATACCACAGTTTATTCAGGTGTGTGTGTGTGTGTTTCATATATATGGATATACATATATGCAGTATTCTGAAATATATATACAGACACTTTTATATATTGACTTCAACAGAAGATTAAATGACTTTTCCAAAGTTCAAAAAGTGAGAAAAGATTTGGGTTTTTGTTATTATAGAGAAAGGTGCCCAAGTCAATGAACCTAGTGATGATAAAAATGTGTGTGTGTGTGTGTGTGTGTGTGTGTATGCATGTGTATGTACGTGCATGCACATTCAAGTGTATGTGAATTTCAGCGGAAGCTGTAAAAGGATTGTCTTTGTCTCAAGGTCTAACAGCCCCCAAAATGATGTGGACAAATCAAGCTTGTTGAGTGAATGAGTTGTATTTGAGGTTAGATATTTGGTTAGGGTTATTTATTTGAATAAATTAGACAGATGCTCCACTAAGGTTCAGCTGCCTCTTGATTATGTTTTCATTACCTGCATCAGGCAGGGGGCAGTGTATGCAGGCAGAGGGGAACAGTGATTAAACATTACTCCTGAAGGACAGCTTTTTTTTTTTCTTTTAATAGTAACCATGCCTGATTCTGGAAGGAAATGTCTCCATTAATTTTCCCATCAGTTTGATACATAGTTCTATTCCTATTTTTGCTTCTGCTAGGGACCAGAGTCTCTGTTCAGTCATCATGGTGGCTTCTTTCCCAGGTAATGGTTCTTATCGAAACCAGCAACAAGATTTTTTGCAACATGTGATGGTTAACTTTGTGCATCAACATGACTGGGCTAAGGGGCATTATATTTCTGAGTATGCATCTCCAGGTGTTTCTGGCAGAGATTAGCTCTTGAATTGGTAGACTGAGGAACTAGATGCCCATTTCAGTATGGATGGTCCTCAAGCTACCCACTGAGTACTTACATTGAATAGAAAGGTGGAGGAGAGATAAATTCTCGATCTTCTTTAATTGGGATATCTATTTTGATTTGTTCTTAAGCATCAGAGCTTCTGTTTCTTGGACCTTTGGAGTCTGGGATTTATGCAAGAATAAATCCAGTTCTCAGGCTTTGAGATTCAGACTTAAAGCATCACCATTGGTGGCTTTGGTTCTTATGCCCTTGAACTTGGACTAATTATACCACACAATCTTCTGAAATCTCGAGCTTGCTGTTGTCTGATCTCAAATAATCTTCTAAACGATGTGAATTCCCATACTCACTTTCTGTCTCTTTCTCTCTCTAATATATCTCTCTATATTGTATACATACATACATAGTCGTATACACATTTGTGCAAATGTGTGTGTATATGTGTAAGTAGTATATAAAGTCCTTTTCTGTGAGGCCTATGGTTGTTTATCACTATCACCAAATGAGTAGATGTTTTAAAAGAAAAGAGGTGTTATTTAGCTCACAGTTTTTGGAGGCCGAAAGTCCAAACATCACTCTCTGGGCTCTGGTGAGTGTCTTCTGAGCTACATCACAGTGGGAGGATGTCATGGGAGAGATCCTGTGACCAACAGTCAGAGTGAGGGGGAGGAGCTAGCCTTGTAAATTTCTACTGGGTCTTGTCTCAGAAGTTCCACCATCTCTATATGATACACAGAGGAACTAATTCCCACCTTAGAACCCTGGGAAGATAAAGCACAGCCAAACCATAGTATTCCCAGGCTCAGTAGGCCTCTAAAGGTGAGAATTAAGTATGACCCTTGAGAAGATATGCTATATGTCAAAGAGATGACTTGGTTTTCTAATTTATTCAAGTAGAAATCTTGGGACTATGTATAAGAATGTGGGGTAGCTGGATGCTGGTGGTTTATACCTGTAATCTTAGCTGCTCAGGAGGCCGAGATCTGAGGATTTATGTTTGAAGCCAGCCAAGGTAGACCAGGAAACTCTTATTTCCAGTTAACCAGCAAAAGCTACAAGAGGACATGTGGCTCAAATGGTAGAGCACTAACTTTGAGAGAACAAAAGGCAGTCAAAAGCAAAAGGCCCTAAGTTCAAGCCTCCAGTAATGGCATATACATACACATTTACATACAAGAATGTGATAAAATGGTTAAATGAATATAAAGCTAGATGAAGTTGAATTTATTAATATGAGCCTACTAAGCAGAGATTCTGGATTTAATGTTATAGTTTGGAGAATAACAAAGGACACTAACATTCTCTTTATGAAATTTTATGAGTGTATGTCAGGCTAGTTCAGTTGAACTCTAAGCTCATCCACTGTTTACTTCTCCACTTCCAGAATGGAATCTACTTAGCTGACAAAATCCACATGTTCCTTCTTTGATATCTTAGGTGAGTAAGATCTATATAATGGTGGGAAAGGCTAAATGGATGACTTAAGAAAACAATAAACAAAAAACAATACTAAGAATGGGCATTGTGGCTTAATTGGTAGAGTGCCAATTGTGAATAAACATGCCAACCAAGAGCAGGAGGCACTGAGTCCAAGCCCCAAGCTAGCAACAAATCACCACCACCACAACTACAAACAATCCTGTATTTTCACAGATAGGGCAGCAATTAGTGATATTCCTCTTGAAAGATGTAGCTATGGTGATTTTGTACACAACCATATCAGCGTTCCTTTTTGGTCTGTATAGAAGACAATGGAACGTGAAGAATGACAGTGATTAGTAAATGTTTTGCCAAGTTTTACCAAGCTCCAATTACAGCTGTGGTACTAGGTGTGATTTCATTGCTTGAGCAAATTAACACATCTCCTGGTATTTGGTATGCAGCTATTAATCTGGCAGATGCTTTTTCCTCAATACCTGTCCAGAAGATGACCCAGAAGCAGTTTCTTTTATAGTTGGCATGGCCAGCAATCTTATTTCACTTTTCTACTTCTTGGGTATATCAATTTACCAGTCCGAAATTGTAACTTGCTTTTTGGAAAACTTGATCATATTTATCTTCCATGAAACTGGCCCATTACACTGATGATCTCATGCTGCATTGACCTATTGAATGAGAACGTGTAACTGCTCTAGGCTTATTGGTGAGACATTATTGTGTGCCATTGAGTAGAAACTAATCCAGCTAAAATTTAGGAGTCTCATCTCAGAGAAATATCTGGGGGTGGGTCTAGTTGTGTGGAGGCATTTTAAGATATGTCAACAAGGATAAAACATTGCATATACACCTTCCTATGGCCAAGAAATAAATACAACACTTAATTGGACTGCTTGAATTTTGGAGGTAATATACTGTTCTCCTGAGTGTTAATTTATTCTATGCAGCCAATGATCCAACTTTGTAAATTTGAAGTGGAACCCAGAACAAGAGAAAGCTTTACAATGGGCCCAGCTGGCTGTGCACAGTGAGTGCTCTGTTGCTGGAGCCACATGATCCAGCAGAGTCAATGGTGCTGGTCATGTTGGTGAAAGACCTGAAGGCTTTGGCAGGCTCTCACATGTGAACCGTAGAGTTGACTCTTGGAATTTTGGAGTTCTCAAATCATCTATCACTATTCTCCCCTGACCAGTTCTTTTGCCCAGTATTGGGCCCTTAGTAAAAACTGAATGCTTGGCAAGGACCACTGAGTAATGGTGATGAGTTGTGCCTTACCTGACCCATCACATCATAAAGTTCAGCATGCACTGATGCACACATTATCTAATGGAAGTGGCATATGTGCAACTGGGCCCAAGCAGGCTCTGCAGGCAGAAGCACACTGTAGAAAGCAGTGGCCTAAATGTAGAAGGGTCCTGCTCCTCTTATCCTGTTTTGTCTCTTCCAGTCTATGACCTATGGTGTCATGGGGAGTTTCTTACAATCAGTTGACAGAGAAGACTCAGACTTAGTTTTCAGCTAGCTCTGCACCATCTTGATGCAGACAGATCCAGCAATAGAGCTCTTTATTGGAATGTCCCTAAAGGACAGAGGACATGGAAAACCTTAACAACAGTGGAACTTTGGGTAGTGTATCTATTTCTATGTAGCAGAAGAAATGACCAGATGTGTGATTCTATGCTGACTCATGGGCTGGAGCCCATGGATTGGTTGGATGGTCAAGAACTAGGAAGAAATGTAATTGGGATGCTAATGACAAGGAGACTTGGGGAAACGTATGTGCAAAGATTTCTCTCATTGGGCAACAACTGCGATTATATTTGTGTTCCATGTCGAATGCTTACAAAAGGATGACTTCATCTGAAGAAGATTTAAGTAATCAAGTAGGTAAGAGATTTACTGGTGGAGACCAGTCAACTTCCTTCTCTAACCACCATTGTCATTGCCCAATTGGCTCATAAACCAAGGTATGGTGGTGATAGGAATGGAGGTTATAGCTGGGTTCAACATCATGGACTTCTACTTGGCTGTGGCCATCTCTGAGTATTCAATTTTTCAGCAATAGAGGCCAACACCGAACCTCCGATGTAGCACAATTTCCAGGGGTGATGGGCCCGGTTTCTGGTGACAGGTTTATTGTGCTGACTGCCTTCACCAAAGAAAGGGCAGTATTTTGTTCTTACTAGACTGATCCTCTGGGCATGGATCTGTCTTCCAGCATGCAGTGCTTCTACCCAAATTGCCATCTGCAGACTTTACAGAATGCCTCACCCAGCATTTTAATATTTCACTCACCATTGCTTTTGACTGACGAAGTCAACTCAAAGCCAAGTAAGTATGGAAAGGGGCCCATGATTAGGGAATTTACTGGTTTTACCAAGTTCCCCACCATTCTGAAGCAGCTGGTTTGATAGATTAGATGACTTTTTGAATATTCAGTTAAAGCACCAGGTAAATGGCAATATCTTGCAGCGCTGGGGTACAATTTTTAAGAAGGTTGTATATGCACTAAATTAACATGTAATATAGGCTAATGTTTCTTTGATCATCAGGATCTGTGGGTCCAGGAATCAAGAGGGAGAAATGAGGCAGATACTATTCATAATTACTCTCAGTAATCCATTAGAAAAATGTTTTACTCTTGTAGCTGTGGCTTTAGCATAAAGGATTTAATTCCAGAAGGAATAATACTTCTACTAGGAGACATAGCATGGATTTCACCAACTGAAGTTTAGAATGCTACCCAACTACTCTGGGCTCCTTATGACTCTGAATCATAAGGACTCAGCATTATTGTGCTACCTTGGGATATTGATTCAGACTGCCAAGGAGAAATTGGGCCACTATTTCACAACAGAGGAAAGGATTAGGATCATGTGGTACAGGAAATCCTCAGAACATCTCTTAGTAGTCTCCTGCCCTATAATGAAGTTCCATGGAACAGTATAATAATCCAATGAAGACAAAGACTTAATTGCTCAGACTCTTCAGAAATGAAAGACTGTGTCACCAAACGAAGTAAAGAATTATGACCAGCTGAGATGCTTGCTGAAGGCAAAAGGTATACAGAATAGAAAGCAGAAGGTGATTGTGATAAATACAAGCTACAACTCTATGACAAGTTACAGAGTTAGGGCCATCAATTCTTATGAGTATTTCCTTTTTTGTTGTTAAGGATGCATTTAGAAATTTATACTCATGTATTAAGTAATACCTTTGCTTTCTTTCTTCTTCCCTTATACAACATTAGAAGTCTTGAGTTTCTATCATGATTTATATATTTTATGATTTTGCATCATAATACCTAAGTATAATATAAATCACTCATAGACTTTACCTTTTCTTTGAAGAAGGGGTTAGCAGCATATCTTCTGTTGTAAGCAGGACAGTGGTGTTGTGTGAAGCAGCACTATAACCTTGCTATTCTCTTTATTTGGAGATCCAGTGTGGTTTAATGAGATGTATAAATGTGCCAGATTGATAATGTGTGGACTTGTGATGTTTAATTTCGTGTCAAGTTAACTGGACTAAGAAATGCCCAAAAGGATGACAAAACTATTTCTGAATGTGTTTTTGCAGGTGTTCTTGAATTGTTGGATTGAGTAAACATCTGTCTTCATCAGTGTAGCTGTACATCATTCAGTCAGCTGAGGGCCTGGATATAAGAAGACAGAGAAAGAGCCTTTTTGAAATAAGGTATTCCTTTGTCAGTCTCTTCCTGCTCTTGGATATTACAGCTTTTAATTCTTAGACCTTTAAACTCTGAGCACCTAAATTATGATAACTACACTTCTTAAGAACACCTTTTAAGGACAACTATGCTAGCCAAACTTGATGGTGCATATTTATAATCTCAGTTCTTGAATGCCTGAGACAAAAGGATTGCTTGAGTTCAAAATTCACTTTGAGGCCAGCCCGGGCAAAATAGTAAGACCCTTCCTCACTGAGGGGAGGAGGAGAAGGAGGAAGAGAAGAAGAAGAAAGAAGAAGAGGAAGAAGAAGAAGAGGGAGAAAGAAAAAGGAAAAAGAAGAAGGAAGAGGAGGAGGAAGAAGATGGAAGAAGGAAACAGGCAAGAAGAAAGAGGAAATTAAAACTGGAGAGAATAAAGGAAGGCTAGAGATAGCTCAGTATTAGAGTGCTTGCTTAGCAGTACATGAAGTTTTAGGCTCCATCTTCCTCTTTCTGTCTTTCTCCCATCTATACCTGTCTATCTGTCTGTCTGTCTTTAACTATCTACCTATCCATTTATTTGTCTGCCTGTCCGTCCATCTATCCATCTCTCTCTATCTTTCATCTATCTACCTACCTGTCTAAAATCATCTTTGAAGCATTTCAGGAAAAAGCTGGAGATAGATCAAGACAGAAGGAACATTTGAATCCTCCTTTTATAAGACCTGTCCATCAACTGCAGTTTGAGTACTCTCAGTTGGAAACCTGGAGCTATAAGTTGCTTTAGTGACAACTTCTCAAGGCAGAAATCAGGCTAGAGTAACCACTGTCAAGATGTAACTGTCTCATTTAGATAATAAAACATGAACAAAAACAAGAAGGACCACTGGGTTACATTTAAGTTTTCAGGAGAAATGCCTGCTGGAATCTTATTGATTTTTGAAATGAGTTTTGGTAGTGTTTTATCCACGCTATTTTATTTCAATGAAGCTACCATTTAATGTCCCAAAGCATAACAAAGGGGAAATAAGTTAGTGTTCATGCAAAAATTGGCTTGTATCCTGATTTCACATGGAACCTGCTTAGTTGAAGCTGGCATATGCAGGGTGACTGACAACACCCAAACAAAGCAATTATTTTTCAATATGTTTACTTTGTAATTACATAATAATTTGAAAATGGAGGATTAGTTCTTAATTCTTAGTCAGTATCAAAAATAACTCCTCAGTAGTGAAGCTAGACTGAGTACTCTTCTGAATCTTTCACAATGCTTCTGTTAACCTTTTCCATGCCATAATAAACAAGAGACATGTAAAGATCAAATAAAGAATAAGACATTGTTCACAGGATTTCTGAGATCCTGTACTCTAAATTAGGCTTAAAAAATTAATTTAGCTAGGTGTTGGTGGCTAACAGTTTGCAATCCTAGCCACTCAATAGGCTGACCTCTGAGGGTCACCGTTTGAATATAGAGCAGTCAGAGAAGTCCTTGAGACTCTTATCTTCAATTAACCATTGCAAAGCCAGAAATGGAGCCATGGGTCAAATTTAGAGCAAAAATGCTCAGAGACAGAATGCAGGCCCAGAATGCTGGCCATAGGACTGGCACACTAACCTACAAAAACTTTAATATAATTCGCTGATTATTTTCAGTTTACCAAAAAATTTGAAAACTGTGGATTAAGTGGTTATTTGAATTCCGTTAGTGGTTTATCTAGAGATTTGATATACTTAGGATTTTTCTTGTGGCAGTCTTGAGGTTTGAACTTGAGTCTTTTGCTTATTGGCAGATGCTCTACCAATAAGCTACCCTTTCAATCTTATTTAGGACCACTAAACCTAAGAGCTCCATTCTTATATACCATGGGTTTCTGATCCCAAAGATCCATGTATATGATTTATGGGGGGGAGAACACTAGGGTTATTGGAAGCCATTCCTTGAATCTTTTACAGGTTGAATTTATGAAGAATGGCATGTGCAAAGTATTCTTTCCCACTCTGGTATGCCTGTTGTGAGAAACCCAGACAGTGAAATAGGACTTCAAGGCTTCTTGAGAAGCCATCTTTATCTGTGCCTGCACTGACTCCAGTGAATTCATATCTGGACTGAAGCTCTGAGGACAAAGGGGTGCTGCCTTATAGAATCCTGCAAGCCCTTTCCAGAAAAGCAAGAAGCAAAGTTCTTTCCATACATGGCCAGCTGTGGTCCCATTAGCTGCTCTATCCCTAGCACTAAGTGATGCCTTAGGTCTTGTCTCCTGCATTCTACAGAACAAAGGGTTATTAAGAACTAGGAAGCCTGCTCTCTGTCCTGGAGCAAGCATAATGACGAATTTCAGGAAGTCTGCTTCTTGTCATGCAGCTTTCCCACTGCACTGGTACTCATGCTGAGCTGTAGAATTTTAACTGAGAGAGCAGAAATAAAGATGTTATCTCAATCTGAACTGTGTCAAATTTAAGGCAATTTTATGGAAGTTGATTGCCAAATAAGGCTTATTAATTTCAAATCATCCATAAAAGGGAGACATTGTCTTTTATTTAATGTTCTTTACATATCAATTTGGTAAGTGAGGTTTAACATATTGTAATATACATGTTAGAAATACTTAGCATGGATTAAAGAAGACCAACAGGAACGTTACACACAGAAAGCTTGAAATTCCTAAGCAAAAAAAAAAAAAAGCTACATTTGGAAAAAGATGCATTATAACTGTGACATTAATTACTAATTTCCAAGTTGCAACTTTTAGTATATGTGCTGCCTCTCAACACAATCTTTGAATTTCCAAGTTGCTTAATGTGACACTAATAATTTGAAATATGTCTGTGTGATTTCATCTTAAATAATTTTGAGTAAAAATGATCTCACATTTATTAATTATTTTTTATTTTTTTACTTTTCTTTTTAGTTCCTTTTCTTTATTTTTTTTCCTGCTTTTTTTCTCTGATCCTATCTTTTACTTCTCACACTCATTTTTTTCCTTTGATTTCATAATTAAGCAAATTAAGCTGTCTTTCCCTCCTTCCCCTCCCCAATACTGGGTCTTGAACTCAGAGCCTGGGTGCTGTCTCACTCAAGCTTTTCTCACTTAAGGCTAGTGCTCTGCTACTTCCAGTTTTCTGGTGGATAATTGGAGATAACAGTCTTATGGACTTCTCTGACTGGTCTGTCTTCAAACCTTGATCCTCAGATCTCAGCCTCCTGCGTAGGTAGGATTACAGGTGTGAGCTATCAGCACCAAACTACTAAACTATTGATTTCAGAATAAATTCCTATTTGCAAATTGAATCTCCAACAAATAAGTGGATGGAAATGCATACACTGAAGGATAATAACCAGGAACCAGTTTCTAGCTGCCTATTAGTATTATGGAAGTCTCATAGATACAATTCAGAACTGAAGTGTCCCCCAAAGGCCATACCTTAAAAGACTTTGTCTCCTGCCTGTGGCACTATGAGGAGGTGGTAGAATTCTTAGGAGGTGGGATCTAGTGCAATGAAGTTAGGTAACTGGGGGCAGGGGAAGGGCATACTTGAAGGTGATGGTGTTATTTGGCCCTTTCCTGTTTCCTCTTTCTCTCTCCTCTTCTTCCCCTCCCCCCAGCTTCTTCTTCTTTTTGCTAGTTCTGTAGCTTGAACTCAGGGCTTGGGTGATGAGCCTCTTTGTGCTCAAGGATAGTGCTCTATCACTTGAGCTCCATTTCTACCTTTCTCTGAGTAGTTCATTAGAGGTAAGAGTCTCATGGACTTTTCTGCCTATGCTGGTTTTGAACCATGATCTTCAGATCTCAGCCTCCTGAGTAACAAGGCTTATAGATGTGAGCCACCAGCACTCAACTTCCTGTCTCTCTATGTACTTCTCAGCTGCCATTATGAATGTGGATCTCCTCTTCCACGTGCTCTTGATCATCATGAGGTCCGCCTCAGCACAGGCCCAAAGACAATAGGGTTATCTAACATTGGACTGAAACTTTGCTCCTTATTAGTTCATTTCCTTGGGTATTTTGTCACAATGCCAGGAAGCTGCCTAGTACACCAGGTAGGCAGGAATCCCCAATAATGGCCAATTACATTTGTTCATTCTGGAGAGACAGGATCTGGATCTGACTTAGCTTGTAAGACATTCATCTTTTCTGTGTCTTATATGTAGAGAATATTTCTATATATTTTACACATATAATCAAAATATCCCAGAATATCAAAGAACCTTTAATTTTCTGTTTTTCATTAATAAGACTTAATCTAAAATTTGGGACTACAAGCATTCAGTCTTACCAGGTAATATAAGAAATTACTTATAATCATGGTGTGATTTCCCATTTATGTTTTCTGAAAGTCCCTTGGTGAATACTAATGTTATGTTTACATTAGGAAACGTAAATCACAAGTGATAATAGGTTCTCCAAGTGATAATAGGTTTTCTTTGATTTGTTATCCAGTGTCCTTCTTTTTGGCTTTCAATATATATCTTGTTTGTTTTTTATTTTTATTTTTTGTCCATCAAAGGGCTTGAACTCTGGGCCTGGCCACTATCCCTGAGCTCTTCAGCTCAAGGCTAGTGCTCTACCACTTGAGCCACAGCACCACTTCTAGTTTTCTGGTTATTAATTGGAGATAAGAATCTCATGGGCTGGCTTTGGACTGTGATCCTCAGATCTCAGCCTTCTGAGTAGCTAGGATTACAGGTGGGAGACACTGGTGCCTGGCTCTTGTTTGTCTTTTAACTAACATTTTAAACAGGTAAATCAGTTATGAAAGAGTTTAGAGAGCTTTTTTATCGATTACTACAGAAAATCCAGGTTGTACCAGAAAGATACTTGCTTTGGTATCTCAGATATTTCTCTATTACTTACTTATGATTTAAACAGATTGCATTAGAAACTGGACTTTATAAGAATTAGCACAGTATGGTGCTGGTGGCACACACCTGTAATCCTAGCTACTGAGTAGGCTGAAATCTGAGGATTACAGTTCAAAGCCAGCCCAGACAGGAAAGTCTATGACTCTTATTGGCAATGAACCACCAGAAAACTGGAAGTGGAGATGTGGCTCAAAGTGGTAGAGTGCTAGACTTAAGCAAAAGAGCTGGGGTAGCACTATCTGAGCTGAAGCCCCATGACTGACATAAAGTAAAATAAAAATAAAATAAAAAGAACTAGCATAATGAAGAAGAATATGCAAAAGCAAATGGCATAATAGAAATTTATACCCTAAGAGAAATTCTATAATGAATTATCCTTATTCATTAAGCCAACTTCTTAGACAAACTGATGATAGCATGTTTTAAAGTTTAATTTTAAATTTACTTAGGGAAGAAGCTTCTGAAATTCCTAAGTAGAAGATTTTTCTTCTTCTTCTTTTTTATTTTTTTCCAGTCCTGGGGCTTGAACTCAGGGCCTGAGCACTGTCTCTGGTTTCTTTTTACTCTACCTCTTGAGCCACAGAGTCACTTTTTCTGTATATGTGGTGCTGAGGAATCGAACCCAGGGCTTCATGTATATGAGGCAAGCATTCTACCACTAGGCCATATTCCCAGCCCCGAGATTCTTTTTTTTTTATGCATATGTTTAGAGAGAGGCCATAAAATGATTAGGTTCTTCATCAGACCTGTAATTAGGAATGAGATGCTTAAGTCCCTTGCCAAATGAATTCTTTTTATTTTTCTTTTCTCTCTCTCTCTCTCTGTGTGTGTGTGTGTGTGTGTGTGTGTGTGTGTGTGTGTGTGTGTGTGTGAATGGGATTAGAACACAAGTCCTCAAATTCAATTGGTTTGCTTGCTTGGCTAATGATCTACCACTTGAGCCATGCCTCTAACTCTGCTTTTTGCTGGTTATTTTGGAGATGGAATCTTGAAGATTTTTTTTTTTTGTCACAAGCTGGCCTTTGAACCATCCAAACCTCTGATCTGTTTCCTGAGTAGCTAGGGTTACAGGTGAGAGCCACTGGAACCTAGTTAGGAATACAATCTTCCAGAAAAAGTTTAAAGAATTTTCTCAAGAATGTTATGTATTTCTCAGAAAGAGATGTAAATTATACCTCATAAAATCTAGCTTTGGTGCAATTTTTCTTCTTATCTCAGATTACTTTACACGCAACCTGCAAATCCTTTCCTATAATACTTAGAATAAAATCCAAATCCTTATTAGGCCCCCATACCTCTAGGATGTCATTTTCTGTCTCCTAGCTGCTTCTGTCTCCTCTTACTTTTATACTCTGTTCTTTTCCTGTCCTTTAATTATGATAGTTCTCCTCCTGCTTCCATTCTTTGCAGTGCTCCCTCTGTCTGGAAAACACAGTTTCTGCACAACTGTGGCACTTCTCCCTCTCTTTGACTAGGTCTCTGTAGCAATGAGGCAGCAGGTAGAATTGTATCCTTCCACTTTCAATCTCATCTTTTCTTGGTACCTTCCTTCTATTTCTTGGCTTTCTTTAAATTCCAAATGCTGTCTACTGCCCATATATTTATTGTTTATTTTCCATCTTCCCATGTCCCCACTTGGGTATAAATAGGCTCCGTGAGCTCAAGGACTCTGTTCTGTTCACAACTATATTCCCAAGACCAAAAGTGGGTCCTGGCTCATTCATCCATATGATACAGCCCTGTGGCTAAATTGTGTCCCCTACCTGGATTCTTATGTCAATCTCAGAAAGTGACCATATTTGGAGATAGGATCATTCTAGTTAAATTACAATAAGCTTTGCAGGGTAGGCCAATAAGGTTTTTATGAGAATATCAATGGACATATACAGACATATACAGAGGGAAGGTTATGAGGAAAACACATGGGGAGGATGAAGATGGTCATCTATAGGGCAAAGAGAGGCTTGAACCTGGACTGCCCCTTCTTAGTCAGTACTTAAACTGGTTTTGCTGAAAAGCATTGACTCTTTTTTGGGGCCCATATATTAAGCAGAAACACGAGCAACGCTTAGTGTCCTTGCCTCCATTTTGTATCTATCCTTCCTGTAAGTCACTGGTGCTGCATTCACTTTATAGTCACTTTGGAATCCAGAAAGGACAAAACGGATCGATAATATCTCTCTAAGGAAGGGTAGAAGTAAGGACCCCATATAAAAGAACTTCAGTTCCTCTTCAAGGAAGTGGTTCTGTGGCTCAGAGTGTAGAGCTGTGGCCTTGACTGAAAAAGCTCAGGGACAGTGGCCAGGCCCTGAGTTCAAGCCCCATGACTGACAAAAGTAAGTAGAGTTCCTCTTTAGGACAAATCCACCAGGATTTGTTGCCAATCCACCAGGATTTTTTGCCTATCCACCAGGCAACACTATTCTGTTTATCCTGCTTTCCTCTCTCTCTCAAGTTCTGACAGTGCTAACACCATCTCTGAAGCCCTCTCCCAAATAAAAAATGGAGATGAAGACCAACTGGGCCTCATCTGTGGCTGGAACTGATTTACTATGATACTTCTCATCCTCACCCTAATTCTTTGTCTACTTAATTTTTGCTCATCTTTGTGCCTGAAAGATGGTAGAAGGCATGTTGAAGGGCTTACATCCACTTTTCCTGTGACTGCCCAGCAACAAATCTCCCTTCTCTGGCCTTTATAGTTTCTCACCTCTTTATGTGGTATGTTGGGATAAGTGGACAAACCTGACATTTTGGAAACCCTGGAGATTGGGCCTGGACCCTAAAACTTACTTCAATATGATCTCCAGAAGAGGACAACTCTGATGCTTGACATCAGACTTCCAGACTGCAGAAGTAAGAAAATAAATTCTGTTGTTTACCTGACCCAATCTATGTACTTTGTTATGAGAGCCTTAGTGAACTAGTAGAGCAATGCAGATACATAAATAAACAGATAAATAAAGGACCCAGAACAGTTTTATAAGGATAAAAGGTAATGTCTTTGTTGAACTCTCATCTACAAAGTATCATATCGATAAATTCTTAATGGAAACTTCAAAGTTGGTATGGAAACAAGACACAGACTGGGTGGAAGGGTGAGGGCGGGGAGGTTGCTTCCTGGCCACTGGGAGACCTAATTCAACATCAGAGCAACCAACACCTTCATGTCTTGGAGATCATTGTACCTCTTGGAAGTCAGAAAATTCAATGCAATGCTTTTTGGGGACTTAGCTATGCCTAACAATGAGAACACAAGAGGAACAGAAAGGAGGTGTGACTGGCACCATGAGGTTTGTGCTAGTGAAGGATATGGATGGATTATTGTCAGACATTATACTGGACTTGAAGAAATCAGACCAAAATGTATGCAGCAAAATGATAGATATTATGTCTAGTATCAAAAACACAAACTGACAAGAGAGTTGGGTAGACCTAAAAAAAAAATAATGTTGACATTGTAATTAAAACTGATGTCAAGGAGACTGTAGCGAGAAGCTCATAGAAATGATCCACAGACAGCAGACTCACAAAACACCAAAGGAGGGACAGGAGCTAAGAATGAATGCAACAGCACGGCAGAAATCAATAAAAACAGGGCCAGCATACATGTGGGTAAGAATGCTTTGAGTTTTTTGCAAATGCCAAATATCAGCACCTTTTGATTAAAAAGAAAACACATATTGGAGACATGAAAACAAGGATCATTTCTAACCTGCTTGAAATCTGCCTCTTGGAATAGATGGTGTAGTAACTAGCTGTGAAATCAAACCTGTTCAAGTCCTGGTTTGTTTCCATATTCTGCATCCACAAAAATTACTTAAAATTGGGAAGCCCAAACAAGTAACATTAGAAAGGACCTGTAAATCCAGGAGAGTAAGTGATGAGCTAATTGCTTGTAATGAGACCCAACCTTAACCAGTCCCAGATGGATGATACTCAGAAACCATGAGAAGATACATGGATTGGATGGATACCAGACTGTCACCATTCATCTTTGAGAAACAATGGCAAATGACAAAATGGAACATTAGAAATACATAGTATTATATCACTTTTCCAAAAGGGTCCAGGACACTTTATTTAAATTATTCACTCTAGTACTTACAATCCATTTTTTAAAAACCATTAAACAGATTGTTAAGCAGATGTCTTGCAAACACCAAGAAAAACAAGTGTCATCCATTGTCACCACCCACTGTTTTTGACATTCGTTTGTCTTTTTTCGTTTTCTTTTGAGATCTGTGCCACTGAAAGTGATTCATAACAAATGAAACCCATCATCCTTTTGGAAGAGTTGCCAACTGGAGGATGAGAAGAGTATTTGAGATATGTTTGATCTTGAATTTATTATGTTGTGTGTATTTGATGATATTCTCTCAACTTCCTACAGAATATGTCATTACCTAAGCACTGCAGAGCCTGAGCTAAATCCCCAAACACAAAGATTTTTCTATACATGTCTTAGTGAGAACTTTAAACTTCCAAGAAAATATCTTACTAACCAACTTGGTGTTTTCCTTTTCCTTTTCCACTGTACTATTTTGATAGCATCTTACCATTCTCTCATTGCTCTGGATTTGTGAAGCTGCCTGAGTTGTCCCTACAATAGCCCGATTGTGCTTAGCACTTTGCTGTCTCTTTGGCAGGCACAGGTACACTACCACAATGATTGTGCTTAGCACTTTGCTGTCTCTTTGGCAGGCACAAGTACCCTAGCACACTGATTGTGCTTAGCACTTTGCTGTCTCTTTGGCAGGCACAGGTACACTAGCATACTGACTGGACCTACAGAGCATTTCACAGCCTCTTCCTGGCTTGCCTAGAAAAACAATGGATTTCTATTATTCTAGATGCTAATTCCTTGTCAGAGGAATAGCTTGCCAAGATTTTTCTCTGAAGCACTGCTTGGACCTCTGATTTTGTGAAATGCAACTTCTCATTATTCTTGTCTCAACACATCATACATTTATTTCTCTTTCATCATTAGAAATGCTATTACCATATATTAATTGGACAAAATAACATTCATTATGACATGTTCATATATGTGTTTGACCATATCCACTCATCCTCTTCTTAAATTGTCCCTTTTCAAGGGGGGAATGAGGGAAGAGGTAACAAACAGCACAAGAAATGTATCCAATGCCTAACGTATGAAACTGTAACCTCTGTGTACATCACTTTGATAATAAATAAGAAAAAAAATAAA
Source organism: Perognathus longimembris pacificus (assembly GCF_023159225.1). Classification (NCBI taxonomy): domain Eukaryota; kingdom Metazoa; phylum Chordata; class Mammalia; order Rodentia; family Heteromyidae; genus Perognathus; species Perognathus longimembris. The sequence continues at coordinate 82,510,521 of NC_063167.1, forward strand.
TTAAAAAAATTGTCCCTTTTCTACTTTCATGGGTATTTTTTTTAATCTAGCATTTTGCATATAAAACAAAACAAGGTATTATATTTGTCTTTCTGAATCTGGATCATTTTATTTATCACAATGGTCTCTGATTCTATGCATTTCCCATGAGATACCATAATTCTATTCTTCATAGCTGAATGACACTCCATTGTGTACATGCATACTCATATATATGTATATATGTGTAAATATTTATCTATAAATAAATAATGTATATGTGTGTACCGCATTTCTTTTTTCTGTTCACCCATTCAAGAGCACCCAGTCTGGCTCCACAGCTTGACAGTGAAGGCAGTGCTACAGTAAACATGGATGCCTGAGTCTCTACCGTGTTCATTCCTTTGGGTATATATACCCAGAAGTTGCATGACAGGATGGTGCGGTAATTTTCTTTTTAGTTTTGTAAGGAACCTCCATACTTTTTTCTATAATGGCTTCATTACGTTATAACCCTCCCAACGATGTAATGTGATCCTTGATCACATTTGTTGCTTGTTTTCTTGAAGTTAGCCATGCTAACTAGGGTGGGATGGAATCTCAGTGTACTTTTGACTTTCATTCCACTGATTGCTAAGGATGCTGAACATTTCTTTTTCTGTATTTATTGGCTGTTTGTACTTTTTTTTAATGGTATGACTTTTTTAAAAATTTATTTATTAATTGAACACAAATTTTCTGACAAGGTGTTGTGCAAAAAGGGTACAGTTACATAGTAGGGCAGTGTGTACATTTCTTGTGATATCTTACGCCCTGTTTTTCTATCTCTTCCCTAGGTCAGGTAGACATATATACAATATACAATGTATCAAGAACATATACAGTAGCCACGTGGCCAAGCCCAAGAAAGTTCGCCTAGGGCTTTAAATGTAATATTGATATTAGACCATATGTCGACAGTAGTCTTACATGAACGTACATACATAGCTTTTGAGCTATTGCATTCCCCTGAGAGGTCAGTTTTGACCTTTATATGTTGAGTAATTGTTTGGTTTTAGTTACATACTATTGGGTCGCTGCCCCAATCCTGTGGGGGAATACTATTTGACAAGCAGTTTTTGGTTTCACAGACTTGGTCTCTACTGTCTCTCCGTCTCCCTTTGTTAACAGTCATATATCAGGGAGATCATGCCCCTTTCTTTTCTGTGTTCTAGGCTTGCCTCACTCAACATTATTTGTTCAAGTTCTGACCATTTCCCTGCGAATAACAATATTTCACCATTCCTAATCGCTATGTAGTATACTATTGTGTATAAATACCATATTTTTTGGATCCATTCGTCTGTGGAGGGGCATCTGGGTTGTTTCCATATTTTGGCTATTGTGAATTGTGCCGCGATAAACATGGAAGTACAAATGTCTTTTTGATATCTTGGGTTTTGCTGTTTAGGATAGATGCCTAGGAGTGGTATGGCTGGGTCATAGGGTAGGTCTATATTGAGCTTTTTGAGAAACCTCCATACTGTTCTCCAAAGTGGTTGTACAAATTTGCACTCTCACCAACAATGGAGAAGGGTTCCTCTTTCCCCGCAACCCCTCCAGCATTTGTTGTTGCCTGAGTTCAGAGTATAGGCCATTTTAACAGGGGTGAGGTGGTATCTCAGGGTTGTTTTTATTTGCATTTCCTTTATTACCAGGGATGTTGAGCATTTCCTCATGTGTTTCTTTGCCATTTTTATATCTTCTCTTGTGAAGTCTCTCTTTAGCTCCTTTGCCCATTTCCTAATAGATTTATTGGGCTTGGAGGGGCTTAGTTTTTTGAGTTCTTTGTAGATGACAGATATCAGGCCTTTGTTGCTGTGCTGGTAAATATCCTTTCCCGTATCGTTGGCTGTCTTTCTATTTTGGTGCCTATGTCTTTAGCTGTGCAGAAACTTTTTAATTTGTAGTAGTCCCATTTGTCGAGTCTTTCCCCTATTTGTTGTGCCCCTGGGACTCTATTCAGGAAGTTCCTTCCTGAGCCTATAAGTTCTAGCGTCTTTCCTACTCTGTCCTTCAGTAGTTTCAAGGATTCAGGTCTGATATTGAGGTCCTTGATCCATTTTGAGTTGATCTTGGTGCATGGTGATAGGCTTGGGTCTACTTTGAGTGTTCTGCATATGGCTGCCCAGTTCTCCCAGCACCAGTAGTTGAAGAGGCTATGTTTATTCCATTGTATGTCTTTAGCTCCTTTGTCGAATATCAGTTGGCTGTAAGAGTGCGGTTTTATTTCTGGGTCTTCAATTCTAATCCATTGGTCTTCCGATCTGTTTTTATACCAATACCATGCTGTTTTTGTTATGATTGCCTTGTAGTAGAGCTTGAAGTCTGGAATTGTGATACCTCCTGCACTGCTTTTTTTTGCCTAGATTTGCTTTGGCTATTCTAGGTCTTTTGCTGTTCCATATGAATTTATGGATTGCTTTTTCTATTTCAGTGAAGAATGTGGCTGGGATTTTGATAGGTATTGCATTGAATTTGTATAACAATTTGGGCAATATGGCCATTTTCACTATATTGATTCTGCCTACCCATGAGCATGGGAGGTCTTTCCATCTCCTTGTGTCTTCTTTGATTTTCATTATTAGATTTTTATAGTTTTCATTAAGTAGGTCCATCACGTCCTTGGTTAAGTTGATCCCTAGGTACTTTATTCTTTTTTTGGCTACTGTAAATGGAATTGTTCCATAATTTCCTTTTCTGTTTGTATATTGCTGGTGTACAGAAAAGCTGCTTACTTTTGTGGATTGATTTTGTATCCTGCTACTTTGCGAAATTGGTTTATTAGGTGTAGGAGTTTGGGTACTGAGTTGTTTGGGTCCTTCAGATATAAGATCATGTCATCTGCGAATAGGGATAACTTGATTTCTTCCTTGCCGATGTGGATCCCTTTGATGTCCTCCTCTTGCCGTATTGCTATGGCTAGGGATTCCAGCACTATGTTGAAAAGAAGTGGACATCCTTGTCTTGTTCCTGAGTTTAGGGGGAATGATTTAAGTTTCTCTCCATTTATTTTATTTATTTATTTATTTTTTGTCTTTTTTTTTTACGTTTTTATTATAAAACTGATGTACACAGAGGTTACAGTTTCACACGTTAGGCATTGGTTACATTTCTTGTACTGTTTGCTACCTTGTCCCTCATACCCCCCTCCCCACTCCCCCTGTCCCCCCCTGAGGTGTTCAGTTCACTTACACCAAACAGTTTTGCAAGTATTGCTTTTGTTGTTGTTTCTCGTATTTTACCCTTTGTCTCTCAATTTTGGTATTGCCTTTGAATTTCCTAATTCTAATACCAGTACACACTGTTTCCCATACACTCAGATAAGATTACAGAGATAGTGTAGATATAATCACAAGAAGGTGATACACGAACATCATCAATAGTAGAAACTACAGATACACATGGGATGTTGAAAGTAGTTTAAACTCTGATATAACAATCATTTTCATAAAATGGAGTTCATTTCACTTAGCATCATCTTATGGGATCATAAGGGTATAGCTATTGGGCTCTTGTGATCCTCTGTTGTGACTTGCCTAAACCTGTGCTAATTAGTCCCAATAAGGGAGACCATAGAGTCCATGTTTGTTTGTGTCTGGCTCACTTCACTTAGTATGATTTTTTCCAAGTCCTTCCATTTCCTTACAAATGGGGCAATGTCATTCTTTCTGATAGAGGCATAAAATTCCATTGTGTATATGTACCACATTTTCCTGATCCATTCGTCTACTGAGGGGCATCTGGGTTGGTTCCAGATTCTCGCTATGACAAATTGCGCTGCAATGAACATTGTTGTGCTGGTGGCTTTACTTTGATTTTGTTTGTAGTTTTTTGGATAAATACCCAAAAGTGGGGTTTCTGGGTCATAGGGGAGTTCTACATTTAGCCTTCTGAGGAATCTCCATACTGCTTGCCAGAGTGGCTGAACTAGTTTACATTCCCACCAACAATGAATTAGGGTTCCCTTTTGGCCACATCCCCTCCAACAACTGTTATTGTTAGTTTTCTTGATATATGACATTCTTACTGGGGTGAGATGGAATCTCAATGTTGTTTTGATTTGCATTTCCTTTATGGCCAGTGATGTAGAGCACTTTTTCATATGTCTCTTGGCCATTCTCATTTCCTCATCAGAGAAGTCTCTTTGTAGGTCTTTAGCCCACTTGATGAATGGGCTATTAGTTCTTTGTGGTTTTGTTTTGGAGGAAAGTAATTTTTTTTAGTTCTGCATATATTTTAGATATGAGGCCTTTGTCCGTTGAATGGCTGGTAAAGATCTTCTCCCAGTCTGTGGGCTTTCTGTTTATCTTGCAAGCTATGTCCTTTGCCGTGCAGAAGCTCTGCAGTTTGACGCATTCCCATTTGTCCAACCTTTCTTTGATTTGTAGCCTTTCTGGGTCTTTGTTCAGGAAGTTCCGTCCTGCGCCAAGGAGCCCAAGTGTTTCTCCTACTTCTTCCTTTAGTGTTTTCAGGATGTCTGTTTTGATTTCGAGGTCTTTAATCCATTTGGAATTGATTTTGGTGCAGGGTGATATATAAGGATCTAGTTTTAGTTTGTTGCATGTGTTGAGCCAGTTTATCCAGCACAATTTGTTAAAGAGGCTATCTTTCTTCCAAACTATTGTCTTAGCGCCTTTATCAAAGATTAAGTAGGCGTCGTTCTGTGGGTTCATTCCCGGGTCTTCAATTCTGTTCCATTGGTCTTCAGACCTGTTCCGGTGCCAATACCAAGCTGTTTTTATTACTATAGCTTTATAATACAGCTTGAAGTTGGCTATTGTAATTCTTCCAGCACTGTTCTTTCTGCTTAGGAGTGTTTTTGCTATTCTAGGTCTTTTATTGTTCCATATGAATTTCTGGATTGCTTCCTCTATTTCATCAAAAAATCGTGTTGGGATATTAATGGGTATTGCATTGAATTTGTAGATAGTCTTTGGCAATATTGCCATTTTGATTATATTAATCCTCCCAATCCAGGAGCATGGGAGGTTTTTCCATTTCATTAGTTCTGACTTAATTTCGTTTTTCAAGGTTTTAAAGTTCTCCTCAAAGAGGTCTTTCACTTCTTTGATTAAGGTTATTCCTAGGTATTTAATGTTTTTGGAGGCTATTGCAAAGGGGGTTGCTTTCCTGATATCAGCCTCGGTCTTCGGGTCATTAGCATACAGAAAGGCCATCGATTTTTGAAGGTTTATTTTATATTCTGCAACTTTGCCAAAGTTTTGGATCAGCTCTAGTAGCTTGGGGGTAGAGTCTATGGGATTCTTTAGGTATAGGATCATGTCATCTGCGAAGAGAGAGAATTTAACTTCATCTTTACCTACTTGGATCCCCTTTATATTTTCTTCTTGCCTGATTGCTCTGGCTAGGAATTCTAGTACTATGTTGAAGAGCAGGGGAGAGAGTGGACATCCCTGCCTTGTTCCTGATTTTAAAGGGAATGGCTTTAGTTTTTCACCATTTAGAGTTATGCTTGCTGTTGGTTTGTCATAGACTACCTTGATTATATTCAAGAACGTTCCCTGGAATCCCAGTTTTTCCAGGGCTTTTAGCATAAATGGGTGCTGGATTTTATCGAACGCTTTTTCCGCATCCAAAGATAAAACCATGTGGTTTTTTACCTTGCTCCGGTTGATGTGGTGGATTACATTAATTGACTTGCGTATATTAAACCAACTTTTCATCCATGGGATGAATCCAGTTTGATCGTGGTGTATGATTTTTTTCTATGTTCATCAGGGAGATTGGTCTGTAGTCCTCTTTCCGTGATGAGTCTCTGCCTGGTTTTGGGATGAGGGTTATACTGGCTTCATAAAATGAGTCTGGTAGTGAACGTTCTCTTTCAATTTTATTGAAGAGTTTGAGAAATATTGGAGTGAGTTCTGTTTTGAAGGCCTTGTAGAATTCTGCAGTGAATCTGTCTAGACCTGGGCTTTTCTTGGATGGGAGATCATTTATTGCCATTTCTATTTCAATACTGGATATGGGTTTGTTTAGAAGGTTGAAATCTTCATGGTTGAGTTTGGGGGTATCAATTTTTTCTAGGAAATCATCCTTTTCTCCCAAGTTCTCAAATTTGTTGGCATAAAGGTTTGCAAAATAGTCCCTTATTATTTTCTGAATTTCGGTTAATTCTGTGGTGATGTTACCTGTTTTATCTCTTATCTTGTTTATTTGAGTGTGCTGCCTTTGTTTTTTGGTCAGGTTTGCCAGGGGTCTGTCTATCTTGTTGATATTTTCAAAGACCCAACTCTTTGTTTTGTTGATTCTTTCTATGGTTTTTTCGTCTCTAATTGATTTATTTCTGATTTGATTTTAATTATTTGCTTCTGTCTATTGACTTGGGGTTTGGCTTGTTGTTCTCTCTCAAGGAAATTACGGTGCTTCCTTAAATTATTGAGTTGCTGTTTCTCCAGTTTGTTGATGTATGCACTCAGAGATATAAATTTTCCTCTGAGTACTGCCTTTGCTGTGTCCCAAAGGAGCTGGTACTTTGTGTCCTCAACTTGGTTGAATTCCATAAACATTTGAATTTCCATTTTAATTTCTTAAATGACCCTCTGATGGTTCAGCAGTGTGTTGTTTAGTCTCCATGAATTGTAGCAATTTCTGTGGTGGCTGGTTGAGTTGAGCTCTAATTTTATTCCATTGTGGTCTGAGAGAATGCAGGGAATGGTTTTGATACTTCTGAATTTGTACAGATTTTCTTTGTGCCCTAAGATGTGATCTATTTTGGAGAATGTTCCATGTGTTGCTGAAAAGAATGTGTATTCTGTCCTTGCTGGGTGGAATATTCTGTAGATGTCAATTAAGTCTAGTTGGTCTATGCAATTGTTTATTTCTGTGGTTTCTTTGTTCAGTTTTTGGCGTGTTGATCTGTCCAGAGGTGACAGTGGAGTGTTAAAGTCCCCAACTATCAATGTGTTTGGGTCTATGAGTGATTTTAGAGCCAGTAGTGTTTGTTTGATGAAGTTGGGTGCTCCTGCATTTGGTGTGTAGATATTTAGAATGGTTATTTCTTCCTGTAGGAGAGATCCTTTTACTAGTATGTAGTAACCTTCTTTGTCTCTTCTTACCTTTTTTAATTTGAAGTCAATGTTGTCTGATACTAGGATTGCAACTCCAGCCTGTTTATGGGGGCCATTTGCTTGATAGATTTGTTTCCAGCCTTTCACTTTTAGAAGATGTTTACTTTGGCTGGATAGATATGTCTCTTGGAGGCAGCAGAAAGATGGATCTTGATTTTTGATCCAACTTATGAGCCTGTGTCGTTTGATTGGAGAATTAAGTCCATTAATGTTGACAGTTAGGATTGCGAGATGATCGTTTGTTCCTTTCATTATCACTATCTTGTTTAAAGCTGTGTCTTCCCATTTCTTGATCTGATGTTTACTATTTAGGGTTCATTTCTCTGTCTGTATTGGGATCTTGATTATTTTCCCTGTATTTTGTGTAAAGCTGGTTTGGTGGAGATATATTGTTTCAGTTTTTCCTTATTGTGGAAGACTTTTATTTGACCTTCAGCTATGAAGGAGAGTTTGGCTGGGTACAGAATTCTTGGTTGGTAGTTATTTTTATTTAGAGTTTGGTATACTTCATTCCAGGCTCTCCTTGCTTTCATGGTCTCTGCTGAGAAGTCTGGGGGTAATTCTCATTGCTTTTCCTTTATATGTGATTGTTTTCTTTGCCTTAACAGTTTTGAGTATTTTTTCCTTGATTTCTACTGATCCTGTTTTGATCACAATGTGTCGGTGGGATGTCCTATTCTGATCTGGTCGATTTGGGGTTCTAAATGCTTCTTGTATCTGTATAGGGCTTTCCTTCTGGATATTTGGGACGTTCTCAGCTAATATTCTGTTAAATAGTTTGCCTATCCCATTAACCTCTTTCTCCAAGTTTTCCTCAATACCTATTATCCTTAAATTGGGCTTCCTGATCGTGTCTTGAATCTCCTGTAGCGATCTGTTTTGTTGATTGGACTGGATTTGTATTGATTTTTTATCTTTCTCCATAGAATCTAAGGAATCTTCAGCTCCCGAAATTCGATCCTCTGCTTCAGTTAGTCGGGACTGTAGGCTAGTTACTTGATTTCGAATCTCTTTTGCTTCTGACTGGTCTTTCCTGATAATTTCCATGTCATATCTTAGGTCTTGTATGGACTTCTTTACTTCATTAACTTCATTACTTTGGTTTTGAGAGTTGTCTCTCAAATCTTTAAGCTGGTTAGCTATCTTTTCATTTGACTCTTATCTTTCTATTTGTGGATGCCATGAAATTCTCCATTAATTTTTGCTTTGCCTCCTCACGCTCTAGAATAATTGACTGAAGAGATTCGAACTTTTCATTTATCATGTTTATCAGTAGACTTTGTAGAGCATTTTGAGGGTTCTCTTCTATGTCTTTGATTGGCTGCTCTGCTTCCTGCTTGTTTTGAGTGGGAGATAAGACTTCATTGTTTGCCATCCTTCTTGTGTTTCTTCTGCCCATTTGAATTGGGGGTGCCAGTCTACCAGCACCTGTGAGCACCGTTTAAGACCCAACGCAGCCCTTACCAAGCACTGTTGTGTAAATCTTACAAGTTCACAATTATGTACAGAGACCCTGTATACCTGTCTATAAAATTAGATTTGGTGTTCCTAAAGAATACAATCTCAATATAACAACTGATCCTGCGCCCTGTATTCAGTAGTTACTTATTTACTGTTACAACCCTATACGCAATTCTTGTTTTTATATTAAGATCTTTTAGGACTGGCTTTCTCTATGAACCCCTTTGATTCACTCTTATTAAGCTGGGATACCCTCTATCCAATAACCAGGAGTCATTGGAGACTGGAGGTCCAGGCAGTAAGTCAGGAGAGTAAGTTGGAGGTAGTAAAGAGAATAGAGTAAAATGTATTGGGGAGGGGAGGTGGTGATTTTGGTTTAGTTTCAGTGACGTGGAAGTGTCGAGAACAGTAGAATCAGTCGAGAGAATAAGGTTGCAATGATAGATAATGGAGAGTTAGCAGAAAAGAGTGGAGGTGTTCTTCATAGAGAAGTAAGTTTTAAAGAAAGAGAACGCAGAGAGAGAAATAAAAGTAGTGGGAGACAGAAGCACACAACACAGAATAATTATTTTAAAAAAGAAGATAAAATAAAAAGGAAAAAAATTTAAAAAATCAGCAAAGGAACAATCCAAACAAACAGAAAAGAAAAAAAAACTTGATAAAACAAACTGGTAAAAATAGAAAACATGGGGGGAAAAAAAAAGACGACATTTCAGAATTGAAAAAAAATTTTTTTTTTAAAGTTCAAGAAATGCTGAAAAAATAAAGAGAAAAAAAAATGGAGTCTTCTTTGGGTCATGTTTCCCCAGTCTCTGGTTTCCTTATGATGGTCTGCAGTCTATATTCCTGATTTTCTGGGTTTGGCAGAATTCAGCTTGCTCCTCTGTTTGCTGCAGTGCTGCTGCCTTTACAGCCTGCCTTTGAATAGGCTGTGAACTCAGCAGGGCGGGGCGCCTCTGGCCTCTTTTACCCAGCTGAGAGGTGCTTGCCTGTGCAAGGCTTCTGCCTCCTGCACCAGGCGGCCTCTTTCGCGGAGGTTGCTTTGGAAAGCAGCTCCTTTTCGGGCTGGGAATTGGGCTTCCTCTGTGACAGGACCGTTTAACTGTCTCAGGAACCTCAGTCTGGTGTTTCCCTGCCGCTGGGAGCTGGTGGCTGTTTTCGCTTTAAATTTAGAAGTTCCGGCGGGCAGGTCGGGGCACCTCTGGCTAAGCCAGGCCCAGGGCACACCTCCCAACTGGGCAGGGGGCTTTCTCCTGGGCAGAGTCGGCTCTCGCTGATTGGTCCCTCTTGCCCTTTTCAAAGATGGCTAATTTGACCTCACTTTTCCGAGGCCCGCTTTAGTTCCAATCTGGTCTGACCCTATGCCAGTGGCAAAGATGGCACTTTGCTCTGGCGGTGGGGGCAGGGCTGCCTTGCCGGAGTTGCTCTGTGGTCACAAGTGAGAATATCTTTCGTGGGTACTCACACTTTCTCGGCGATTTCAGTTCGTCCGTTTTCAGGTGCCGGCGGGTCTCCGCTGTGTGCTTTACCTCCGTGGAGTGCAGGTTGCTGTGATGGGCACTGTGCTGGTGCCGCCGACACTGGTGGGGCGGTGGGAAACTGCCCAAAGCTCGAATCTGTGTTTTCAGACGTGCAAAGTCAGTTTTTCCTTCCTGGCCAGAATCCCTGTACTGTTACAACTTAGGCTGGTTGTATTTCTAGTGGTAAAAGTTTCTAAGGGGTGAGAAATCTGCGGTGCTGGAGGGAGCTGAGCTATTGCACTGCAGCTGCTCTGCTGTCTTACCGAAAGTCAGTTTCTCTCCATTTAATATGCTATTAACAGTTGGTCTGTTGTATATGGCTTCTATTGTTTTGAGGAATGTTCCATCTATTCCTGTTCTCTCCAAACCTTTTTCTTTTTTTTTGGCCAGTCCTGGGACTTGGACTCAGGGCCTGAGCACTGTCCCTGGCTTCTTCCCGCTCAAGGCTAGCACTCTGCCACTTGAGCCACAGCGCCGCTTCTGGCCGTTTTCTGTATATGTGGTGCTGGGGAATCGAACCTAGGGCCTCGTGTATCCGAGGCAGGCACTCTTGCCACTAGGCTATATCCCCAGCCCCTCCAAACCTTTTAATAGGTATGGATGTTGTATTTTGTCAAAGGCTTTTTGGGCATCCACTGAGATAACAATGTAATTCTTAATTTTAGATCTGTTTATGTGGTGAATTACGTTGATTGATTTACGGATGTTGAACCATCCTTGTGACTGTGGGATGAAGCCTACTTGGTCATGATGTATGATTTTCTTGATCAGTTTCTGGATCCTGTTCGCTAATACTTTATTGAGGAGCTTTGTGTCTGTGTTCATTAGTGCTATGGGTCTGTAGTTCGCTTTTTTTGTTGGGTCTTTGCCTGGTTTGGGAATGAGTATGATATTAGCTTCGTAGAATGAGTTTGGGATTTCTCCCTCTGTTTCTATTTTGTGGAAGAGTTTGAGGAGCAATGGTATTAGCTCATCACTAAAGGTTTTATAGAATTCGTTGGTGAATCCATCTGGACCTGGGCTTTTCTTTGTTGGGAGGTTCTTGATTACCTCCTGTATCTCACTGTAAGTTATTGGTTTATTTAGTTGATTTATTTCTTCTTGGTTAAGTTTGGGCAGTTTGTACTTCTCTAAGAATTGATCCATTTCTGTAAAATTATTGTTTTTTGCTGAGTAGAGTTTTTGGAAATAGCTCCTTATGATTGTTTCAATATCGTGTGTACTTGTAATTTTCTGGTGGAGTCCTTGATTTTACGTATATGAGTCTCTTCTCTTCTTTTTTTGTAAGTCTTGCAAGGGGTCTGTCAATTTTGTTTATTTTCTCAAAGAACCAGCTTTTAGTCTTATTTGTTTGTTGAGTGGTCTTTCTATTTTCAATCAGATTGATCTCTTCTTTAATCTTTGTGATCTCTCCCCTCCTAGTCATTTTAGATTCTGTCATTTCTTGTTTCTCCAGTTGTTTTAGTTTCATCGTGAGGTTATTCACCTGCTCTGCTTCCATTCTTTTAATGTGAGTGCTGAGGGCAATGATCTTGCCCCTCAGTACTGCCTTAGCTGTGTCCCACAGGTTTCTTTGTGATATGTTTTCATTGTCATTGTGGTTTATGAATTCATTGATTTCATCTTTAATTTGGTCTGTGGCCCAAGTGTTGGATAGCAGTGTGGGGTTTAGCCTCCAAGAATGTGTATAGCCTCTGTGGTATCCTTTGTTGTTGAGGGTTACCTTTAATCCACTGTGATCAGATATAATACATGGGATGACGTCAATACTTTTGTATTTGCTGAGGTTCTTTGTGTGGGCTATGACGTGGTCTATTTTGGAATATGATCCATGGGCTGCTGAAAAGGTTTATTGGGTCTCTGTAGGGTGGAAGATTCTGTATAGGTCTGTCAGATCCATTTGGGATATGGTGTTACTTAGGTCCTCAGCTCCCTTGCTAATCCTCTGGGTGTTGGATCTGTCTCTTGGAGAGAGTGGGGTATTAAGGTCAACCACTAAGATTGTGTTTGCATCTTTCTTGTTCTGTAATTCTGTGAGAATTTGCTTGACATATGTAGGGCTTCTTTTGTTTGGTGAGTATACATTTATCACCGTGATGTCTTGATTCTGGATTTTTCCTTGTATTAATATGTAGTGTCCTTCTTTGTCTTTTTGAGTTGATTTTAATGAAAAGTCCAGCTTGTCTGAGATCAGGATGGCTACACCTGCCGTTTTGGTAGGTGCATTTGCTTGGTAGATCTTGCTCCATCCTTTCATTCGGAGCCTGTTTTTGTCTCTTGCTGTAAGGTGGCTCTCTTGTAGGCAGCAGATATCAACTTTTTGTTTGCGAATCCACCCTGCCAGTCTGCTCCTCTTTATCGGAGAGTTTAAACCATTTATATTTAAAGAGATCAAGCATAAGGGTGTTTTTTCTCCTTCCATTTTCTTGTTTTGCTGTTTTTTCCTCTTTTTTTTTTTTCTTTTTCTTGTCTTTAGTGAGCTGTTCTTTCTGTTGGACTTTGGCTATTGTAGTTTCTTTCTGATTCTGTCTGTGTGTCTTGTATGATCTCTGTTGGGTGGGGCTCCCCTCTTAGAATTCGCTGTACGGCTGGTTTTTTATTCACATACTCCTTTAGCTCCTCTTTGGTGTGGAAAGATCTGGTTTTCCCTTTGAATGTGAACTCCAATTTCACTGGATATTTGATCTGAGGTTGCATATTTTTAGCCTGAAGTACTTGGATGGTGGTCTTCCACTCACTTTGTGCTTGGTAAGTTTGTGTGGATAAGTCAGCTGTTATTCAAATCCTGTTCCCATTGTAGAAAATTTCTTTCTTCGCTTTGGCTGAATTAAGAATTTTCTCTTTAATCTTGAGGTCTGAAGTCTTGAATATTATGTGCCTTGGGGTGGCTTTTCTGGGGTCTGGCCTGCCAGGTGTCCTATAGGCTTCGGTTACCTGGATGGGGTCCCTTGTGAGATTGGGGAAGTTTTCTGCAATAACTTTATTGAGAACATGTTTAAGCCCTCTGCTCTGATATTCGGCTCCTTTTTCTATTCCAATTATGCACAGATTATATCTCTTTGTCCATTAGTTCCTGGATTAGTCTGCCCTGAAGCTTCACTGTTTCTTGGAGTGTGGTCATTTTCTGGTTGTTGTTGGCTGCTTCATTGTCTAGGCGAGAGATTCTGTATTCCATATGGTCCACTCTTTGTGTTATGGTTTCAATTGCGGAGTTTATGGATGTCAGCGAGCTATTTATGGTTGTCAGATCAGCTCTGATCGTGGAAATTTCTTCCTTTAAAGAGTTGTATTTTAAATCTATTTTTTCATGCATTTCAATTCTCAGGATAAGATTTTCTTTAAAGGAGGCTTGCATTGTATCCATTTTTGTTTCCATTTCTTTAAAGTAGGCTTGCATTGTATCCATTTTTGCTTCCATTTCTTTCTTGCCTTCCTGGGTGTCCTTCAAGATTTCTGCTCTAAACTCCTGGAATTGTTTTCTGATTTCATTTCTGACGCTTTCTATTATTACTGTTAACATGGCCTCATTTGCTTTTTTAATCTCCATCTCCTCTTCAGTCGTGCTGCTTTTTGGAGCTGGCGAGTTGGCTTGCTCTTTGATGATCTGTGTTATGTTTCTTTGTGATTTGCACATCTGGAGATCTGTGGATAGCTTCTCAGGTTTGGTTTGTAGCTCTGCCCTCCCTCCTGTGTAGGCACGTCTACCAGAGCAGGTGCTGCCGCTGTGGCCCCGCCCACCTGTGCGGGGCACGACTACCAGAGCGGGTGCTGTCGCCGGGGTCCCCACCCACCTGTGTGCTGTGTGCCTGCTACAACAGGCTCTGGCGCTGTGGCCCCGTCCACTTTAGCAGGGTACACCTCCCAGAGCGAGCCCCGGGTTGTTGGGTTGTGTTTGTGCCCTCCCGTGAGTCCGTTGGGGGGGGCAGTATGAGTGGGGTCCAGTGGGATCGACTGTCTGGGTGTCAGTTAGCACCCTCAGACCTCGCCTCCGCTGCGAGGGGGGGACGTGATCAGGCCCCAGTGTCCCTGCTGTGCTGGTATTGCTCACCAGTGCCTGTGATTTTAGTTGTAAGAGTCCGCGAGGTCCTGGCGCCTCGGGTGGGGCTTGCACTGCCGGCTGTCCCCCAGCCCCTGTTGGGAAGGGGGCAGGGCCAATTTGGCCAGATCTGGATCCTGTGTGGCCTTGGGGCTGCTCCGCCCTTCCCCTGCTAAACTGACTTCCCAGCACCTGATGGGAGCTTCCCGCCTGATTTGGGGGTTCTTTGTTCCCTTGGGGAGGGGTGGGGAGGGGGAGGGAGGGAGATCTAGCTTCTTTGTAGGGCTTGGGTCTCTGATAGCTGGTCTCCCGTTGGGTTAGCGGGTAATGAGGGACTCACTGATCCTGGATTGTGTGTGTATCCTGCGCAGCCGTTGGTCCTTCAGGGGGTGGCGAAGTGTCGTGGTGGCATCCCCGGTTCCCTCCTTCTGCTGCACTGGGTTCCTCAGCCACCGTCCGTCCGAACCCAGTGTGGACCCGAACTTCTCGTCACTGCCGTCGTGTGTCTTGGTCCACACCCTCCCTAGTGACCATGGGGTCTCCCGCTGTCTGAATTCTGTGCTCCCGGCAGCCTGTCTGCCGATCGCCAGGTTCCCCTTGTTTTCTTGCGTATCTCCACTGCTTCTGGCTGCTGGTTTTTCTGGGTTCTTGATGGGGTGTTGGGTGTTGGAGTTCCCAGCTCGCTATTCAGTTGGAGTGAGTCGGGGTGCCTCCCTACTGTGTCGGCACCATCTTTCTCTCATGGTATGTCTTTTTATTCACTATTTTGTTAGAACTTATTACAACATCCCTCTTTCTCTTTCTTTTTCCTCCCTACCTCAATCTTTATCTCCTTCCCTTTCTTCTTTGTCTCTTTCCTTCCATTCCTTTATTCATTCAACTCATTCATTTGCAAAACTGTTCATCTTGCTCATTTATAGGCATTTTGTTTCCCATTCTGGAAAAGTGAGACTCTTTCTCAGCTAGTTTTACCTCTTGACTTTAACTTCAAATATAATCTCTCCACAGCTAATTAAATGCCTCCACTTTTGCCTTCCCCTCTGATTATGCTTTGCTAGACAGTTCATTTAAAGTCATCCAAATGTGTGGGTTCCTTGATTTAGTATGAGCAAGCGCTACTCTGGCTGAGCACAAAGAGTTGTGGCATAGGTGTGTGTTCTGGGGTCTCTGAAATTATGGTTATTATTGACTAATTTAACTATTGTCTAGAATCAATGCTAACAGCTTGTCCTTCACTGCTGCTTGTTTGCTTGGCTGATCCTGGGGTTGGGCTTCGTATCCTTTAGCTCCCCCAAGGGCAGGCTCTGAACCCAGGCTCTTACTCTTTCCCTATTTCTGTATTTTTTTCCCTACAACTCCCAGCAATTGTGGATCTTCAGGCTACAGGCTACCATCGGAAAGTGTTCAAGCAGAGACAGGACAGCTGTAGTCAAGACAACTGTAGAGGGAATGCTTGCCTTAACTGGAAGGTTATCCCAAATCACCTTCAGATTTCTAGCAGCTCCAACAATTGGTGATTTTATGGAATAAAATGTTCAATGTTTTCTTAGATGGCTATATTCTCCTGATTTAGCTGAAAGTCGTTGTTTATACATGCATTTTTGCATGGATGTTAAATTTTCTTTATGGATTTGTTTGAAGTAAATGGGTTGTTACTTGTAGCTTAGGTAGTTTTCAGTTTACATGAATTGTCAATGGCTTTGATGCTTGGTTTGGTAGAAAGAAACTCCTTATTAATTCTATGATAGAAATAATCAGTTTCCAAAATCCTGTTCTTTCTTTTTTCCATGGTAATATAATTTTAGTTGCATGTAAAATAGTGTCTTGGACCTTCCTATATCCTTGGATCTGGGTGTGACTAAGATCTAAATATGAGGGAGCCTCTGTGGCTCACTAAGGGGAGGTGGCTTGTCTTTCTTTGTGATTTCCTTTCTAGGGGGGGCTATATGCAGATATGGGGTGGGGTTTGTGGGACCATAAAGCAAAGGAAATATTCTAGAAATGGATGAGGGACAAACAACCTAGACTATGGATCTCCTCATGTGAAGTTTCTCTAGTTTGCGAAAGGATAAATTTCAGTCTTATCTAAAGGGCTATTTCAGAAAATTAACATCTTAATATTTAAAAATTTATACTAAAATGAGTAACAGATTTGCCTTGTAGCTAAATCTTCTAGGTATATAGGTATTGACAACTGCTGTTTGGAGAGGTGAATGAATAGCACTACATATAGAATTGGATTGGATGGATGGGTTCTGGAACAAAACTAGGGAGAGAAAATTCTCAGTCTCTGCCTTTGTCCATTACAGTTTTACAAGTTACATAAAAGTTGAAAAGGCCAGAAAATATCCAAGCAGAGCTTTAGCTGTGTGTCTAGTTACCAGAACTCCAGATCAGTCTTTCTCCTGGTGCCATGACTCTCTAAGTGAACCCTTTTATTCTGAGCATGGTATTTCCCATAGGGATCCTAATTCTGCGGGCTCCTATTACAGAAGGAGCTCTAATGCAGCATTCCCTCTATACTAAGCATTTTCTGAGGAGCTTTTATAACTCTTCATCAAATCCCCAGTGTAACAATTGTTGGCTTCACTTTCTGGCTGAGGAGACTGATAATCAGGAAAATATGGCCTATAGTCTATATAGCAGAATCAAAATTTCAGCTCCAGATCTGTTCCCAAAGCCTCCTCATACTTCTCATTGCCAAGGAAGTTACGGGGTTATTTGTAGTGTGAAGTGCTAGGGTAGAGAGATCCCAGGGATCCTGTTTATCTGATGGTCACCTCTAAAGACTTTTGAGTAAAGCATGCAGGCATGTACTACCATCAGTCCTAATCTGGTGCTGTGGGGACGAATTGACTTTTAAATGAGGTTCAGGTGGTGGAGGCTCAAATATTCTCAAACATTTTCATATGTAAGGGAGAAACTGTCTTACAACTCTGAGGAATCAGGTGAATGCTTTATTTTTACATCTTTCTATTTGTGTCAGAGAACAGTGCCATCATGTGGTAGAGAAACGAATAGCAATGGCTGGGAACAGATGACTTGGTAGCCTGGTTTGGTTGAGGCACTGGGGATGTTGGGGGAGGGGTGACCTAGAAATGAAAGCAGGCCAGAGAAATGCTTTGTTTTTTGCCGACGAATGTTCAGTATACTCTAGAAAGTCTAATATTGAAATCGTCACAAGCTTTTCATTATTTTTCAAGCCAAGGGGAGAGAAAGGATCTGTATAAACAAGATTATACAATCTTATTCTCCTTCCTTATTTTATTAATTCTTTTATTTATTTATTTTAAACCTTGACCTCTTTATTTTTTTTGGCCAGTCCTGGGGCTTGGACTCAGGGTTTGAGCACTGTCCTTGGCTTCTTTTTTTTGCTCACTCTGCCACTTGAGCCACAGCGTGACTTCTGGCTGTTTTCTGGATATGTGGTGCTGGTGAATTGAACCCAGGTCTTCATGTATACAAGGCAAGCACTCTTGCCACTAGGGCATATCCCCAGCCACTTTTATTCATTTATTTAATTTTAGTTTTTGGTGGCAGTTCTGTGGCTTCAACTCAGGATTTCATGTTCTCACTCAGCTTTTTCTATCAGGGCTGACAAGCTACCACTTGAGCCATACCCCCCAATTTGGGCGTGTGTGTGTGTGTGTGTGTGTGTGTGTGTGTGTGTGTGTGTGTGTGTGTGTGTCTGTGTGTCTGTGTGTCTGTGTGTGTGTGCCAGTCCTTGAACTCAGAGCTTGGGCACTGTCCTTGATATTTTTTCTTGCTCAAGGATAGCACTGTACCACTTCCAGCTCTAGGTGGCTAATTGGAGAAAAGAGTCTCCCTGCCCGGGCTGACTTCAAACTGTGATCCTTAGATCTCAGCCTCCTGTGTATCTAGGATTACAGGCATGAGCCACTGGCACACTTGGATAGTTTGGACTTTTACTAGTTAATTGGCAGTGAGGGTCTCAATTTGTTTATCCTGGCAGGTTTGAAACCATGATTCTCAAATCTCAGCCAAGCTAGGACCTCAGGCATGAGTCACCAGTCCTCAATGAGAAGTTCATTCTTTAGACAAGTAGGAAAAGTTGGGTCGGTTGTAGCTCCCTGACTTACACTCATAGACAATAACCACTGGTCCCTAGCAGCTTAGGAAAAGTTAGGAAAGCTTTGCATGGAGGTTAGAGAGGAGAGTGGGCAGAGGTAAAGAAGGGCCTGGTGATGGTAGACACCACTGCAGGTGGACATTAGGAAGCTAAAGTCACTGAATATACCCAACAAATAAATAAACTAAATAAACCCAACAAATAAACCCAAATATTTCAAAGTTGGACTACCTACATACTGTGGCCAAAATCATTGAGCAGGGACCAGGTTAGGACTTTACACTCTGGGGAAGCAGATTTTTCTTATAGCCCAAATAAACGCTGCCCCCCTATTGCCGTATACCCCAGGAGAAAAGAATATCATGTTAGAGATGACAATTATGGAGCTTTCTAGTCTCTGGTTCTCCTAAGTAAAACAGCACTGCCTGTGGTCACTACTGAGATCACAGACTTCCCTCTGCATGCTGGTAATTCCGTCTGCCTTTCGTCCTGACCTAATAGTGAGCACTTCAGACCAGGCTGACTAACTTCAGCCTAGTGATGTAAGATTAGTCTGGGCTTAGTGTGTCATTTGTATTTTCTTCTTTCAGGTAGCTGAGCTAGAAAGCCCCAAGAATATCAGATCACTGGAGTTAAAGCTGAAAGGCAACACCAGAGAGCTAGGATGTAGAGTTGTTTCCACAAGGTTGGTGAGGGTCTTTGTTGGGTTTATGAGGGTGAGGCCAAGAAGGGGCTGTCAAAGACTTTCTGCTAGATTGTATGCCAAGGAGAAAGTGCTAGCGATGGTTGATAGTCCCTAGAAATGCCTTAGGTTTGGATGAGGGTTTCCTGGTTGTAGTTTGGATTCTCCTCCTCCTAAACATCAGTGTTAGTAAACACATTGATTTCTTCAGATGAACTGAATAAGTCTCTTTCTCACAACAGAAAAAGCTAGGTTCCAGCAGAGATCAAGAGAGAGGTTTGAGTATCTGAGATGTGGGTTAGGAAGGCCTCCAAGTCCTGACAGAGTGAAAGCCCAGGTCCATCAAGTAGAAATGCTTATGTCTACACAGAGCTGCAAGCTGCAAACAGTGGACATTTCCCAGCTGTCGTTCTGTTTGGTTCTTGTAATGACTGTAGAGAATGACAGGGCAGAACTGGTGACTGTTCTCACATTGCTCATTAGAAAAATTGTGCTCAGGGATTTAATGAGTTACTCTGAGTCCTGTAAATGGGAAATGGTGAAGATGTGACTTGAATCCTACTTCTGGTTTTCCTCATTAGATGAGACTTTCTATCTAGGGTTATGCACCAGACTTGCCTCTGGTCACCTGGTTCTTGTGCCAAAGCCTCCACCTATGGGATACTCACTCAGTAAAGTCATTCATGGCCTGAGCTGCTTTGCTTCCTAAAGATCTACAGGTGAATGTGAGGAGCAATGTGAGAAAATTAGACAAGGCAGGCTCAGCAGCAGCTCCGTTGTGTTATTTAGTGCCCACCAGGAAGCTTACAGCCTTCAGCTCTGTGGAAATTCTGTGAGAAAGATTAAGAAATTCTTTTGTTGTTTTTGTTGTTGTTATTGCCAGTCCTGGGCCTTGGACTCAGGGCCTGAGCACTGTCCCTGGCTTCTTTTTGCTCAAGGCTAGCACTTTGCCACTTGAGCCACAGCACCACTTCCGGCCATTTTCTATATATATATGTGGTGCTGGGGAATCGAACCCAGGGCTTCATGTACACGAGGCAAGCACTGTTGCCACTAGGCCATATTCCCAGCCCAAGAAATTCTTTTTAAAAAGCATCCTTTAAGTACAAAGGACTTGCCATTCAACAAAGCAGTTATGAATATAGTGCATCTTGATCAATGTCACCCTTTCAATCTTTTCACTCAACCTACTCTTTTCCTCACTTTGCTTAATTTTTAGGTTATGTATTGCATTTATTATTGAATTTATTTATTTAACAAAGCAGCTTATGTGTACATCTTTATCTCTGTCACTCTTCAACATTTTCCCCCTTTGACCTACCCCTCCCTTCTTTCTTTTTTCTAAAGAAAGTAAACTCAATATATTCACAGTGTCTTATGGAAGACTAGAACCATGGTACTATTAAGAGGTAATGAATCCTTTAACTCCTATAGTGTCCACAAATTACTCATTCCTTAATAAAGAAATGTGTTTCTTGGATTATATCTTTAGAAAAAAACATGCTGTTTAAAAAATCTATTTTGGAACATCTTCTCCAAATCATGGGCTTGCTATGTAAAAATAGTTTATAGGCTAGTCCTGCAGCCTTTTTTTTCATGTAGTTTGCTGCCACTAAACCCCTTTTATCTATGAATCTTAGAGCTGCCAAGAAGGTTCACATCTGATGTTGAAAGGGAGTTATCTCAAAGACAAATAACTCTAGGAAGAATTTTTGGAGTCTTTTCACTTTAGGTATTAATTGATCTGACACCTGGCTGGGGTGTCAAAATTCTGGGGGCTTGTCTGTGCATAGGTTATCTGAAGACATTATGTCCTGAGAACCCCCCAAAAGAGAAAGGAACTGAAATACACTGTATCATCAGACTGCCCAAGTAATGACAGAAGCATCATGGGAAATGTAAAGAGATGGAGGGATTAGGGAGTACTTCCAGTTGGATTTTCCTCAAAAGAACTCTTCTCATTTCATCTTTCTGGTATCACTTGGGCCACCATTTTAAAATTTGCCATCTTAAATCACAAGACTGGCCTAGCTTCATGTAGGGTTTCCAGTAGAAGAAACATGTAAAAAGAAAAGGTAGAAGCAAAAGGAGTTGCTTTCCTGATTTCAGCCTCGGTCTTCAGGTCATTAGCATAGAGAAAGGCCATTGACTTTTGAGGGTTTATTTTATATCCTGCAACTTTGCCAAAGTTTTGGATCAGCTCTAGTAGCTTGGGAGTAGAGTCTATGGGGTTCCTTAGATATAGGATCATGTCATCTGTGAAGAGAGAAAGTTTAACTTCATCTTTTCCTATTTGGATCCCCTTTATATTTTCTTCTTGCCTAATTGCTCTGGCTAAGAATTCTAGTATTATGTTGAACAGAAGGGGAGAGAGCGGACATCCCTGACTTGCTCCTGATTTTAAAGGGAATGGCTCTAGCATTTCACCATTTAGAATTATGGTTGCTGTTGGTTTGTCATAAACTTCCTTTATTATAGTCAGTACTGTTCCCTGGAATCCCAGTTTTTCCAGGGCTTTTAGCATAAATGGGTGCTGGATTTTATCAAATGCCTTTTACGCATCCAGAGAAATAACCATGTAGTTCTTTACCTTGCTCCAGTTGATGTGGTTGATTACATTAACTGACTTGCGTATATTCAACCACCTTTGCATCCCTGGGATGAATCCAGTTTGATCGTGGTGTATGATTTTTTGATGACCTGTTGATATCGATTGGCCAGAATTTTGTTGAGAATTTTTGCATCAATGTTCATCAGGGAAATCAGCCTATAGTTCTCTTTCCTTGTTGAGTCCCTGCCTGGTTTTGAGATGAGGGTTATACTGGCTTCATAGAATGTGTCTGGTAGTGAACTTTCTGTTTCAATTTCATTGAAGAGTTTGAAAATTTTGGTGTGAGTTCTGCTTTGAAGGCCTTGTAGAATTGTGCTGTGAATCCGTCTGGAACTGGGTTTTTCTTGGATGGGAGATCTCTTATTGCCGTTTCTATTTCAATGCTGGATATGGGTCTGTTTAGAAGGTTTAAATCTTCATGCTTGAGTTTGGGAATATCAATTTTTTCTAGGAACTCATCCATTTCTTCCAAGTTCTCGAATTTGTTGCCATAAAGGTTTGCAAAATAGTCCCTTATTGTGTTCTGAATTTTGGTTATTTCTGTGGTGATGTTACCTGTTTAATCTCTGATCTTGTTTATTTGAGTGTGCTGCCTTTGTTTTTTGGTCAGGTTTGCTAGGGGGTCTGTCTATCTTGTTGATTTTTTCAAAGAACCAACTCTTTGTTTTGTTGATTCTTTGGATGGTTTTTTTTTTGTCTCTTAATTGATTTAATTCTGATTTGATTTTAATTATTTGCTTCCGTCTATTGATTTGGGGTTTGGCTTGTTGTTCTCTTTCAAGGAGATTAAGGTGCTTCCTTAAATTATTGAGTTGCTGTTTCTCCAGTTTGTTGGTGTATGCCCTCAGAAATATAAATTTTTCTCTGAGTACTGCCTTTGCTGTGTCCCAAAGGAGCTGGTACTTTGTGTACTCATCTTGGTTGAATTCCATAAACATTTGAATTTTTCTTTTAATTTCTTCAATGACCCACTGATGGTTCAGCAGTGTGTTGTTTAACTTCCATGAATTGTAGGATTTTCTGTGGTGCCTGTTTGAGTTGAGCTCTAATTTTATTCCATTGTGGTCTGAGAGATTGCAGGGAATGGTTTTGATACTTCTGAATTTGTACAGATTTTCTTTGTGCCCTAGATATGATCCATTTTGGAGAATGTTCCATGTGTTGCTGAAAAGAATGTGTATTCTGGTGTTGCTGGATGGAATATTCTGTAGATGTCGCTTAAGTCTAGTTAGTCTATGCAATTGTTTATTTCTGTGGTTTCTTTGTTCAGTTTTTGGCGTGTTGATCTGTCCAGAGGTGACAGTGGAGTGTTAAAGTCCCCAACTATCAATGTGTTTGGGTCTATGAGTGATTTTAGAGCCAGTAGTGTTTGTTTGATGAAGTTGGGTGCTCCTGCATTTGGTGTGTAGATATTTAGAATGGTTATTTCTTCCTGTAGGAGAGATCCTTTTACTAGTATGTAGTAACCTTCTTTGTCTCTTCTTACCTTTTTTAATTTGAAGTCAATGTTGTCTGATACTAGGATTGCAACTCCAGCCTGCTTATGGGGGCCATTTGCTTGGTAGATTTGATTCCAGCCTTTCACTTTTAGAAGATGTTTACTTTTGCTGGATAGATGAGTCTCTTGAAGGCAGCAGAAAGATGGATCTTGATTTTTGATCCAACTTATGAGCCTGTGTCGTTTGATTGGAGAATTAAGTCCATTAATATTGAGAGTTAAGAATGAGAGATGATCATTTGTTCCTTTCATTATAGCTATCTTGTTAAAAGCTGTGTCTTCCCAATTGTTGCTCTAATATTCTGATTTTCTATTTAGGGTTCATTTCTCAGTCTGTATTGTGATTTTGATTATTTTCCCTGTATAGTACATCTTTGTGGATTTTTCTGTAAAGCTGGTTCTGTAAAGCTGGAGATATATTGTTACAAATTTTCCTTACTGTGGAAGACTTTTATTTGACCTTCAGCTATGAATGAGAGTTTAACTGGGTACAGTATTCTTGGTTGGTAAGTATTTTTATTTAGGGTTTGGTATACCTCATTCCGGGCTCTCCTTGTTTTCATGGTCTCTGCTGAGAAGTCTGGAGTAATTCTGATTGCTTTTCCTTTATATGTGATTATTTTCTTCTCCCTAACAGCTTTAAGGCTTCTTCCTTGGACTCTAATAATCCTGTTTTGATCACAGTATGTTGATGTGATGTCCTATTCTGGTCAGGTGGGTTTGGGGTTCTAAATGCTTCTTGTATCTGTATAAGCCTATCCTTCTGGATATTTTCGAAGTTCTCGGCTAATGTTCTGTTAAATTGGTTGCCTATTCCATTAACTTCTTTCTCCAGGTTTTCCTCAATACGTATTAACCTTAAATTGGGCTTCCTGATTGTGTCTTGGAGCTCCTGGGGTGATCTGTTTTGTTGACTGGATTGGTTTTGTATTGATTTTTTATCTTTCTCCATAGATTCTAGGGAATCTTCAGCTCCTCAGATTCCATCCTCTCCTTCAACTAGTCGGGACTGTAGGCTAGCTACTTGATTTTGAATCTCTTTTCCTTCTGACTGGTCTTTCCTGATGATTTCCATGTCCTTGGTATAATTATCTCTTAGGTCCTACATGGACTTCTTTACTTCATTAACTTCATTAATTTTGTTTTGAGTGCTGTCTCTCAAATCTTTTAGCTGGGTAGCTATCTTTTCATTTGACTCTTGAAGTTCATTTATCTTTCTATTTGTCTAGGCCATGAAATCATCTATTACTTTATGGAAGGATTAATGTATTGATTCAAACTTTTCATTTATCATGTTTATCAGTAAACTTTGTAGAGCATTTTGAGGGTTCTCTTTTATGTCTTTGATTGACTGCTCTGCTTCCTGCTTGTTTTGAGTGGGAGATAAGACTCCATTATTTGCCATCTTGTGTTTCTTCTGCCCATTTGGATTGGGAATACCAATCTACAAGTACCTGTGAGCACCGTTTAAGACCCAAAGCAGACATTACCAAGCACTGCTGTGTAAATCTTAGAAATTCACTATTATGTACAGATACCTTGTATACCTGTATATAAAATTAGATGTGGTGTACCTAAAGAATACAATTTTGATATGACAACCAATCTTGAGCCCTGTATTCAGTAGTTACTTATTTACTGTTACAACCCTATTGTGAGGCACGCCCGCCCGGATGCCTTGCATCATTAAAAGGCTATTCTAGCTGGCCCCGCCTCCCAGCCTTGGGACCACATGTAGTCAAGATGGCGCCTGGTGGTGAACCCAGAGGCGGTCCTGTGGGCTGTGACGTAGAATTAGGCCACCCCTTAGGGCGGTCCCTTGGAGCGCCACCCTGACGTACAGCTCAGGCGTCCAATCACAGCCCCTACATAGGTGCACATACCCCTCCTCTTCTGATGCCCATTGACCCCTTTAAAAGAGCATCTCATTGCCGCCAATAAATGAGTCTTAGTGCTGACTGGCTCCCGGACTGTCTCTGTGTCCTCCGTCGAGGAGGTCCCTCTTGCCCTTCTCAAAGATGACCGCTTTGTCCTTGCTTTCCCCAGGCCTGCTTTATTTCCAGTCTGGTCTGATTCTATGCCAGTGTCAAAGATGGTGCTTTGCTCTGGCGGTGGGGGAAGGGCTACCTCCCAGAAGCTGCTCTGTTGGCGCGAGTGAGAATGTCTTTTGTGGGGTACTCACGCTTTCTCTGAGATTTCAGCCCATCTGTGCTCAGCTTGCGATCCACGTGTGTCTGCCACCGTCTGGAGGATTTCTCCCTGGTTGCTGCTGTATGCTTTAGGTGCGCAGAGTGCGGGGTGCTATGCTGGTGCTGGCACTGGCGTGGTGGCGGGATGCTGCCTGGAGCTCAAATCTGTATTTTCAGGCCAGCAAAGTCCATTTTTCCTTCCTGGCAAGAATCCCTGTACTGTTATAACTTACTTGGGCTACCTTTCTAGGAGTAAAAGTTTCTCTGGAGTGGTAAAACTGCAATGTCCGAGGGAGCTCAGCTAGGGCTCTGCTGCTTCTCTGCCATCTTCCTGGAATTCTCTCTTTCTTCTTTATTTTCTCCTATGGCCTTTTCCCAAATAACCTATTTTATTTTATTTGCTGCTGGTACTCAGCCTGTGAGTGCTGTCCCTTAGCTTATTCCACTCAAGGCCATCCCTTGAGCTACATCTCCACTTGTAGCTTTCTGCTGGTTAATGGGAGATAGAGAGCCTTAGGACTTTCATTCCTGGACTGGCTTTGAACTCTAATCCTGAGATCAAGCCTCCTAAGTAGTTAGGATAACTGGCATGAGCTGTAGGCACCTATGTAATCTCTCTCTCTCTCTCTCTCTCTCTCTCTCTCTCTCTTTTAATGAGTGATTTATTCACTCATCAGGTATTTTTTGAGAACTCCACTTTTTACAAGTCAGGGAATATGGGAGATCCTGACAGAGCAAAGACGAGCAAATTCTATAAGCAATTTACAGTCTGAGAGAGCAGTTAGAGTCTTATCTTGATAAGAATAAGAAGGGTAGATATACGTGTGAACAAAAAACCATGAGTGACTATGAGAAGAGTATAAGAAGGGAGTATAGTTCTATAACCATATGATACCAGAAAGATTTGTACAGAGAGTTGGACACTAAAGAATGGGATGGATATAAGGTAAAGGTGACTCCAGATAGAGAGCAAATATTTGCATAGACTTAGAAGTAAAAAAGCTTTTTGTGTATAAGGGATTGCATACCCCTTCTCTTAGAGAATAAAGAAGAATTAGGGAATAATGAAGAGTGAACTTGTAAAAGCAGGTAGAAGTTGCATCACAAAATACTTGATAAGTAGAGTGACTGTGTCTTTTTTCTAAATTGAGGTACTTTTGAGAATAAGTGTCATTAATAATTATTCTAGGACAAATTAAAAAATAGGGTGATCTAAGAGAAATGGGATCATATTATTTTCTTTCTTTTGCTTTTTTATCCTTCCTCCCTTCCTTCCTTCATCTTTTTTCTCTCTTTCCTTCCTTCTGTCCCTCTCTCCCTCCCTCCTTCCCTCTCTCCCTCCCTTCCTTCCTTTCTTCCTTCCTTCCTCTTTTCTCTTTCTTTCCTTCCCTCCTTCCCTCTCCCTCTCTCCTTCCCTCCTTCCCTCCCTCTCTCCTTCCCTCCCTCCCTCCCTCCCTCCCTTCCTTCCTTCCTTCCTTCCTTCCTTCCTTCCTTCCTTCCTTCCTTCCTTCCTTCCTTCCTTCCTCTCTTTTTTCCCTCCCTCCCTCCCTCCCTCCCTCCCTCCCTTCCTTCCTTCCTTCCTTCCTTCCTTCCTTCCTTCCTCCCTTCCTCTCTTTTTTCCCTCCCTCCCTCCCTCCCTCCCTCCCTTCCTTCCTTCCTTCCTTCCTTCCTTCCTTCCTTTCTTCCTTCTTTCCTTCCTCTTTTCTCTCTTTGTTTCCCTCCCTCCACCCTTCCTCCCTCCCTCCCCTTCCCTCCCCCTCCCTTCCTCTCTCCCTCCTTCCCTCTCCTCTCTTTCTTTCTTTCTTTCTTTCTTTCTTTCTTTCTTTCTTTCTTTCTTTCTTTCTTTCTTTCTTTCTTTCTTTCTTTCTTTCTTTCTTTCTTTCTTTCTTTCCTCTTTTCTGTGCTGGTCCTGGGGCTTGAACTCAGGGCCAGAGTGCTGACCCTGAACTTTTGTGCTCAAGGTTAGCACTCTACCTCTTAAGCCATAGCTCCATTTCCATCGTGTGTGTGTGTGTGTGTGTGTGTGTGTGTGTGTGTGCGCGTGTATGTGTGTGTGTGTGTGTGTGTGCTTAATTATCGATAAGAGTCTCACAGACATTCCTGCCTGGGTTGACTTCAAACTATGATCATCAAATCTTACCAGGCCTTGAGTACTGGCTTCTTATTTCTAAAAGAAGTAAGGGAACTCATAATTCATGCTGTCAGCACTTGTGAGGTTTTGTTGGCTCAATTAATTAATTTGTTTTTTATGCCAGTACTGGGGTATGAATTTAGGGTCTAGACAGTGTTCCTTAGCATTTTTGCTCAAGGCTAGCACTCTACCATTTGAGCCACAGCGTCACTTCTGGCATTTTACTGGTTAATTGGCAACAATAGTCTCATAGATTTTCTTGCCAGGGCTGGCTTTGAACTGTGATCCTCAGATCTCAGCCTCTGAGTAGGCAGCATTACAAGTCTAAGAAGTCAATCCTGGTGCCTGGCTTATTGCCAAGTTTTGAGCTTGTGACTATTTAACATGAACACAAAGTTTCCTCTACAGCAGTTAGACTTGTCAGGGACCACACTTCCGGGGCAGGCCTGTGACCTTGACTCTGACAATACACTACTTTAGCCTGGGGCTGCTAATCTTGAGAGTTTAAATGGAGAGTCTTTTGGGGGAAGATGGTGCCTGGAGCAGAGCTCTACACAGACCATCTTAGGGCCTGTGCTCTGCTCTGTTCTGAATCTGCTTTTCTAGGTGGTCCATTAATCTTCTGACCTCTCTATGGTCATTCCATTCCAAGAAGATTCCTTCTTTTTTTAATAAAGTCAGGGTTGGTGCTGGTGTCTATTGTGTGAAACCAAAGGGTATTGTTTGCAAATTGACATCACAGCTCTGGCTTATTGTTGTTGGATCATCTAGCACATGTGCTGAGATTGAAAAGGAAGGGGGGATAAATGTATGTATTACCATCCTGGAGTGCAATGATCCTTCTGCCATGTTCTAAGAATCGCTATTAAGATTCTTCACAATCACCTTGATTGAGCAAAGTCAAAAGGGAACAAGGGCTTCTGTTAATGTCCATTTTTTTTTGCAGGCTTTGGATGAGCATAAAGAATAACAATGGCTGTATGTGACCCCAGCTTGTCCCACATTGCTGATGTTGGATGTGTGGGCAATACAGGGTAGAGAGTCTGATAGAAGACCATGGGGAAATTGGCTTGAACCTTTCTTTCAAAGCCCAAATTATGCTGGCCATAAAGAAAAACCATAAGAGTCCTACAGTCTCCAGGGCTGTTCCTTATGTGAGCAGTAAATTTTCCTCAAGAAAATGGAATGGAGTGCAGCATTAGGAAAGTATAAATATCATTGCCATTTTGATTCTTTAAAGGTTTAGTTTAAAAAATTCCATGGATATTTTCTTAACTTGCCTTAATGAGGTGAGTCACCGAAAGTGTGCTTCCCATAGTTTTCTTTGTGGTTTGTGTGTTTCTTTTGCATTCCATTAAATTTTATGGCATTTGTGGGGATTTGAAGCCTCAGATTTAATCAATAGTCATTTCTTCTGCATCAGCACTTTTAGACCAGCACACTGTATATTAAGCAGTATTTTAGTGCGTGGTCTGACCTTTACTTCTTAGAATGCTCTTCCTAATTATAATTTCTCCTGTTTTGCCATGATGTATGTTTAAGGTCAAAGGCTCTTAATAGTGCTTGTGAATTTTTCCCCAAGGATCACAAAATGTGAGCCTAATGTGTGGAATTCAAGATTTTCTTTGTGTTTGGATTTGGACAGAATTAAGGCTGGCAGTTTGAATTCTTGAAGCTATCTAATCGTGTGTGTGTGTGTGTGTGTGTGTGTGTGTGTGTGTGTGTGTGTTACATTTTTGAAATGCTTAACAATCCTAAATATGCCATTTAGGATTCTGGCTGACCCCTGAGTACTGTCAATGTTTTGGACATGCTAGGCAATCAGATCTGATGAAAATCATATGGTTTCTATTCATGCTTATATTTTACCACTGAAAAGCTATGTGATAACCCATGCTGTGTCCCTATGGGAAACTGTCTTCCTGAGGCTGAAACCTAATCATAAGAGACTGACTTCCTGTTTTCTCTCACAGCATAGGCGATGATCTGGTTGCCACAGCTGTTATTAGCCTTGGCAGTGTTTAGCACTTGTGTTGTTAGCCAGGATATAATGTGTTTGAGGATATTAAGAGACTCATCAGTGTGGCCTCTGTTACCTTCCTGAGTCAAATTGGCAAGAAGCTTGAGGGTAACAGATTTGGCTTTAGAAAGGTTTTGTTGATTTCTACAGCAACCTCTCTGTATGAGACATATCTGGGATCTCAACAGCTGATTTTTCTCAGCTCTGAAGTGAGAACTTTAATTGGGTGTGTCTCAAGTTCCCATCAAGCCAGTGAGTAATCTGCAGTGAAAGAATCTGTGACTATAATCTATGCCTCCATCACTTCCTCCACTGACTTTGTTTCCCTTCATTCAAAAGCAACCTAATCCCTTCCCAATAATGTTTCTCTTGTAACAGAATCACTTTCCAAAGCATGACTCTCTCCACCATTCTTTGTCACAACACTGTTTCATTTTATTTATATTATTTATATTTATTTATATTATATTGTGGCACTAGGAATTGAATCTAGGGCCTCATGAATGTTATGCAGGTGCTCTAGCACTCAAGCCAAGCTGCCAGCCCAGCTTTAGTAAATTAGAACTGCTTCTCTCAACCAATGGCAGACCTTGAAGCTGCATTCTGAGTGAAAAATACCTTATCTAATAGTTGCTTCCCTTCCTGGACTGCTGGCTTCATCATCTGAGCTACTCAATTTGCTTACACAGGGGTTTGTGCTCCTGGACTTGGAATTTTGTCCTTGGGCTAGACTGGAACACTCAGTATGAGCAGAACTTGTTAGGAACTGGAAGAGAGAAGGTGAGTTATTATACAAAACCTGAGCAGGGTCTCTAACATCTGTAAGTCTGGAAATATTTATTCTATAGTGTTTTTGTCTTTCCTTTGCTAATCTACTCATCTAGTAGGGCTTATTCTTTCCTGCATTTATCTGTTTTTGGTTTTCTTTTTCTGTGAGTGGTATTCCTTTAAGTATCTCTTTGCAGTGTTGGTTTAGTAGTCATGGATTCCTTTAGCCATTGTTTATCATGGAAAGATTTTATTTTGCCCTCTTTTATGAAGGATAGCTTTACTGGGTATATGGATCTCCTTTTCTTTCTTCATAATTTCCTCTTTTTTGCATCACCACATTCTTCTCATTCATGGAGTAAAATATATGGCAAATGTTTCTAATCCACCACCCTGCTTTGCCCCCAGGCATCTTTATTCTGCAATTGGAATAATATGAATAGGTGGTTGTGTAGGGTAATTGAAATTATATATGTAAAATCTTGCAAAAGCATGGAAGAATGTGTGGCTTTACCCTAAATTATGTTAGTAGGTTTCAGAGATTCTTGGATCAGTAATGAAGTTCTCTACCCACAAGACCAAACATAGGGCTAGGTGATACGTCCTGGGTAGCTAGGATTTCAGGAATAAGCCATTGGTGCTTGGTGCTTTCTTATTGTTTTTTAAATAATGGAAAGTAAGCCTTCATTTTGTTCTGGAAGGAATATCCTTCCAAGACTTCTAACTATGTAAACATCATTGAAAAAAATTAGATCAAAGGCAGCCATTTGAAAAGTGTACTGGAATGCAAAAGTCCTGTTTGGTAAAGTCACTGAGATTTGGCTGTCTGTAATTAATAAGGTATTTCATATATGACCTCTCATATAATATGTACTCAGTAAAATGGTAGCTATAAAGAGCAGGACCATTCTTGACAATAACAGGACTCAGTTTTGATGGTGAACAATTTAACATAAACTCAAAACCCATATCAGACTCTTATTCACTATTAACATTCAACATGCATTATCAAAGGAATAATTAATGCATTATTTCAAAGTGATAACACTTTGAACATTGCACTAACCAAAGACAAAATGTTATCAGATTGAAAACCATGTATCTTTTTCATCTCTTCCTTCTATTGTTTGTATATATTTTTCTATAGACTATTTTGTATATAGTACTTTCTTAACAAATAATGTTTGAAAGATTAGCAGCTAGATAAATAATACATATAGATAATCCTCACATTCTAATCACACCAGTGATTTACACACCTTTCTTATCATATATGGAATCTGTTAGGGTTGCCCAGGCTGGCTTTGAACCATGACCCTCAGATCAAATGAATCTGTGTCCCTATATTTCCAACTGAAGCAACCAGGAGATCAATAGTAATAATAGTTTTTAATCAGAGCTTACCTGGAACTTGTTACAAATAAATACTTGCAAGAGTTATTTTGCACTCTGTGGGTCTGACTAAAAGCCGCAGAGGATAAAATCTGTAATGACAAAACTCAATAGTAGACATAATGAGTGTTTTGAAATAGCAACTGATTAAACAATCTTGTTAACTGAATGCAGTACTTTAGGATACTAATTAAGATAGAAACCACTGTCAGCTCTGTATCCAAGGTAGCTTACATACTTGGGAAACAGACATTGAACACATTTGTTTGCACCCAAATCTGATGAGCTTCTTTGCAGCTTGAGTTTAAAACTGCCCTTTCTTTTTCCCTTTTGGCCTGCAGAGCCAGTTACATCTTGGTTACCTTAGAACTGCACACAGTTTGAATTTAAAACTGCTCATTTTTCTTTTTCCTTTTGGCCTGTGGAGCCAGTTCAGCAGTTACCAGAAAAACCTTTAAAACAATTTTGGTAAAGAGACACATTAGCATACAAATTGACCTTTGAGCACTTGCTAGAAGGGTAGGGGTTGCATGAAAACCTAACAAGTAACCAAGATGGTGAGTTTCTGGATGAGTCATGATGGTAAGGAAACTTGGTGGAGCTTTATTAAGCAAGCAAGCAGACAAGCAGAGAGAAAGCAGACAAACAGAAAGGAAGGGATGGTTAGCTTTCGAGGGAACCTAAAGAAGGTCCCCAGGACCCAACCTACACTTCACTCTCAAGAGCCCAAGGAAAGATAGAGGGAGGGGGAGGAGGAGGGGGAGGAGGAGATGGGGAAGGAAGAGGGAGAGGGATAGAGAGAGAAGTAGAGGTTGATGGAGACAGGAGACAGAAAGTTTCATAAGGTGAGCCTGAATGTGTAGAATATCTGGCCATTGCATTGTCATTGCATTGACAGAAACTGTGGAAATAAAAATAAGGTGTGGCTTTATGGAGTCCTTAAGTGAAAGGACATCTAGAGAACATAATAAGAAAGATGAGGGGGGAGGAGATTCTGATGAGAGCAGAGAAAGGCACCATGAAGGCACTCCTATCCACCTGAGGCTTTTCAGGTTGAGTCAAATTCTGCATTCAGGTGTCTCCAAAGGAGAAGAGACTTGCCAAAAAAGGCATTGAGGACTTGGAGGGGGGGAGGGGGCGTTGTCCCTCTAGTATGGTACCACAAAGAAAAGAGACAGATGAACAGAAGGCCCTTAGATGAAAGTCACACACCGGAGGTAAGGAGGATATGGTGTGATGGATGTGTAGCCAGTGATAGTAAAAGCAAGAAGTCCCGGGCTGGGAATGTGGCCTAGTGGTAGAGTGCTTGCCTAGCATACATGAAGTCCTGGCTTCGATTTCTCAGCACCACATATATAGAAAAAGCCGGAAGTGGCGCTGTTGCTCAAGTGGTAGAGTGCTAGCTTTGAGCAAAAGGAAGCCCAGGACAGTGCTCAGGCCCTAAGTTCAAGGCCTAGGACCTACCTCCCCCCTCCCCCCCCCACCAAAAAAAAAAAAAAAGAAAAAGAAAAGCAAGAAGTCTGAGGCGGGATTCCTTCGACTTTTGCCAGTTTGGGTTTGAGGAGGCATGGTCAGGGAGCAGATTGATGCTCAGAGAGAGAAGAAGAGGTTATCCAGCCATTCCTGACTCTATCCTCTCCCAGGTTTCAGCACCATATGTAAGATTTGGAGAAAGGATAACTCCGTGAGATTATTCAAGCAGAGGAGAGTTTATTACAAGAACGGAAGCTGCCTGCCCCAAACTGCCAGCTCATGGGAGATGTAGTATATGGAGGCTACACCAGATGGAGGCATGCAGAGAGAGGAACTAATCACAGAGATTGATTACATAGGGATAGGGAAGGGAGGAGGCATGGATTCAGCGAATGCAGACATGACCTCAGAGGTTACTAGGGTAACCTCTCGTGGTCCAAAGGAGGTGGATTGGAGCAGATGAGGAAGTGACCTCAGAGGAAGGTGGAGTGACCTTAGAGCCTGGGGGACCTTCATTGCCCCCAGGTGTTCCAGTTACCTGGGTTACAGATGCTGGATGGGGACTTCTAGGGAGGGCCATGTGTGCTTCCTCATGGAAAACAAAGGGAGAGGGGGTTTACCAGCAGCTTCCCATAGAAAACAGGAGAAAGGACCATTGTTCCCAGATGGAACTAACAGAATCAAGCTGATGAAGATATGAAATAACTAGTATTTTTAAATTTCTCTCTACTCTCTGGTGGAGGTACTGTAAAATGATGAGATGTATTTTTCAACGTGGTCCTGAAAAAATTCTGGAAACATTAACATGGCTAAAAAGGTAAATAGGAGGAGAGAGGAGAATTAAAAATATAAATAACACACAAACTGGATAAATAGCCCTAGAATAAACTGAAAGCTGATGTAAGCTCAAGAATAAACTCTTATTTTTCCCATGGCAATTTCCCAAAATTCATGTGCATTTTACAATTACAAAATGCCCACCAAATCCCTCTTTGGCATAAATCTTCTTCACTTTTGAAATTAAAATCTCCAAGGAAAACCACGGGATTGGGATTCAAATCTGGTCATTGTTTCCCTGGTCATTGTCTGTATTTAAAGAATAATCAATTTAGTAGGGTCAGTGAGGAATCATAGTTGCAGATTGAGGTTCACGGGTGAGGCGAGGAGGTCAGAAGCAGGGTGAGAGTGGAAGAAAGGAGAACTCTGGGGGCGTTTTTCTCTATAGGTCTTTGTGGAGGTGTGGAGGGGGTGTCTTTGTTTTCTGGTGCTCCAGATGCCTTAATCTGCAAATCATGGAGGACCTGCTGTGTGCTCTTCAGGAAGGCAGTTATGGGTGGGGTAGGGGTGGGGATGCCATGGAGGGAGAGGGGAGGAGCACATAGGGTCAGGCTGATGTTGTTATAGAACAGATTTCGAATTGGTAAGATCATAGTACCAGCCTGTGCCTGACAGTTTGGTGTGTGTGTGTGTGTGTGTGTGTGTGTGGCAGAGGGGTGTTTGGGTATGCTAAGGCAAGTAGTGAATAAAAAACTAATAATGTGCTACCTACCACCTGCTGTTCTTTAAACTGTAGTTAAATTTCCCCTGATAATTTTCCCCCGTTAATCCTTTTTTTTCCTTCTCTGTTAGGCAGTCTTTGGAAAATTGCTGACTTGGCAGCTGAAAATATTTTCTTGGCAAGCCTTTTGAAATTGTAATTGTATTAAAGCGCCTTTTTTCTTATCTTTGCCTTTGAATATGTATTTTTCTCTTTTACTTCTTTGTTAGAGAAAGAAGAATAAAATAGATCTTTAGGCTCAACACATTATTATTTCTCATCCTTTGGGGACCAGTGAAATGCTCCGTTGTGAGAGATTTCAGCCTTATATCCACAGCCTGTCAGGGGGCATTAGTCTGTGACACAGGGTTGCAAGCACATGTGATAGGTCTAGCCTCTCAGCTCATCACAGACATAAATGAGCCCTCAGCAAGCCAGGCTCCAGAACCAAGACTTCTTTTTTAAAATTAATTAATTATTTTTTAGTGTCTTTTTTTTTTCTTTCAATTTTTTTATTGTCAAAATGTGATACAGAGGAGTTACAGATTCATATGAAAGGCAGTGAATACATTTCTTGTTCTACTTGTTACCTCCTCCCTCATTTCCCTCCTCCCCCATCCCCTTTTCCCTCTCCCCCCAAGAGTTGTACAGTTGGTTTATACCAAATGGTTTCTAAGTGCTGCTTTTTGAATGTGTTGTCTTTTTGTTCTTTGTCTTTCAATTTTGGTATTCCCTCTCCCTTCCCCAGTTTATCCAGCGTACTCGGATATAATACAGTGGTAGTGAGGGTACAGCCACAGGAAGGGACTACAAGAGAAACAAAACTAGACAAAACACTCATTCAAACAAACTGACAAGGAAAAAAGAGAAAAAAATAGTATAAGTTCACATGGCATGTTGAGAATAATTACAATAGTGGTATAACTCTTGTTTCCATAACATGGAGTTCATTTCACTTGGTGTCTTCTTATGTGGTCATATGGGTGTAGTTATTGGGGTATTTTGGTCTTCTACCATGACTAGCCTATTCCTGTACTAGCTATTCCCTATGAGGGACACTATAGGATTTATGCTTCTTTGGGTCTGGGTCACTTAGTACAATTTTTTCCAATTGCTTCCATTTCCTTATGAATGGGGCAGTGTCATACCTTCTGATGGAGGAATAGAATTCCATTGTGTATATGTACCACATTTTCCTGATCCACTCATCTACTGAGGGGCATCTAGCTTGGCAGAACCAAGACTTCTTAATTCTAGCTCACTCACCCTCACTCATTGAAGTTTCAGGGGTAAAAATATACAACATGCCAATTGCTGTACCACTTTACTGACCTCTGCTTATCAAAGAAAATCCCAAACTGCATGCTCCATATTTTATAAAGCTAGCATTTAAAAACTGATTTTTAAGCAGTGTTTACTTATGAGTCTTTCTGCCTCTGCTGGGGATTTGGGGTTAGGAAGAGAATTATATTTCTCTTAGTGTCTCTCTGGGTTAAATAAAGAGAACATAGGAGGCCATTTCGGGTTGCCCTCAAGGGCACTCCCAGGAAGCTGGATTCACATTTTGTATCCTCTTTCCAAGGGCTTTTGCTTGGCTTACTGATCCACTAGGAAAAAAAAAAATCAGAGAATCATGGAAATGGAGAGCTGCAAGTAGCTGACACTCATTTGGAAGTCATCCTCCATTCAGGCCAAAGGGCTTCTGCTTAATGGGGCCCATGGAAATGATGGGTGTTTTTCTTTCTTAGCTCAAGGCTCAGTGTCCCACAGAGAAGCATTTTTTTTTCTCCTGTCCTTCAGCCTGAGTTTCACAGGAGCCCAGGCTAAGTGGTGGCAGAAGCCAAAGGAAACCCCACAAGGGCTTGCATTAGTGACAACATACAGAATTATTTAGGAACTAAATATGATTACTTCAATTTTCTGCTCCCTGGCTGACAAGAAACACTCCCATTCTCCAATAGCCATGGAATTAAAAATAGTTATTGGAATGGGTGGGCAGTAGAGACTGAGTCAAAGGAGTCAGGGCCCAGGCCTGGAACTGTGGAAACCTAAAGTATGTTATATGCACAAGTGAATGGTAGACATTCATCATACTTGTCAGTATTCTTGGGCAGCTGTTAAATTAGCTGAAAAGCATATAAGGGGAGACCTCATTTCAGGTCTTAGTGCCACCATTTCATTTGTTGGATAGTCCTGGGCATGTTCGTTAGCCATTCTTTGCTTAGTTTCTTCATCTACAAAGAAAAAAAAATTCTTCAGTGTCATTTAAAGATGAAGTGAATGCTTACTTAATGATTCTACTGCATAGTAATGCTCAGTTTCTTAGGCGTGAGCTACCATTGCCAGACGTAATTCCTATCTTTAAAAATTTTTTTCTTTGCTGGTTTTAGGGCTTGAACTCAGTGCCTTGGTTGCTGTCTCTGAGCTTCTTTTACTCAAGGTTAGTGCTCTATCACTTGAGCCACAGTTCCACTTCAGGTTTTTCTTTCTTTTTTTTTTTTTTTTTTGTAGTTTATTGGAGATTAAAGTCTCATGCCCATTTCAGCCTGAACCTACTCCTTCTATCTTAATGGCAAGTCATACTAGCTGTGCTCTACCTATCCTCTATTACATAGTTTTTGTCTCACCACACCATAGGCTGCCAAAATAGGTGCTCTTAATTCTTGTCACAGTTTGTTACAAATTGCTAGCAGTTTCAAGTGCTTGGAATAGACAGGAGGTAGATTTTGGGAAAGGGGAATTACCTTGGAGTTAGGGGTATAGAGTGAGACCTGATAAATTATATGACTTACCTAAGCATGCTTAAGTTGTCAAAGAAGGGTAAAGAAAATAAATCAATGGGCTGGGAATTTGGCCTAGTGGCAAGAGTGCTTGCTTTACATACATGAACCCCTGGGTTCAATTCCCTAGCACCACATACACAGAAAATGGCCAGAAGTGGTGCTGTGGCTCAAGTGTTAGAGTGCTAGCCTTGAGCAAAAAATAAGCCAGGGACAGTGCTCAGGCCCTGAGTCCAAACCCCAGAACTGGCAAAAAAAAAAAAAAAAAAAAAAGAAAAGAAAAGAAAAGAAAAGAAAACAAATCAATGAGGGCAACTAGGAAAGAAATGTTTAGGTTTTTCTGTTTGTGTACTGGGCTGTTCTCCATTGCTATAGCAATGTCCCTGAGGCTGGATACTTTTTATTATGAAAGAGAGGTTGATTCAGCTCCAAGTTTTTTGTTTTTTTGTTTTTGTTTTTTTTTCAAATTTTTATTATCCAACTGATGTACAGAGAGATTACAGTTTCATACGTTAGGCATTGGATACATTTCTTGTACTGTTTGTTACCTTGTCCCTCATACCCCCCTCCCTCCTCCCCCTTTCCCTTTCCCCCCCTGAGGTGTTCAGTTCACTTTCACCAAACAGTTTTGCAAGAATTGCTTTTGTAGTTGTTTGTCTTTTTTTAACCCTGTGTTTCTCAATTTTGGTATTTCCTTTCATTTTCCTACTTCTAATACCAGTATACACGGTTTCCAATATACTCAGATAAGATTACAGAGATAGTGTAGGTACAACCACAGGAAGGTGATACAAGAACATCATCAATAATAGAAGCTACAGATACAGATGGGACATTGAAAGTAGTTACAACTGTGATATAACAATCATTTCCATAACATGGAGTTCATTTCACTTAGCATCATCTTAGGTGTTCATAAGGGTATAGCTATTGGGCTCTTGTGATGCTCTGCTATGACTTGCCTAAACCTGTACTAATTATTCCCAATAAGTGAGACCATAGAGTCCATGTTTGTTTGTGTCTGGCTCACTTCACTTAGTATAATTTTTTCCAAGTCCTTCCATTTCCTTACAAATGGTGCAATGTCATTCTTTCTGATAGAGGCATAAAATTCCATTGTGTATATGTACCACATTTTCCTGATCCGTTTGTCTACTGAGGGGCATCTGGGTTGGTTCCAGATTCTCGCTATGACAAATTGTGCTGCGATGAACATTGTTGTGCTGGTGGCATTACTGTGATTTTTGTTTGTGGTCTTTTGGATAGATACCCAAAAGTAGGGCTGCTGGGTCATAGGGGAGTTCTATATTTAGCCTTCTGAGGAATCTCCATACTGCTTGCCAGAGTGGCTGAACCAGTTTACATTCCCACCAACAATGAAGTAGGGTTCCCTTTTGGCCACATCCCCTCCAACAATTGTTATTGTTAGTTTTCTTGACATAGGACATTCTTACTGGGGTGAGATGGAATCTCAATGTTGTTTTGATTTGCATTTCTTTTATGGCCAGTGATGTGTTGGGGTCAGCTGCACCTTTAAGGGGCCACAGCTGACCTCAGCCTGTCCCTCCCCTTCCTGTCTTTAACAGGAAGAGAAGGAAGTCTGACATCACTTGAGGGACAGCCCCTTGGGACCAATCCAGGGCCCCTCTCTTGTGCTCACCTTTGGGGTATATCTGGGAGGCTCCTCATTTGAATAAACAGAAGCCCTAGAGGTTTTCTCCAGGGGCCCACGTGTCCGTGTCATTCTTGGCGGTTTTGGGGCACCCTGCGACCACACGCCACCAAGGCTACCCGTGGCCATCACTCCTGTGTGAGCGATAATGGACCACCCAGGAAGGGGCGGACAAGCCCCTTCCCCCCCCCAAGTGAGGGGAAGTAGAGAGAGAGAGAGAGACGAAGCTACCTGTGGCCATCGCTCCCACATGAGAGTGATAAAGGACCACCCAGGAAGGGGTGGACAAGCCCCTTCCCCCCCAAGCGAGGGGAAGTCGAGAGAGAGAGCCCACAGTGATGTAGAGCACTTTTTCATATGTCTCTTGGCCATTTTCATTTCCTCATCAGAGAAGTCTCTTTGTAAGTCGTTAGCCCACTTGATGAGAGGGCTATTGGTTCTTTGTGGTTTTGTTTTGGAAGAAGGTAATTTTTTTAGTTCTGCATATATTTTAGAGATGAGGCCTTTGTCTGTTGAATGGCCGGTAAAGATCTTCTCCCAGTCTGTGGGCTTTCTGTTTATCTTGCGAGCTATGTCCTTTGCCGTGCAGAAGCTCTGCAGTTTGATGCAGTCCCATTTGTCCAACCTTTCTTTGATTTGTAGCCTTTCTGGTTCATTTTTAAGGAAGTTCAGTCCTGCGCCAAGGTGCCCAAGTGTTTCTCCTACTCCTTCCTTTAGTGTTTTCAGGGTGTCTGTTTTGTCAGCTCCCAGTTTTGCAGATGAAGGTTTAAGATTGAGTGGCTCCATTAATTTGGCCTCCTGCAAGGCTTCCCTTGACTAAACCCTATCATAATAGAGGGCATTGTGGTGGGAACAGGAGCATGAGGGAGACATTCTGTTGTGCCCAAGTTCTAGAAGACCACCAAGAGCCACACATTCCGAAATGCAAAAGCAAGGCTTTATTCAGGCGAGCTGCAGCCCGGACCTCGTCCTACATTCCGATGCAGCGGAGGTTAGGAGGAAGGTCACGAGCAGAGTTTCACATGGGTATTTAAAGGAAAAACAACACAAAATTACAAAAAACCAGAAGTGCAAGCAGGGTTGGGGTGCGAGGACAAATCTGATTGGCTCGGGGCTAGGGGTTCTCTAAAATTGGTCAGAGGACATTCCAGAGCAGTCAACGTAACTGGAACATTCTCAAACTGGTTTGGCCATCTGGGAAATGGGCTTTATGGCCGGTTGGTTTCGGCACAAACATCTGCCCAAACAAGTTCGTTCCTGGAATCTGTACAATTTCTGGCTAGCTTCACCATAAACAAGCCATTTCCTGGGTTTTATGTATGTGCTGGGTTATTCTGTTATGCCAAGTCGCGAGAAGACCACCAAGAAGGCCACCGAGACTCAGACGTTCCGAAATGCAAAAGCAAGGCAAGGCTTTATTTAAGCAAGCTGCAACTCGGACCTCGTCCTACCCACTGACACAGCGGAGGTTAGGAGGGAGCCCGAGTTGCAGCTCGCTTAAATAAAGCCTTGCCTTGCTTTTGCATTTCGGAACATCTGAGTCTCGGTGGCCTTCTTGGTGGTCTTCTCGCGACTTGGCATAACATTTGGGGGCTCGTCCGGGATAGCCCCAGAGACCCCCCGAGACCCCAGACTCTGAAGGTAAGAAAACAGCCTCATTTGTCTTGTAATGTGTCTGTTTGTCTGTTTTGCTTTTGCTTATTTCTTGAAGGGGTTGTCGAAGCAGACGTGCTTACTCAGCAATCCTGGGGAGACTGGGGGATGCCCCAGACTCCCCACCTTTGAAGGGGGACCTCTGGAGCCCCGCTTTCAACTTGAATTCACTCTTT
The DNA here is from genome assembly GCF_023159225.1 of Perognathus longimembris pacificus. NCBI lineage: Eukaryota > Metazoa > Chordata > Mammalia > Rodentia > Heteromyidae > Perognathus > Perognathus longimembris. The sequence goes on from NC_063167.1 coordinate 82,551,319, forward strand.
CTGCACCCTTGCAGGAGGTTGTGTGGGCCAACTTGGGAGATCTCCAGTTTTTCTTGTTCTTGTTCTTGCCTATGTTTTTTTCCTTTTGTATTAATTGTTTTGGTTTCTTTTTTTTTTTTTTTTTTTTGTAGCCTTTTGGACTAAACATCTGATCAGAGCTATGGGTAACATTCTATCTTGGGGACCTCCATCTAGCCCCCTAGATTTGACTCTAGCTCACTGGAGGGAGATCAAGGAGATAGCTCAGAACCGAGGTGTGGCCCTTAAGGAGGAAAAATGGATTACCCTGTGCAAGTCAGAATGGCCCACCCTTGAGAGAGCTAATTGGCCACCTGAGGGGAGCTTTGACATAATTAAGATCAGTACTTTACAAAGCCTAATCGAAGCCCCTTGTTCAGGGTATATAGACCAGATTTCTTATATAAACACCTGGAGGGAACTAGTTGACAGGGACACTCCAGCTTGGGTTCGACCTTTCTTACCAACTCCCTCCTCCACTCCTTCCCCTACCCCAATATTCACTCAAAAGACATGGGGTGACAAGAGAGAAACTAAGAGGGGAGAGAAAAAATTATATCCACTTGTCCTCCAGGGAGGAAGCACGGAGGAGGAAATGCTTCCCCCTCCCTACTCCCCACCCCAGTTAACTCTCCAAGAGGAGGACTCTGAGGAAGATGTTTCAGCTGTGCCCTATGCCCCGGAGGGCCCCGCTCAATCAACTCACCGGTGCCGAAGAATTACATCTCTTCATAATTCTGTTGCCCTTCCCCTATGCCCTATACGTCCTGTGGATGCAGATGGTCGACAACAATTCCAATACTGGCCATTTGCTACTAGTGATCTTTACAATTGGCGTGCCCAAAATGCCCCCTTTTCTGAGAAACCTCGGGACTTAATTCGCTTGTTTGAAACTATACTTTTCACTCACCAGCCCACTTGGGATGATTGTAGACAGCTTTTACAGGTCCTTTTCACCACTGAGGAGAGAGGTTGTATCCAAGAAGCAGCCGGAGACTTATCCCCGGCCCCAACGGAACACCCATCACGAATTCTGCCTTGATTGACACCTATTTTCCTGAGACCCAACCAGCATGGAACTACAATACAGCTGAAGGTAGGGAGTGACTCCTTGTCTATCGCCAGGCTCTGCTGGCAGGTCTCAAGGTGGCCGCTCGCCGACCTACTAATATGGCCAAAGTTTATGATACTAGGCAGGGAAAAAGTGAAAGTCCGGCAGCATACCTTGAGCGGCTTGTGGAAGCTTTTAGTCAATACACCCCATATGATCTTGAGATCCAGGAGTCTGGTCAGATAATTATGTTTGCCTACGTAAATCAAGCCACACCGGACATAAAGCGAAAGTTGCAGGCTCTAGACAGGCTCCATGAAAAATCTATTAGGGATCTCATAATATTAGCGGAAAAGGTTTATAATAAGAGGGAAATAGGAGAACAAACACAGGAAAGGAAGGACAAAGAACGTGGAATAGAGCAAGAAAAGAGGAACAGAGTTGAGGAAAGGAGTTTGGCTAGAATTTTGGAGCAACAATGGAAGGACCTCAGGGAAATCCTGACCTCTATGCAGGCAGGAAACTTTAGACAGTTCGCCTCTCCAAGTAAGGAGCAGGAGCCCAAACCCCAATCAAGAGTGGGGAAGAAGCAATGTGCTTATTGCAAGGAGGAGGGGCATTGGATCAAAAACTGCCCAGAGCTAGCCAAGAAAAAGGAGGAAAAACATAAAGTAGGATCAAGAGTGTTGTCAACCTTAGAGATGGCTGAGGACAGTGACTGAGGGAGTCGGGGCTCAGATCTCCTCCCTGAGCCCAAGATAACATTGAAAGTGGAGGGGAGTCCAGTCATGTTCATGGTAGATATGGGAGCAGAAAATTCAGTATTACTAGCCCCGAGAGGGCCGATGTCCACTAAAACAACATGGGTCCGAGGTGCGGCGGGCACTAAACACTATAAATGGACTACTCGAAGAACAGTGGACTTGGGAGCGGCCAGGTAACCCACCCATTTTTAGTCATCCCTGACTGCCCCTATCCATTGCTTGGACGTGATCTCTTAACAAAAATGAAAGCTCAGATACAGTTCACAGGCTGTGGGGCTTCTGTGATGAACTCAAGAGAAAAGCCTGTTAGTATACTAATAACTAGCAAGTTAGAAGAGGAGTATAGGCTATACCAGCATCTCAAGCCTGAGTCTCTGGAAAATGAGTAGCTACGGGTGTTTCTCCAAGCATGGGCAGAAACTGGGGGAATGGGACTGGCAAAACATTGTCCTCCAATCTTTGTGGAACTCAAACTGGGGCCGACCCAGTAAGAGTTTGCCAGTACCTTATGTCACTAGAAGCAAAGAAGGGGATCACTCCTCACATCAGAAAATTGTTAGATTTAGGAGTTCTGAAGCCTATCCAGTCAGCCTGGAATACTCCACTGTTGCCTGTAAAAAAGCCTAATTCTAATGATTACAGACCAGTGCAAGACTTGAGAGAAGTTAACAAGAGAGTAATGGACATTCATCCAACAGTCCCAAACCCATATACCCTGCTGAGCTCCCTGTCACCGAGCCATGTGTGGTATACTGTGTTGGATCTAAAGGATGCTTTCTTTAGCCTGCCCTTAGCCTCACAGAGCCAAAGCTACTTTGCATTTACTTGGCATGATCCTGAAATTGGGATAAGCGGTCAATTTACCTGGACCAGGCTGCCTCAAGGATTCAAGAATTCGCCTACCCTTTTTGATGAGGCATTACATGAAGACCTGAGTGAGTACGGCTCCCAAAATACTGGAATAAGTCTATTGCAATATGTAGATGATTTGTTAATAGCCGCTCCAGACCAAAATAGCTGTCTAAAGGGAACAGCTAGGCTCTTAAAGACTCTTGGCAATTTGGGCTATAGGGCCTCCACTAAAAAGGCACAAATTTGTAAACCTGAAGTCACCTATCTGGGCTTCATATTAAAAGAGGGCAAGCGTTGGCTGTCAGATGCACGTAAAGAGACTGTGCTAAAAATCCCTGTGCCTAAGTCAGCCAGACAAGTCAGAGAGTTCCTGGGAACAGTGGGCTTTTGCCTGCTGTGGATACCTGGGTTCACTGAGATGGCCAAGCCTCTATATGAAGCCACCAAAAACCTCCCAGAATTTCATTGGACTGAGCAAATGCAAAAAGCCTTTGAGGCAATCAAGAAAAGTCTTCTGGAAGCCCCAGCCTTAGGCCTATCTGACATGAATAAACCATTCACATTGTTCGTGGCTGAAAAGAAAGGAATAGCAAAAGGGGTGCTCACCCAGCCAATTGGACCCTGGAGACAGCCGGTTGCCTACTTGTCAAAGAAATTGGATCCTGTTGCCGCTGGGTTGCCTCCGTGCTTAAGAATAATAGCTGCAGTAGCCCTCTTGGTAAAAGATGCAGATAAGTTGACTCTGGGACAGAACCTGACTGTGGCCACTCCACACGCTCTAGAGGGGGTGCTAAAACAACCACCTGACCGATGGATGAGCAATGCCCGCATGGTCCACTACCAAACCTTGTTACTTAACCCGGCACGTATCAGCTTTTGTGTACCTACAGCATTAAACCCAGCAACTCTGCTGCCGGATCCAGATCTGGAAGCGCCCCTGCATGATTGTGAGCAGATCCTGGCCCAAACACATAGCCTCCGGCCAGACTTGCTGGATTTACTGCTATCACATGCTGAGCACACCTGGTTCACCAATGGCAGCAGCTTCATTCAGGATGGAAAAAGGTATGTGGGTGCCGTGGTTACTACGGATACTGAGATAGTGTGGGCAGAGGCACTCCCTCAGGGAACTTCTGCACAAAGAGCATTAACAAAAGCCTTACAGATGGAAAAAGAAAAGAGACTAAATATCTATATGGACAGTCAGTACGCTTTTGCCACCGTATACGTACATGGAGCCATCTACCAAGAAAGGGGGCTACTGACAGCCGAAGGAAAGGCCATTAGAAATAGGCAGGAGATTTTAATCCTCATCCGGGCCCTATGGGAACCAGCAAAGATTGCCATTATGCACTGTCCGGGTCATCAAAAGGGAGTTGATTCGGTGACTAGAGGGAATAATCTGGCCGACCAGGCAGCTAAGGAAGCAGCCCTCCAGCCCAGAACAGAAGTATTGACTCCAGTAGACCCAGGGCCACGAGCTTTGCCTCCTGTATCCCAGTATTACCAAGAAGATTTGGAGTGGATAAAGAAAATTCCCATGGCCCACAAAACCCTGGACAGAGAAGGAAACAATGACTGGTGGAAAACTGGTGAAGGGAAACTTATCTTGCCACAAGGGCTGGGTAAGGGGATCCTTAAAAGAATCCACCGAGCTTCTCACATGGGAACCCGAAGAAAGCAGGACTTGCTCCGATACTCCAAAGTAAAAATTAGACAAGGAAATCAACTTACTGAAGATATTGTTAAAAATTGCAAGGCCTGTCAGCTTACCAATGCCCCAAATCAACAAAGCATGACTAAAGGAGCTCGCCTCCGTGGGGATAGGCCAGGCGTGTATTGGGAAGTAGATTTCACAGAAATTAAACCTGGAAAATTTGGATACAAATATTTGCTAGTTTTTGTAGACACCTTTTCAGGATGGGTGGAAGCCTATCCAACAAAGCATGAGACTGCGAATGTAGTGGCTAAGAAGATTCTGGAAGAAATCCTACCCAGGTATGGCTTCCCATCCACCATTGGGTCGGATAACGGACCAGCTTTCATTTCAAAAGTAAGTCAGGGAATAGCCACTGCACTGGGGACGGATTGGAAATTGCATTGTGCTTATAGACCCCAGAGTTCAGGACAGGTAGAGAGAATGAATCAGACTCTAAAAGAGACCTTAACTAAATTGGCCTTAGAGACTGGCGCAGACTGGTGTCACTCCTTCCTTTTGCTCTGCTTAGAGTAAGAAATTCTCCCTATCAGTTTGGCTTTACTCCTTTTGAAATAATGTACGGGTACCCCCCACCCATTATCCCTAGCCTTCAGACTGAATTGCTTGCTGATTTGGATGATACTGAATTTTTGTGTAAACTTGATTATTTGCAGCTTGTGCACAAGAAAATGTGGCCCCAACTTAAGGCATTATATGATTCTGCTTCTGTCCCTACCCCCCATTTATTCAGACCAGGGGATTGGGTGTTCATCAGGAGGCATAACCCAAAATCCTTAGAACCACGGTGGAAGGGACCCTACGTGGTGCTACTGACTACTCCCACCGCCCTTAAGGTAGATGGCATCGCCACTTGGGTCCATTGATCCCATGCCAGGCCAGCTGACCCTTTTGCCCTGGACAATGACTACTGTGGTGGATGGGAGGTCTCCAAGCACCTAACTCAGCCGCTTTGCCTTTGCCTCAAGAAAAGAAAGTTAGACTGAATATTGTTATAATTTTATTTTTGCCTTATTTCCTTGCTACCCAGGCTAATGTTGATGTTATTTTGGCAGCTCACTCCAAAGGGAGGTGACCCCCTTATTTTAGGTAGTTTTGGGCTTGCTCAGGAATACGGGTATAGCCACCCCACCCTTAGAGCATAGCTGAGAAGTTTATGTGTTATTTTGTTGTTTACATTTGGATAATAAACACTATACAGCTAATGGTAAGTCTGTATAGCTGAAAGTTAATTTTCAGTTTGCAATAATCCTGCAGTCCCTTGGTAAGGTTATAGGTTCCTGGCTAGGTAAGGTCAACGCCCGTGAGTCAGCCTGAAGAAGTTACAGAAGATGGATGATCTTCATCCATCAGCCCCCCTTTAAAACCGAGGGACCAGAGTTATTTTCGGATACTACTTTGGGCCCTACTGGCCCATGCCTTACCTCTATGTCATCCCCTAGACATGCAAGCCATTGAAATGGACAGAATGGAGCCATGATTGGCTCCCAAGGTACCAAAAAGAAAAAGGGGGAAATGAAGTGCCAGACTTTGAAGTCAGGCCCCACTTTACCACGTGAACCCAACTTTACCATGTGAACCTGAGATAAGCAGGCCCTGTGAGCAGACCCAGGAACAAGCCCATTAGGGCCCAGTCGGTCTAGAACTCTAACCTCTGGGAATGCTTAACTCTGACCACCCCTAGAATGCCTCGAACCCTGAGCCAATCAGATTTGTACCTGTGTCCTAATCTTGCTTGCTTGAACACCTGATTGTTGTAACTTTGCTTTTTTTGCCTTTATAAACCCTGTGGAATCGTAGCTCGGGGCTCCCTCCTAACCTCCACTGTGTCGGTGGATAGAACGTGGCCCGAGTTGCAGCTCGCTTAAATAAAGCCTTGCCTTGCTTTTGCATTTCGGAACGTCTGTCTCGGTGGCCTTCTTGGTGGTCGTTTCGTGACTTGGCACAACAATTCTTAGCTTAACACAAACAACAAGATGGTTGCAGTTTCAAGATGGAGTTGTCCTAGTCTTTCAATTCCATCTGTAGGTCCCAGAGTGGAGAGGGACAGGCTTGCTATTTCACAGTGAACTAACTGGTTTCCTATGAAAACTAGAGCTCTGGGTCCTTTCCTTTTACTGGCAATGACTCTGTGTCTCTATTCCACTAGTCTCCATCTTCAAAAGGTCCCATTACCTTCCAACCCCATACTGGGAACCACATGTTCAACATGGGAACTCTTGGGGGCTCAAACCCTAGCTTGCTCTACTTGTCTTCCCCCTTGGTTGGTACACTGGTGTGGGGTGGATATCAGTCAAAAACACCAACACCTAGACCAGGAACTGAGAAAATGATAGGGCAGACTTGTGCATTTGTAAAGAGCCTAGTAGGCATAGCATTTGTAAGTGATGTTAATATATTAGCACTTTACCTTTGGTATTTTTGAATCTTAAATACACATCCTATTGTGTAACCCTTCTTGAATTTAGTAATCCTTCTGTATTTGTCTCCTGTTGGCTGTTTTGAACATTGCCACATATGTAAATAGCTTAAAACAAGACAAATGTATTCTCATATAGTTCCTGAAATCCTACAGCCACAATGGGTCTTATGTTACTGTAGTAGGGAGGTCAGATCTGGCCAGTGCCATCATTAGCTGTGGAGGGACTTCAGGTTGACTCCAGCTCAGATTAGAGCAGAAGCCAACTTCATCTCCACTAAGATCTTCCCCACCCTATCCAGGGAAGCTCCACTTTATTATGATAAGTTATGTAAATTGACCACCTGAGGCCTGGGAGCTTCAAGGGAATCTGTGCTCTCCCATGGGTAGGTGTATCCACCTGATGTCAAATCCATGTGTCCTCCAGAGTGGGTGTATCCACCTAATGTCAAATCTATGTGCCAATTCTAACTAGAATGATAGGTTGGTCCAAATACATAGACTGTAACTCTATTGGCCACCTGTGTGTGGCCTAGCATGCTCTGTAAGTGTTGAATCCTCATTGGTCACCTGCGTGTGGCAATTTTGACTGTGATGTTTGCCTTATAACCAGGCTGGAAGGCCACATGGGCACGCAGTTCCAGCTCCCGAGTCTGGGCTGCACACGTGCGGGCAGTTCCAGCTCCCGAGTCTGGGCCCTGATCCTGCACACGTGGTTGGCAGTTTCGGCTTCCAAGTCTGGGCTGCAACCAGGGCCGGTCGGTTCACTTTTTGTTCACTTTTACTTCCCCATTAAATCCGTCTTTTGGTCATCTTTAAGCTGGAGGCTGTGTGGTAGACTCTTGGGGGAACCAGGAATCCCCTCCCTTTGGGGGGGGGACCCCGTTTTATTGTAGTGAACCCCCACTCTACTTCAGTTACCAGAACAGCATGTTTTTTGGAGGTGCCAATAAACATTTTCTTTTCTTTCCCCAGTTTCTTGAGGCCCCTGGCTTATTTTATTCTTCTTCAAAGAGAATTCCTCCAATCTCATCCCATTTTCTCTATCACACTGTCACTCTGTCTCTCTGTCTCTGTCCTTCTCTTTCTTTCTCTCCCCATATCTCTCACTCTGAGACAGGATCTTACTATGTATCCCAGACTGATCTTGAACTCATCATTCTCTTGCTTCAGCCTTCCAAGTGCTGTATTACAGACATATATCACAACATCTGGTCCCTGATTTTTCTCTCACACAGACCCTCTTTTATGGGCTTACTCAGATAATCCATGATACTCTTAGCATCTTAAAATCCTTACTGCACCATGTGCAAAGTTTGTCATGTTTCCATGTTCCAGAAACTAGGATACGGCCCTCTTTGAGAAACCTAACTCAGTCTAACACATCTTCCTAAAACATATCTTCCAGATGTTTAGCATCTTCTGAGGAAGCCCTTTTAATTTAAACATTATTTGACACTCCATTATTATTAAGAAATGAATGATAGATGAAGCCATGTTCTCTTTTTTCTACCTTGTCACTTGAGGAAGGGGTAGGTAGAAGAGGCCAGGAAGAAGCCATAGAAGATGGGAGTTTGCTAGAGATTTCTTCAATACCTTGAATCTTGTCAGCCACAAAGACACAAAAATTCTTTCAGCTTCTGATGAGATGAAATAACTTGGAATCAGTATCCCTAAGGACAACTTCTACTAATTGTAATGCAAATACAACAGCTCAGCTTTTATTCAAATTTGTCTACTGTCCTTGCAAGGTAGAATATCAACATTGCCTTGAGCCAATAGAGAATAAATGCCATGGAGAAGTAATTTATTTCTTCATTTACTTACTGCAGAATCAGTCGGGAGTCTCTTTCAACCCAAGGTTGTCCAATTTTCAATGCTGCAATAAGTGGAGAATTCCTGAAGCCATGACAAGCCCGTGTTCTTCTTTGGCTTGGTTTTTTTCATGGAGTTACTGTCATCTGAACAATTCTGGCAGGCTTGGTGCTTGGTGTTGACATTGCTAGGCTTCTATCCTTTCTTCTCTCTCCAGGGGTGAATCCACTACTTGTCTTTTGCCACCTCTGAAAATTGCCTGTGGTCCTTACCTTGTGGTGCCACAGTACTTTAACTTTTGCTTCCATGTCCCATTGCTTTCTTCATGCCTCCTTTATTCAAGGACCCTGGTGATTACTGAATCACTGAATTACTGAGTTATCTGACTCTTGCACATAATTCATTTCATGATCCTTAATGTCACCACATGTGCAATGTCTCTTTTGCCATCTGAGGCAACCTGTTCCTAGATTCTGGAATGTAGAAAATGGACATTTTTAGGGGCCATTATGCAATCTACCACATCTAATTTATCGTCTAATTTATACTTTTCTCTTTGATAGTTTGTTGTTTCTGTACCCTCACTAGCAAATCTTTGTCTATAACAAGATGATAAAAAATTTTTCTTCTGAAAGTTTCATACTGTTACTTACTATGTTTAAGTTCAAAATGAGTTTCAAGCTCATTCTTGTGTATACTTTTGAGGCAAAGGTCAGAGTTCATTTAATTGTCTTAGATTTAGTATTTCCAGCATCAAAACTGAAAATATATCCTTCTATTGTTTTCAGTTTTGTTGGAAATCATTGGATCAGTTATGGATGTGTTGAATTCTGATCTCATTTCTGATTTTTCTGAGTGTATATGCAATGGCCTCCATGTTAGGCTTATTATTAATAGTTTCTAATGCCTGGATCTAATTATTTTAATGTGATGTGTAAAACCTTTCATTGTCTGACCCTTTCTTTCTCCTTCTACTCTATTATTTTCACCCACATCCATTATACGTTACACTGAAAGTCCCATAGTTATTAAAAACCACTGTGGAGATGTTTCTTCCTCTGCATTAAACACCTATTTCTTCTACTTTGCCTCATTTTTTTTCCTTTTTCTCCTCTATTAATTTGCCATCGTTTTCTCCTGGAAACTCTTTTAAACCTCATCTTCTGGGCTGGTAATGTGGCTTAGCAGTAGAGTGCTTGTCTAGCATTCACGAGGCCCTGGGCTCGATTTCTCAGCACCTCATACACAGAAAAAGCTGGAGGTAGCACTGTGGCTCAAGTGGTAGAGTGCTAGTCTTGAGCAAAAAGAAGCCAGGGATAGTACTCAGGCCCCAAGTTCAAGCCCCAGGACTGGCAAGAAACAAACAAAACTCATCTTCATATGCTCTCAGGGCACTTTACCCACTGAATTCCAGTTGTTACTAGACTGACCTGTCCCCTCTCTCTGTAGATGGGATGGGGCGGCAAAAGTGGTTCACTTACAAGCTCTGGCAACAGCACATTCATTTGTGAAATGAGTAATGACTGACCTTAAGTCACTCAGTGTAGGAGGCTTCCTAGTAGTGGTGTTGATTTGCAGCAAAGCACCCTAGTAGCAAAGAGTAGATTGGCTGGAGGAAGGATGATAAATGGCCATTTTATTAAATTGAGGCCAACTGTCAATTATTACTCTCATCAGAATGTTCCAAACAACCCTAGAATGTGAGAATGAGGAAACTAACGCCCAGACAGATAATACAATCTGCTCACCACCATACAGTTAGGTAATGGAGCCAGTATTTAAATCCAGAGGCATTTTACTCTAGAATATAAACTCTTTCAATCTCCCTAAGACTATAATTACATTTCCTTAATATTAATATTAGTAGTTAATATTAATATTAGTCTCAGCTTCCTCTGAGATTTTCAACAAATTATGGACTTGAGAAAATATCAATTGCTGTGTGAATTATTACTTAAAATGATACTGGAAATTCTGAATTTTCAATTACATGTTTTTTTTTGTTTTCTTTCTTTCCTTTTTTCTTTCTTTCTTTCTTTCTTTCTTTCTTTCTTTCTTTCTTTCTTTCTTTCTTTCTGTCTCTCTCTCTCTCTCTCTCTCTCTCTCTCTCTCTCTCTCTCCCCCTCCCTCCCTCCCTCCCTCCTCCTCCTTCTTTTTGGTCTTAGAGCTTGAACTCTGGGCCTGGGTACTGTCCCTGAGCTCTTCAGCTCAAGACTAGTGCTCTACAAGACACTTTGAACCATAGGGCCACTTCTGGTTTTCTGGGGGCTGATTGAAAATAAGAGTCTCATGGACTTTCCCATCTGGGCTGGTTTTGAACTGCAATCTTTAGATCTCAGTCTCCTGAGTAGCTGGAATTACAGGATGTGCTACCGGTGCCTGGCCAATTACATGTTTTTAATAAAGACTTTGTACTGATAGTTGTTTAGATTTTAAGATTACCCTAAAATCAAATTATAGGCAGGAAATTTACTATCCTTTCTGTTAGGTTTTTAAAGTAGGTAGTCGGTAAAGGAGAACGCCACGCAGTATTCAGGCAGGAAAGAAAGTTTATTACCAAACTGCTGGCCTGTGGCCAAGATGACCCATGGCCAGAGAGAAGGGAGAGAGAGAGAGAGAGTGACCCCCACCCAGCCCTGCCTTATATCTAGGGCAGGGGCAAGGGGTGTGGCCAGGTGGATTAGGATGTGACCTCAGGGAAAGGGGAGGTAACTGCCTCCAGGTCTGCAGGTTACCCAGGTAACTGGGTGGAGACTTAATGAGGTGGGGGCAGCTACATGGAGCCCTCGGGGAGAGGACCTAACATTCCAGCCTTTTAATAGTTATGAAAAAGGATGAAGACTCTCTCTGGCTGCTTCCTGCTGGCAAGGGGCATTGGCATTAGGGGTAAAAGGCAGAAATGTGGCCCCTCCTGGAGAAGGCGAGCAGCAGGGTCCCTTGGTGGTAGATGCCAGTCCTTGAATGAAGCCTGAAAGAAGTCTCATGAGGCAGGGGCTGGGCAAAAAAATATTAAGGCAAAAGGAAGGGTTTAGGGCACAAAATTAAAAATTGGATGACTTGGACAGTTCTTATACTCAGGCATGGACATTAGATGGACAAGCTACTATCTCTTGATCCCCTGTCTCTGATTAATTTTGAAAGGGCGAGACAAAGTGACTCCATTTAGGATATGACATAATTCTCCTCTTACTCCTCTCCATGATCCTTGTTCCCTGAACTGGCTGAGTCCCAGGGGTCTAAGTGCTTGTTGCTGGGATGGCTTGCCCCCATTGGCATTCACGGGGTTTGAACTCAGGGCCTGGGCACTGTCCCTGAGCACTTCTGCTCAAGGCTAGCACTTTACCACTTGAGCCACAGCTCCACTTCCAGCATTTGGCTGGTAAGAGATCAGTCTCTTCAGCCATGCTTCCAGCCTGGCTCTTTGCTGGTTAGTTGGGAGATGGAGTGTGAGAGAGATTTTCAGCCTGGGCTGGCTTCGAACTGCAATCCAAGGCATCTTTGCCACAAAAGCCCTTTTTTTTTATTTCCAATTAAAACAACAAGGAGACCAAGGGGACTAGAGCTTACCTGTACCTTGTCAAGAATTGACCAAATACTTGCCAGAATTCTGCAATGACAAAACTCAGTAGATGTGATGAGTTTTAGCACAGATACATAGCTAGATGGACATTCTAACAAATGACATTTACACAGACATACACACTGTGCACATAGGTTTTACAGCATGCAAAAATGAATTTCAGCAGTAGAGTCTTTTGGAATTCCAATAGTAAATGACATTGTTTTTCCCAATATTTTAAAACCACGTGGTCGGTTAGAAAAACAATTTTGCTAGCAAACAATAATTTTTCAGATTCTAAAATGGAGAAACCATATTTTGATAAACTCTAGTGGGATGCCATGCTGAGGGGCGTGGCAGGAGGACACAAACACACTAATAGAGAACACGTGGCATGGCATAATGGCGCCTGAGCTGATGCCCGTTAAACCCAATATCTACCACATGGTCAATGCTAGAGAAAAGAACTTTTAGATATCTTTGCTGACAAAGCACATTGGTGGTCAAGCCTCAGTTTCGAAGGTCTGTGAAAAGAGGCAGCTTTGTGAGCAAGGCACACAAGGATGGTACGACTTGGGAATTTTATGCAGTAAGCAAGTAAGCAGGAAGATGAAAGAGAGAGAGAGAGAAAAAGGAAGAGAAAGAGAGGAAAAGAGAAAGAAAGAGAGCCTGAATATAAGTGACTTCTAACCATTTACCATCGCAGTGGCAAAAACTGTATCTGTGCGAGTATTTCGAACAGGCCTCATTGCACTGTCAAGAGGCGTGCTAGCAGTTTTCTGGCTCGGGTGTGACTGTGATGCAAAACCCAAAAAGCACGGGAGGGAGGCGCCTGGTGAGTGGATGAGCTTACCGAGCAGAAGCGGTGGACGGAGTGGCAGAGAACCGCAGCAGCAGCAGTTTCACTCACCAGGGTAGACAAGTGGTGTGGAGGTGGAGGTGGATGTGGAGGTCAGCATTGGTATTAGTGAAAAGTGCCACGTGGCGTCTCACAGCAGTTCGGTTCGTGGAAAAAGGGCTGTCAGGACTGGGGATACTCCCAGAAAAAGGAGAAAAATAGAGGGAATTCTGCCTGTCCTGACTCTTAAGCCCTATCTGAGTCACGGAACCATATATGTTAGGTTTTTAAAGTAGGTAGCCGGTAAAGGAGAACGCCACGCGGTATTCAGGCAGGAGAGAAAGTTTATTACCGAACTGCTGGCCTGTGGCCGAGGTGATCCATGGCCAGAGAGAAGGGAGAGAAAGAGAGAGCGATCCCCACCCAGCCCTGCCTTATATCTAGGGCAGGGGCAAGGGGTGTGGCCAGGTGGATTAGGATGTGACCTCAGGGAAATGGGAGGTAACTGCCTCCAGGTCTGCAGGTTACCCAGGTAACTGGGTGGAGACTTAATGAGGTGGGGGCAGCTACATGGAGCCCTCAGGGAGAGGACCTAACACTTTCCACCAGATTCACATCTATCTATCTACCTAGAAACAAATGTAGGAAACAGGATATAATTTCATTGTTAGCTATGTCCATAGTCTTAAAGTAGATCACTGTGGAAAACATGGCTTTGTGGGAGTCTCTAACATATGCTGGAAAGTTGTTTTATATTTGTTCACTCTCCTCCTCTATTTTTAAACACACAGGGGTTGAACAAACAATCCAGGTTGACGGAAGGGATTTGGCAGGGGGTGGGGGTGGAGTGGGGAGTGGGAAGAAGAAATCATAGAACCAGGGAAATTCACTCTAATTTTTTTTAGTGGTCATCTCTATGTCCCTGAAATCATTCATAGGCATTTTAGCTGAAATTATCATGGATGAATATTTTAACTGAAATCCCAAGGTCTTTTGATGGCACTCTCCTTAATCTCTGAAATTAGTCAAAGACATGATTGTCAAGGCTGTGTTGCTAGTTTGGTTACTCTGTTTTGAGTCCTAAATATGCTCTAAATATGCTCCAGGGTCCAGCCTAGCAGAACAAGTGAGTAGATACCAAAATAGAATGATGTCCCAAATTAGACACAATATTATTTCCTACCTCTTGGTGCCACATAGAGCTTCCTAACGGGATAATTCTTTTATTGAAGAAATTAACTTTAAGGAAGTAATCATTTAATAAAGAACACTTGAATGGCAATGTAGGGTTTGGATTCCCAGGTAGAATCTGATTTATATCTCAGTGAAATTGATAGTCTGTGTCAATCCATTTGTTGCTATAACAAAATAGTTAAGCCCATATGATATAAATAATTGAAATTTATTCAGCTGACTATTCTGAAGGCTAAAAGAGCTGAAAGCACTACATTTGGTGGGGTCTATATTGCTTCATCAAAGCATGGCAGGTGACACATTCATTGTGAGACTGAGCATCTGTGCTAAATTTATTCTCTCTTCCTCTTTAGAAACCAACTAATTCCCTTATGGGCATCCCCAAATCATGACCTCATCTAATCTTAAATACCTCTTCAAAGCTTTACTTATAACTATTTTTATTAGCATTTACATTTGGGGATTGAGTTTCTAACATGTACTTTTGAGAGATACATTCAAAATGATAGCACTGTTTAACAGCATCTCTATTGGAGGACAAACCCAGCATTTAGTCTCCAGATCCTTTATTTCCCCTTAATACCGATTGACCACCCAACAGATAAAGAAATAATGCCTAAAAATACAATGCCTAAAAAATACTGATGAAAAAGTTTGGAATTTAAGAAACTGAAGAGGTAAGCACTGAAGAAGAGATAGCTTAGAATTATGTAAGTGGTTGGGGATTGAGAAAAATAAGCAAAAGCATGATAACTTCTCAGACAAGGCAGCCATGAGAGATATTGTCCAGGCAGATGTTGAAATCATGAATGCAGTGGAGGAAGAGGTGGATGAGTCTACCAAGAGCTCAAGAGTTCAAGAGCTCTCAAGTAGAAATGACAGAAATAGAGTGATTTATACCAGAAGTAACTTATAGGTTGTGGGATCTCTTCTAAGAGATATGACAAATAATTTACTTCTTATACAGCTACTTTATAATTGGAGAACAATGGACACAAAAGCACAAAGCCAGAGAATATGAACATCAGGCAAAGGGCCATAGAGAGAGAGTTCATCACAAGACACAACTCCAGGAGGATGGGCCTCAGGGTAGAGTCTGTGGTAAGATATGTTAGTGCAAATGGTTGAGTTTTTAGGATAAAGACATGGAGATATGAAAGGCCTGTATTCTCATGATGCTGGAAATGTGAGTGAGGTCAACTGTGTTGAAGTCAGTATGAATTTGAATGCTGTTTCTCACACGTTCATGTTTGTTAAACCATGGACTGACTGTTGGTCCCAACTCTATAGTTTTTCATTTAGTAGGTTCAAGATAGGGCTTGATCATTCATATTTCTAACAAATTTTAGGTGGTTCTAGTCTGGGTAGCTAACTTTGAGAACCACTCTGTGGGGCACACCTTGCATCATTAAGAGGAAATTAGCTGGGCTGGGGATATGGCCTAGTGGCAAGAGAGCTTGCCTCCTATACATGAGGCCCTGGGTTCAATTCCTCAGCACCACATATATAGAAAACGGCCAGAAGTGGCGCTGTGGCTCAAGTGGCAGAGTGCTAGCCTTGAGCAAAAGGAAGCCAGGGACAGTGCTCAGGCCCTGAGTTTAAAAAAAAAAAAAAAAGAGGCAATTAGCTGGCCCCGCCAGTTTTCCCAGCCCTGGGGTGCAAGGCTGTTGTGCAGGAACCGGAGGGGCGGTCCTAGATAGCCCTGCCTGCCTTCCGGGTTCTGCAGAACCAGAAAGGCAGTTCTAGCTGGCCCCGCCTTCCAGCCTTGGGACTACGGTGTAGCCAAGATGGCCTGGTGATGAACCCCGAGGCGGTCCTGTGGGTTGTGACCTAGAATTAGGCCACCTCTTAGGGTTGGTCCCTCGGCCATCCACCCTTGAGGGACAGCTCAGGCCACCCCTCATAGCCCCTAGCTAGGTGCGCACACCCCTCCCCCTCCTGCCGTTTTAAGGCCGAAGCTCCTCCCAATAAAGCAAGATTGTGTGACTGTCTCAGGCTGTCTGATTGTTCTCAGTAAAGGGGGGGGGGGCTGGGTGCGGCTGGTCCGTTGACCCTTCACCTTTTCTTGGCCCTCCTTCCGCGCCTGCTTCCCTGCCTCCCCCGCTGGCCAGGAGGCGAAGGACCCCGACACCACTCGTTTAGGGAAACAGCCTGTCAAGGGTAATTAAACCAGTGTGTTTCAGTGTGTGGTACAGAGGCTGGCAACCTGCTAAGAATGAGCAATGGAAATTGTTCAAGGTGCGGTTCTTCAAACTGCATTGTCAGAAGTCTTTTTGGAGGGGAGCCTATTAATGTGTTTACTACCAAATTTTGCAGATGAATATTATATGGTCATGATTTGTAGATCACTGGATTGAATCATGTGACATTCATCTTACCCTGTCACTCTAGGTGAATAGCTCTGAATAGTTAGCAGTCTATTACAGAGGCACATCAGCCCTCCTGGGGCCCATGATGGCTTAGAGTTAAGTACTGGGGTTTATAGAGTTTGACAGAGAAGAGTTTAGGTCCTGCGTATGACATGTTCTATTTTGGGTGATTGGAAGACTATAAGGGATGGAACAGTGAGACAAAGATTATTCAAATCACTTAATGTCTCATGCTTAGTAAGCTCTCAGTAAATGGAATCCTTCTAAGTTTGCTTTATACTCCTCATCTTGGCAAATGGGAATTTGAAGAAATGATACAAGGAGGTGCTAAATGATGACCTACCTCATATGTGTTCTGCCAGAAGCAGTTTATGGTGCTGATAGGGCTGAATCAAGGGAAGGCACCAAGGAAAGATGTAGAAAAAAAGCAGAAGAAAGGACTTCGGGACTTAAAAAACAGAGAAAGAGAGAAAAGCTGTTTTTCTGTGTATTTATTTATACTTCCACTTATGTCTTTTTGCTGGTTAATTGGAGATGAATCTCACAGATTTTTCTTTTTTTTTTCTTTTTTTTTTTTTTGCCCAGACTAGCTTTGAACTGCAATCTTCAGATCTTAGCCTCCTACTAGCCAGGAATACAGGTGTGAGCCAGTGCCTTGCTGAGAAAAGCTGTTTTCTAGGCAGGCCTGGAACAACTCCTGCTGCACTCCTAAGGCCTCATCTCCACCTGTTGAACCCCGTATGCTGTTACCTATGGAGGATGTCTGTTTATAAGTGGACACATACTGCCCTATACATATTAGCGGTGGGATACTCACAAGGGCTAAAGGAGAGCTGGTCAAACAAAATGAGCAAAAGGCATTGAAAGCTCAGAATAGACCACAGAGCCAAATAAAACCTGGGCATATACTAAATGTGCCCCAAAGCCTGGCCCCAGCTGGCCAATTCATTTCATTTTTGTACATGAGATAGGATAATGTTTTCTTCTCTTGAATCCCTGAAGAAGGCCAAGTGGAAGGGTTTTGGGAAATTACATCACTGAATGTTTTGTGTTTTGGCCTCCTCCATTCAAGTGGACTTTCTCAAATCATCCAAACAGCCTTTCTCAAGAGCTATTATTTTCTCCTGTCCTTTAGGATTTTTTCCCTTTTTGTGTCTATGTGTGTTTTATGTCAAGATGTACTTGGTATTTAAAGGACAAGATATTCTGCTGCTTGAAAACGAGGTTGTCATTCATTTAATAGCTTGTATAATGAATCCTGAACATTTGTATTTCCAAATAAACATGAAGAAATGGGTCTACACTTGACAGTAGAAACAACAAAGCACAAGGAAGAAACAACTTTCTCTAGTTTAATCCATCAACTCTAGTGGCTCCAAAGGGAATCTAACCTACAGAGTATTTTCAAACTTGAAGGGAATTAGATCTGGAAAGCCAAGGCTAAGAAGATTCTAGTCACCTGTTAGAGATGGAGTGAGAACTCTGCCTTCAATGCTCTTCCTCTCCCATCAGCCACACTACGTAGGTAGAATCACTTGTCTCATTGATCAGGGTTTTCTTTTTTCCTTTTTTTTTTGGCATCATTGGCATTTGAACTCAGGACCTTGCACTTGCTAAGCAGGCATTCTAGCACTGGAGCCATTCTGCTAGTCATTTTTTTCATTGGTTATTTATTTATATATTTTATCTGTTTATTTATTTTTGTGCCAGTACTGAGGCTTGGACTCAAGTACTGGGTACTGCCCCTTAGCTTTTATTGCTTTAGGTTGGTGCTCTACCACTTGAGTCTCAGCTTCACTTCTGGCTTTTTGATGGTTAATTGGAGCTAAGAGTCTCATAGACTTTACTTCCTATGCTGGCTTTGAACCACAATCCTCACATCTCAGCCTCTTGAGTAGCTAGGATTACATGTGTGAGCCACCAGCTATATTGGTTATTTTGGAGATAGAGTTTGGCTTCATGCTCAGGCCAGTCAGAATTTGAAGCTCCTATTTGTGATTCCCTTTGTCTCTGGGATGAGAGATGTGTGTCACCGTGCTCAAACAGTTATTTATTTGTTGAGATTCTCCTGTCTGGGCTAGCCCTGAACCTCTGTCCCCCAATCTCAGCCTCCTAAATAGCTAGGATTACAGCTGTTAACCACTGCATTCAACAGATACTTTCTTCTTTTTTTACTTTTCAGGTAGAGGTGTGTGTGTGTGTGTGTGTGTGTGTGTGTGTGTGTGTGTGTGTGTGTGTGGTCTTATGTCAATGCTCTGAAAATAATATTTAAACTTAAAAGAGATTTGAAAAAAAACCTAGGCCCTAAAATTTCAGAGAGAAGAGTAGCGTGAATCTTTGCTATGTATCAACTACCCAGATTTTTAAAAATCACAATTTTTATGTCATTTATGCATTGTTTTCTTTTTTCCCTCCTGTTCCTATCCAGCTTCACTTATCTCTTTTCCCCCTTACTGAAGTGTTTTAAAGCAAAATAGGAATTTCAAGCCAGGATATAGGATAGGTGTGGGGGGGGGGTGGGAAGAGAGACAGACGGAAAGACAGACAGACAGAGACAGAGACACAGAGAGAGACACACAGAGACCGAGGGAAACAGAGATAGAGATAGAGAGACACACAAAGAGACTATGGTTAACATATGAAATAAAGAAGAGACTTTCCTGATGTTATCTGTGTTGCTGATCAGCTGCACAAAAATATTTATCCCAGATCTTCACTCTTCCTTATGTGAACCAATAATATGGTCCTTTTTCTCTTTCTCTCCCTTCCTTTCTTCTTTCTCCCTCCCCTACCCTCCCCTTTCTTCCTTTTTATTCTGAAATTTGAACTCAGAGCATAGCACTCTACTGCTGATCCATGTCCCCAGCCCTTTGATACCCTCATTGTTTTTTGAAATAGAATCTCTCTTCCTTCCCTAATGCACAGCTGGATTGTAAGGGGTCTATTTTAGTCTTCCTGTTGTAGCTAGAATGACAAGCTAGAATGACTGTGCAAGCTCTTTCTGCTGAAATAGTGTTTTGAAGAAGTACCTGCCCAGGCTTGCCTGAAACCACATTTCTCCCAATCTCACCTCTCATTTAGCTAGGATGGCAGATGTGCCCCCTCTATAACCAGCTGTTGGTTTAGAAGGGCTTTTATCATATTTTTTGCCCAAGCTGGCTTTGAACTAATCCTCCTGATCTCAGCTTCTCAGGTAGCTAGAATTATAGGCATGATCCACCAAGACCACACTCTTTTATAGGGTATTTCTTAATAAGTTATTTTTAAATTCTCAATTTCTTAACAAAGTCTTGCTTTTCACCAGAGACCACCCTTAGATGACAATACTTCAATTTATGCCTCCTAGGTACCTGGAATCTCAGTCGCATGCTACTATACCCAGGTTATTTGTTGAGACAAAGTCTTACTAGCTTTTTGACTGGCCTTGCACTCTGATGCTCCTATTACTAATCTTTACCTACTGAGCAGCTGGGATTAGGAGCCAACTGTGTCCAGGCCTAGTACATTCCATTTTCAAGCGACACTGAGTTGGGACACAAATACTTTTCAAGTTTTTGCAAATGATTTCAGACAGTTTTATTTTCAAGATCACAGTTTCTTAAACTAGTTCAATTACCAAATAACCACTCTCTATGTTATTGCTATTCAATAGGTTAAAAGCTTATAATATTTAAGGATCAGTAGTTAAAAATGTAAAATGATGTGTTTGATTTTTTCAAAATATGTTCCATAGAAAATGAATAAAATGTTTCCTGTATTGATATAATATAAAGGTCTGGATTTGATGCAAATGATAAATCTGTTATTCTAAGCTAGAGATTGGACATAATTGAGACAAAGTGATTATTGTGCCTATAAATGACTCATTATATTGATCAGTTAACTTAATTCAATAGAGTAGGTGTAACAATTTGTGTATCACAAACCAGAGACCAATGGAAAAGTTGCTCACTAGAAACTGATGATGAGTTAACATATTAGACTTTACATATCACTATAAATTTCTTATTAATGTTTTTTATTCAGGCATTTTAAATCTTCATTATTGGAAATGTGGTTAATTTTGTAAATGTCTTCACGTTTTCTGAATTATATGTATGCACTGAATAACTGCAATAATTTGATGTAAATTATTTAGAAATGCTGACAAAAATCTCTGCCTGATAACTTTCTTATGGATGACTATATTCTCTGTGGAGCCTTTTGCTTTTTGTATAGTGTACAGATCTCAGAAAGTTGCAGCATTCTGAATAAATTACTTGCTTTATAGCCCTATTTTCTCCTCTTAGATCTTTACTTTATCCCCAGAAGGTAAGGAAATTATGTTTATTATGAGCCATTTATCAATGTGTTTGTAATAAAGTCTTCCCATTCATCTTATTTATATGGAACTTTACATGTTTTTAATAATCATCTTCTGAAAAAGTCATAAAAAAAGCTTTGTGTAGTAGAGACCAATGAATTTTCTCATATAAATGTTTCTTAATATACAGATTAAAATGATATAAACATGAGTCAAAGCCTTTCCTTTAATGACAATGCAAAGCATGATTTTAACTCAATTTTATTCTTATTATCTCAAATTTTGCCTGTAAGTCATGTGAACATACTTAGCTAAGTTGTGATTTTAATGATGGTGATCATAATTTTTAATTCATGAGGGATTTGGCAAGATATCTATCAACTCATATTACCAGACTCCTACCTATGCCTACATTTTCCAGAGGGAATGATACCTCTATGTCTATCTTTATGTATGACTCTATCATATCTGTCTTCTATCTATGTCCTATCTACTTCTTTTAAAAAAATTCAGTCAGTATAATTAAGCTCTCAAAATTAAGGAGAATAATGATATTCAGTTGAATAAATGAGAACTTACAGAATAAAAATTTAGCAAAACAAAAATGAATACAAACTCCAAAGAATTTGGTAATTATTGACATGTATAATTCACTTTGAAAAACTCAATTAGAACATAAAACCTATAGAATAGGAATGATCCAAGCATAATTTAGTGAAGTAGAATAATAGGAAATATACAAATTAAGTGTCTATATTGTATATTTATATATATACATATTAAAATGAGCCATCACAATTAATGATCATATTAACTCAGAGTGATACAGTCATGACAGTATAGATATCTGGTATTTCTAGTGTTTTTTTTTAAATTTCATTTTATTGTCAAGGTGATGTACAGAGGGGTTACAGTTACATACCTAAGGTAGTGAGTACATTTCTTGTCAAATTTGTTACCCCTTTTCACATTTTTCTCCCACTTTTCCTCTCCCCCAGCTCTCCCTACCAAGTTGGATAGTTAATTTCCAACATATTGTCTTGTCAGTATTGCTGTTGCATTGGTTCATCCTTTGTCCTTTGTCTCACCATTTTGATGTTCTCATCCCTCCCCTAATTCAGCATATACAGTACCCAGGATAACAAAATCAAATACAGGGGCAACAGGTGATAAACCATAGGGGGAAAAAAAGAAATAATTTTACATAGTACATTAAAAATAACAACAACAATGAAAAACCTCTTGTTTCCATATCTTGGAGTTCACTTCACTTAGGATCATCTTCGTAAGGAAACGAAAAGACTTGGAAAAAATCATATTAAGTGAAGGGAGCCAGACCCAAAGAAACATTGCATGGTTTCCCTCATTGGTAATAATTAGTATATGTCTAGGATAGTCTCAGCAGAGGATCACAATAGCTCAATGGCTATGTACATATGATCATATAAGCTGATCCCATGTACTTCTTTAAATGAGACATTACTTTCACCAAGAGAATTTCCCCTTGGATTATGTTCAAGGGAGCTGGGAGCTGCTGCTCAAATTAACAGCTGCAGTAGATGTGACACAGCTTATCTATGACTCACTCTTTCAGGACAGGTGCCTTGGAAGACAAATAAGACATCCAGCCATGCTGAAGATATTCTGATGGAGAGAATATTACATATCCACTGTCTGGGATCCTTTTGCTCTACATGTATAGAAATCATGAGGAAGTGAGGAGTAGCTCTTCCAATATTGGCCACAAGCCTGAAGTTCCAAGGCCTAGGATCTAGAGTGGCAGACTCAGAGAGGCCTGCAGTTAAGGGCTTTTGATTTGGGGTCTAGAAGTCAGAGACTTATGAGTCTAGGCTCTCAGGTTGGAGCTTCATTGTTCTGGGCTTTAGCCATCAGTGGCCCCAGAATGTAACCTTTGACTTGCAGCAGGGAGCAGAAGTAGCAGCCAACAACAGCAGGTGGTACCTGCCAGTGCTTAAAAAAGAAGCATCTTAAGATATATTATGTCTCATTTTACCATACATCTTACAAATATGTTTACTTTAAAACAATTTGGCCTAATGAATATGACTGAATAAATACATTTGCCTTATCCAATAAATAATAATCATATGAAATTGAAAAAAAAATAGGCCTCTGGTACTGCCATCCCCAGCTATACAGTGACAATTTTTATTGGTCTCAGTGCGAGGGTGTCAGGATTCTCAGGCATGATGGATGGTGTCCAGTGTTTCAGCTCTTTGGGCCTAGGACATTACTCCTCTCCTTCCTTAGGCTTTGAGGCCTGACAGCTCCTTGTAATTCTTCCAGTGACCCAGGCTTGCAACTCTTCTCTTCAGCTTCTCACAACACTCATTTTGCCCATTGCCTCTGCTTCCTGTCTGTCTGGAAGACTTTCTTTACTGTCTCTGCTGCCGACATGATCATAGCCACTTCAGTCACAGACCTTCTCCATAGCCCACAGTATTATCCATGTGAGAACCCCCAGTTTTTCACATATATATATATTTTCTGTTTGTGTGCCATTCCTGGCCCTTGAACTCAGGATCTAGGCACTGTTCTTGAGCTTTCTATGCTCAAAGCTAGTGTTCTACCATTTGGGCTGGAACACCACTTCTGGCTTTTTGGTGATTAGTTGGAGATAAGAGTTTCACAGACTCTCCTGTTCTAGCTCACTTCGAAACACAATCCTCAGATCTCAGCCTCCTGAGTATCTTAGATTATAGTACAGACATGAGCCACAGGAGCCAGGTTTTCACATCACTTTCTTTCAGATTTCTCTGAGTTCCAGATGGGCAGTTCCAATTTTCTATGCAAATTTCCATCATCTCAAAAGCACCAATTGGAAGGAGCTGCAAATCATATGCATGAGGCAGGGAAGTATGCTATGGAAAGGAGCCAATAGTGTACAAGAGTAATTCATTGTACTGCAATCAGCCACGCTGTGTAATTCCATTAATACAAGAAGATCAACAGTTTCTCTGTATTTCTAAGTGATGACATAGGAAAGCACTGGACAGAAACCTGTCAAAGTATTAACAGTCTAATCCTGTAGTGGTAAAAATGTAAGAGACAAAGGAAAATCTCCGATTTCAAAACAATAAAGCTGAAAACAAGTGACACGGAGAGAGTGAGGCTGCAAGCTGCTGCTTGCCAGATTCAATGTCATTTAGTCATTAAAGTCATAGAGCTGGACTTGATTCAGACTGATATGTCCTATCTTTTATGTGGTTCTTGTTTTGCTCATCTGCTCATATCCCACACATTTTCTTGTAGTCATCTGTTCATGTACAGAAATGCCCCCCATGGGTGGTATGCCTCAGAGCTCTCCTTCAATTCCACACTCCACATATGAGGCCACTGTTATTTACTTCTGCGTTATTGTTGCTTTATGTTTCCTTCATGTTACTGACAGAGTGTTGATGATAGAGAGATTAAAAAGTCTTTGGAGTTTTCCAACAAAAGAAGTTGCACATCAAGTGGAACTGACTGTGGCTTTCTCAGAAAAATTAGCAAAAACAACAGATTCATGTTTCTTTTCATAGAAAGATCTATTTTCAGAATTAAAAAGAAGAATTTTCATGAATTCACCCTGAAAATACCCAGGTTACAATGGAGGCTTAGAAATCCTGATGCAATTGACATTAATTTTCAAGATATTTCCTTGTCTTTCCTTGCTTGAGTTTTATAGTTACCTAAACAAAAATAAAAGTACAGATAAAAAACACATCACATACACAAAACAGAAAATTATACACAAAACAGAAAATATACAGGGTAAGTTCTAGCATTGGTCTTCATGATTCTCTGATTTCCAAAAGGCTTTATTACTCAAACTTTTCTAAATAAAACAGATCTATTATACTTAAAATTTCATTTAGAGTTTACAAATAAATAGAAGGTTGTGGTGGTAGAGAAGACAAAGAAAGAAAACATAATGGTTAGGGAAGTAATAATTAAAGATTTATAAAAATGAAAGAGAAAAACTCTTGAAAAATGGTTAGTCCAAAAGATAGTGATTAAATTAGTAATAGGTTTGGAGAAAATGGGATATGAAATGAGTCTTTATAGTGTCTAAGATATAAAATACCTTTTTCCTTGAAATAAAGGCTTTTCTTTTGCAGAGAGACAAGAGATGCTGTATTCTGTGAGAGCAAGACATGCAGTGAATGTTGAAAAGCTTTAGTTTAGCATGTCACAGGCCCCAAAACAATTAGAGAGAGCTATAGCATTGCTCAAAGTAGGATGCTGTTACATTATTCTCCATGCACTTGAAAGGTAAACATGATTGCTATGTATAAAAAGATTATTTGTATATTTGTATGCTGAACAGCCTGTATTCTTAATGCCTTCTGGTGATTTTCTTGTGAGACCACACTCAGCTCTTGCTTTCATTTTTACTGTAGAAGAAAATTAAACCATCTATAAGGCCCTAAACAGGCAACACTCCCCTTTTCTCTCTCAGAGATCTCTAGCTGGGCTCTTGAAATGGACTGTTCCCTGCTGTTTTGCCCAGATGGCCACAGATGCCCAAAGCTGCATAGAAAACATGAGGCTATGAATCGAGAGAAAATGCATTTAGAAACCTAGGGATTTAAGTTGACTGCCTAGGCTGAAAATTGGCCATGGCTTCAGTTCTGTAATGAAGGGACATAAACTGAATTCTTATCACAGTGCATCTGCAAAACTTCCTGTGTTCCCTTGTAAACGGAAACATCCTTGTTATTTTCTTCGAAGCATAGCAATGATATGTGTTCTTTTGGGAAAAAGTTACTACCTATGAAGTAGAAAGTGAAGTTCTCTCACACATTATCACCTTGAGATATCACCTATTGTGCATATTTTGTCACCAGCCATTCAAGCAATTTCTATAAAAGTGAACACAGGTAGGGTTTGGTGGCTCACACTAGGAATCTTAGCTACTCAGGAGGCTGAGTTCTGAGGATCTCCATTCAAAGCCATCTGGAGCTGGAAAATATGTAAGACTCTTACCTCTAATTAAGCACCAAAAAAGCCAGAAGTTGAGCTGTGGATAAAGTGGTAGAGTGTTAGACTTGAACCAACAAAAGCTCAGGAACAGTGCCCAGGCCCCAAGTTCAAGCTGCAGGACTATTGGAGTGCGTGTGTGTGTGTGTGTGTGTGTGTGTGTGTGTGCGCACGCGCATGCGCACACACTCACACAAAGTGAACACATTTTTATCCTTTGGAAACAAAAAACACAGCATTTTTGTTTGTCTTATAGGGTTAGCTTTTAGCCTCAACGTTGTGTATTGGACCTAGTTTGGGACCATTACCTTCAGTTCTAAAGCTTATGTTTTACACTATAATACTAGTTAGTATTTGTTAATGAATTCTTTAATGATGGACATTCTCCAATAGATACCCTTGTGTGAGGAATATCTCTTCACTGATGTATTTGCACACAAACTCTGCCATTTCCTATGATATATTCCCCCAAGGTGGAATTGCTGGGTCAAAGCGTATGTGGGATTTACACTGTAGTACCAATTGCCAACAATGCTGCAGCAATGTGCTAAATATTCTACTATCACCTGTCTCCACAGTGTTAAGGCTCCTACATCTTTACCAATACTGAATATTATCGATGTGTTGTAAAACTTAACCATTTGGCAAATCCACTGCCTCATTTTGCTGTAATATATATAACAAGGGCTTTTCTGATTTGATATGTAGTTGTCTTTTCTGCGGGAAAAGGCTTTGGGAATCCTTTCTCTCTCCAGCTTCTGCGTTCTGGCTTGTCAGGGCATGTACTAGGCATTGTTGGTCTTTTGCTCTAAGGGAGAATCATTTCCTTTCTCTGATGGAAATGCTCATTATATTTACACAATCATGTACACACAGACAGCCCAATCACATACACTACATTATTTATACACACACAAGTATGCATGCACATGAACACATGCATCACACACAAAATCACATATGCAGTTGAACATATCACTCACATACCATATCACATTGTAGTGCATTGGTATGGAGCAATGATAGCACAGTTTTCTGTTCCACTGATTAGATGCCCAGCACCTCCACTGCCCTCTGGTGGCCAGGACTTGCCTGGGTGCCGGCCTCATCCTCTCAGTTTCTGAACATCACTCCTGGCGCATTTCTTCAAGCAGAGAGCTTCTTCCTTCTGGTTGGACACATTTACACTCATAACCCAAAGGCGGCAGTACAAAGGTGAAAATTGAATTCTTGGGTGCAAACAAATTTATTTATTTATTTATTTATTATTATTATTATTTTTTTTTTGGCCAGTCCTGGGGCTTGGACTCGGCCTGAGCACTGTCCCTGGCTTCTTCTTGCTCAAGGCTAGCACTCTGCCACTTGAGCCACAGCGCCACTTCTGGCCATTTTCTGTATATGTGGTGCTGGGGAATCGAACCCAGGGCCTCAGGCAGGCACTCTTGCCACTAGGCCATATCCCCAGCCCACAAATTTATTTTTTAACAACAAAAATGACTTCTTTCCTCCCCTGGTCAATATGTATTATTTTTCCCTAGAATTAAACTGTGGAAATGCATAGGTAAGCTTAAAAATTTTTTTTTTCTTTTTGTGGTGCAGGACCTAGACCATGAACATGAGCTGAGCACTGTCCCTGAGCTTTATTTGTTGTTGTTGTTCAAGGCTAGTGCTCTACCACTTGAACCACAACTCCACTTTTTTTTTTAGTGTTTAATTGGAGATAAGAATCTTATGGGCTTTTCCTGCCTGGGTAGGCTTTGAACTTCAATCCTTACATCTCAACCTCCTGAGTAGCTAGGATTATGGGTGTGAGGTACATTTTGTCTTTTTCAAACATTCTGATTTACCCTTGGACCGGTGTTTCTTTTTTAATGCACAGTTTTCTTTATTCACTTTTTCCCTTTTGTCATCAGCATGTCTCAACACAGAACCACTGAAATATGCTGACCTCTTTTTCTTTATTCCAAATTAGCAATAAAAATTATTCAGTATCTATCTATCAATCTCCTATTTAATTAAAACATGAAGTTAGGTTGGAGAAATATAAATAGTAGAGTTTGTAAAAGTCTATGAACAGTACTTTGTCCTTCAGTTTTCTTTGTGAGTTAGAATCCAACTTCTTTTTTTTTTTTTTTGGTACCAGTACTGTGGCTTGAACTCAGGTGTGAACACTGTTCTGGAACTATTTTGCTTAAGGCTAGTACTCTATCACTTGAGCCACAGCTCCTTTGTGCAATTTAAGACAACAAAAATGATGTTAATATTATTTTCATTCACTCAAAAATATTCATTCAGCATTTTTATGCAGTGAATTTTATGTAGTGAGCAAGGAATTAGGAGAAAAATAGTGATTAAATTTAGTGATCAAGAACATTGTACTAGCTGGCTGTCCTAGCTACTCAGAAGGCTGAGCTCTGAAGATGGCGGTTCAAAGCCATTCAGGGAAGACAAACCTGAGAAAGAAACTCTTATCACTAGTTATCTAGCAAAAATCCAGAAGTAGAGGTGCAGCTCAAGAGGTAGAGTGTTAGTCTTAAGTGAAAAAACTAAGAGAAAGCAAGAGGCCCTGAGTTCAAGCCCTAGTACTGGTGTATGCATGTGTGGATGTATGTGTGTACACACATGTGTGTGCATACACACACATACACATACACACAGACATGCAGAACATAGGCCCTTCTCTAAAGAAGCTTTTTTTTGTGCTCAGAAAGAGGAAGAGAAAAAATCATGGATTTTCAATAAATAGTGGCAAGAGAATGTAAGAATGGGACATGCCTTTGGTTAGGATATGTCAGGGAGGATGTCCTGGAGAGAGTGGCTCTGGCTTCTTTCCTGAGGCTTCAGGGAGTCCAGTGACAGGCATATGGATGGATGTTTTACAGTTCTGTTTTCCTTACATAGGTTTACTATACTGTTGCATCCTATTAGGCCTCTGGCCTATTCTGAAGATTCTCATTTCTCTTGGTAAATAGGAACTTCACGTTGTGTATATATTGTGACAACCTCTTAACCCTTAAATTTATTGTCTTTATCCTATGTGATAAGCATTGTTCTAACTATTTGTATAGATTACCTCATTTAACCTTCTTAGTAAACTTGTGAGAGAAGCAGTGGGTTACGATGCCCGTTTTAGGAGTAAACTGAAAGCCAATTTATGAGGACTTACTCAATTTACACTCAGAAGAGGTAGAACTAGATTAATGAGAGAGAGGACCCTGGGTTGGGGAAAGCAGAGGAGCCTGAAGGTACTCAACTCAGCCTCCTTCTGTGGAGCTTCCAGTCCTCTCTACCCCTTCTCAGTGTCTACCAAGCCTATCCCAACCTCATTTTCCTGTTGTCTGGTGCATTTTCTCTGAGCATAGGAGAAACTTCTAGAAGATTTTTTTTTTTGTGGTGGGGCTTGAACTCAGGGCCTGAACACTGTCCAAGAGCTCTTTTGCTCAAGGCTAGTACTCTACCTCTTTGTGCTATAGTGCCACTTTCAGTTTTCTAGTGGTTAATTGGAGATAGGAATCTCACAGACTTTTCTGCCCCAGGCTGGCTTTGAACCACAATCCTAAGATCTCAGCCTCCTGAGTAGCTAGGATTATAAGTGTGAGCTATCAGTACATGCCCAGAGCCTTATTTTAAAGAAAAGGAACCCAGAAGGTTTTTAACTGATGCTAATCTTTTCTTTCATTCTAAAAGTTACATCTATGTACTAAATACTAAGTAGTATTTAGAAATAAAAGGCTGGGGACATAAATAAAGTGGTAGTGTGCTTTCCTAGTGAGTTTGACACTCTAGATTAGATGTCACCACCACCAACAAAAAGAATATTTATAAATACAGAAATACATAGTCACGAAAATTATAATTATTCCCAACTACTGTCAATTGTTTGAGATCATTCCTTTGCTCCGTTTTACAAGTGAAATTGTAATAAGCATTGCATAATCACTACATACATGTGTATGAACTCATATATGTGCACACGTAATTACTTATGTGGGTTTACACACATATAGATGCATGATATGTATGGGTAAGAGAGGGTTTCGTTAAAACTCAGTCCATATGCACTCATCATTTCAATCAGTCCAAGTGTATTGACTTCTGTATTGAATGTCTGTCATCACAGTTGTTTTTTAATCTTGTGGTAAAGTTCTGACCTCAGATCTCTCCCAGTTCAGTCTTACAAGTTTACATTTTTTCCCCTCACATCATTCAATGTGCAAAAACATAGGCGATTTTTCTTCTCCTGTGCACTGGCAAATGTTAAAAAGTTTTAAGTTAAAAAGTGTTATGCAGCTCTTGCTCATATCCTTTCTTCTGTGTCCTTGTTCAATACCATAATTAAGGAACTGACACTCCAGGTAGGCACATTAGGATGTCACAGAGAAGCCAATGGAAAAAGGTCATTGTGTAGATATGAGATAAATATCTTTTCCCAAAGGACTTAATATAAATGATGCTGTCTTCTCAGCAGAGGACTGAGTTGCTGAACAGGGTATGCAGATAGTGACAGAGAAATATTTGGAAGCAGAGAAACAGTGGGAGCAGGATGAGGGGCCATCTTATCAAAATGTGGATCCTGCTTTTTAGAATAGGCTTTGAGCATTGGTTGAAATTAAAATTATAGTCTTTGTGTTGTTATCAGGAATTTTTTATGCATGTGATCTTTCTTCCTGCCTGCCTCCCTTCCTTCCTCCCTTCCTTCTTTACCTCCCTTGTCCCTTCCCTCATCCTTCTTTCCTTCTTTCCCTTCCTCTTTCCTTCCCTTTCCCCTTCCCCCCTTCCCCTTTCCTCTCGCCTCTCTCTCTCTCTCCTTATTCTCTTCCTTTCTAACAGAGTCATGCTATGAAGCCTAAGATGGCCTCAAATTTCTGATCCTTCTGCCTCAGTTTCCCAGATGCTATGATTATGTGATTTCTTCTGAGTAAAGTATACAAACAGTATCAAGGGAAATACTAGGTATTTACTAAGAACTTTACTAAGCACTTGTCTACTATAGTGAGTTTTCTTTTTTACTTATTAATTTCTTACCACAACAGATGTGCTATCTTCTCTGAGCTATAAAAAAGGAGAAATATTGTTTCTGTAGACAAAACTGGAGTTGGAACATTCTATATGCTCTAGAGTAGAAGGTGCAGAAATGGAAATGTATGTACAGGGCAGAGGGAGGAAGTCGTATGCCAACTCTTCCCTTCCATTACCCATGGCATGAACGCAAAGTATGAGCTGAAATTAAGCTTTGTCATAGCAAAAAAGAGTGAAGAGTTCTTTAGACTGAAATTACTCTTATCCAAGAAATTTGTGAGAAAGATCTTGGGTAGTGAGTTGGGAGTTGAAATATGGGAAAAAGAAATTCAGACAGGGTCCTGAAACAAATTTAGGTTCCCTTTAATCTTTAGCTAGACATGAGGATAAAGGCATCTCTAACCTTATACAAAACTTCTCATACTGGCATTTTAACTTCTCATATTTTGTTGACAGGGAGTCCCCAAAATGCTTTTGCTTAGGCAAAAGGGTGTCCATAATTCCCAGTTTTCTCCAAGTACTGAACCCTGGTAGGAGCAGTCTCATTCACTATTTGTGACACTATGTGGTGATGTTAATGCTTCATTTAGGGTGAGACTATGGTACAAATTTACTTACCACTTCTTAAAAAAAATAAAGTTGTATTAGAACACAGCCTTGAAGGACAGGTTAATTGACCCCTGTTAGGCCATTAGGGTTACAAAAAAACCAGGTTGGGCCAAAGGTTGACATGGCAGGAAACAATGAAAGAACATAAATTATCTCTCTTGTTCCTAGAGAGCCTATGATGATAGGTTGCAAGTTCACCAAGTGTGTCTACACCAGAGAAACTGGCCAAGGCAAGCCCTTCCTATGTTTGCCCTCCAGTTCCAAGATGGGAGGAGGCCAACCAGACAGTCATTTAGAGTCAATTAGAAGAGCTTTTGGTAGCAAGTGAGCCCCACTTAGCAAATCAAACCAGAGATATTCTTCCAAGAGAGAGGGGACTAAACTAAGTATCTAGTGGGACCAGAAAAAAGCCTCACACCTCTCTTGCTATGATTGGAAAATCTGCTTCCCACCCTTTGAGAGTCTTCTTTTCCGTTCTTTTCTTGTCTGTTATTTCTCATCTTTTCCTTTTCACTTGCCTTTCACTTTCAAGTAAACTTAATCTGTTTATCTTAAACACTTCCCTGCCTTTTTCTTTGGTTTTTAAAAATCCAGCCTATATTAGAATGAATGCATTGTAATATTGTTCATGTTTTGGTTTTGCATTTGCATTTAGTTGTGATAAGGCTATATGATCCAAAACAAACACTGTATATACGCACACACAAAATTTGTTGAACATTGCTAGTGAGGCCAGAGTCCTAGATTTTCTTTCTTTTCTTTCTTTCCTTCCTTCCTTCCTTCCTTCCTTCCTTCCTTCCTTCCTTCCTTCCTTCCTTCCTTCCTTCCTTCCTTTCTTTCTTTCTTTCTTTCTTTCTTTCTTTCTTTCTTTCTTTCTTTCTTTCTTTCTTTCTTTCTTTCTTTCTTTCTTTCTTTCTTTCTCTTTTGTCAGTTCTGGAGCTTGAACTCAGGGCCTGAGCACTGTCCCTGTCTTCTTTTTGCTCAAGGCTAGCACTCTGCCACTTGAGCCACAGTGCCACTTCTGGACATTTTCTATATATGTGGTGCTGGGGAACCCAGGGTTTCATGTATATGAGTCAAGCACTCTTGCCACTAGACCATATTCCCAGACCCTAGATTTTCATTTATATTTGCTACATCCAGCCCCAGAAAGCTTTCTCACAAATGATTACAGATGTTTAGTTGGTTAGTCCTCACTACATTTCCATTCATGAAACAAAGATCCACATGCCCGTTCTGTAGAATTCATGCAGGGCCAGTGGGATAATCTTGGTAATGATAGCACTTTGTTTTTTAATGAGAGTGTGTATTAGTTTCCTATTGGCTCTATAACAAAGAACCATAAGCTTAATGACTTAAAATGATCACATTTATGATCTTGTACTCTGGAGATTAGAATTGTAAATGAGGCAGGGCTGTGCCTTTCAGGAGATTTCAACCTGTTTCAGTATCTTGTTTAGTTGTTAGAGGCTGCATGGCTTCCGTGGCTTGTGACACTCATCTTCACACCTTGACCTTGGCTTTCACGGTCACATCTCCTCCTCTGATGCTAACCCTCCTGACTCTTTCCAATAAGAACCCTTGTGATGAAAACTAAAAAAAGCAACAAAGCAAAAGAACAAAAAAACCCCTCCAAATCTCTTGTTTCTACTTTCTGGAGTTCATTTCAATAAATACAACCTTTTTCTGAATAATTACTTATTTATTTTCAAAGTGATGTACAGAGGGGTTACAGTTTCATAAGCAAGGTAGCAGGTACATTTCTTGTACCCACTTTTGTTAACTCTTCCCTCATTTCCCCCTCCCCCCTCCTCCTTTCCCTCTCTCCCCATGTGTAGTTCAGTTGGTTTACACCAAATGGTTTTGTAAGTATTGCTTTTGGAGTCGTTTGTTTTTTTATCCTTTGTCTCTCCATTTTGATATTCCCTTTCCCTTCCCTAGTTCTAATACCAGTATATACAATATCCATGGTACTCAGATGAGATACAGTGATAGCATGGGGACAACCACGGGCAGGGGATTCATGAGGATCATCAACAAAAAAAGCTACAGTTGCACATGACATGTTGAAAGTAATTACAACAGTGATATAACACTCGTTTCCATAACACAGAGCTCATTTCACTTAACATCATCTTATGTGTTCATAAGGGCATAGCTATTGGGCTCTGCCTCTGCTGTGACTAGCCTAAACCTATGCTGATTATTCCCTATGAGGGAAACCATAGAGTCCATGTTTCTTTGGGTCTGGCTCTCTTCACTTAGTATAATTTTTTCCAAGTTCTTCCATTTCCTTACAAATGGGGCAATGCCATTATTCTTAGAGAGGCAGCCTTTTCATTTACATAACTCAACCAAGACTCAAACCAGACTCAACCAAGTTTTGCCACTCCCTTCATTTCCTCATTTCCAGCTCTCTCTGTCTCTGTCTCTCTCTCAGCAGCAGCAAACAGACTATGACTTGATCATCAAGCCCAGCACAGCCATTGCAGATTCCTCTTCTCAGGTCTCCAGGGTAGGACACAGTGGCAAAGCTAGCAGTCAACACCAGGCCAATTTCCTACTCTAACAGGGGAAACACATTGGAAAGGGTCAGAACCCATCCATGGGACCAATTAACTGCAGTAGGATTCAGTGTGGTAATATTTGTTCTTCTTTGAGCCATTTCATTGATCACAATATACCTTTAACAAACCATTGTCTACTGATTATGAGATTGCAATTTCACATACTAGGAAAGTGCCTAGGGCCTCAAATGCTTACAGTGTTTATGGGTGAATGCTTTAGATACCATAACCATTAGGGTTCATTTGATGTGTTTGCAGCAATTTAATATAATTCAAATAAATTCTCCACATCCTTTTACTCTTTCTTGAGCTCTCATGCACCCATTCTGTTTATCATAATTTCTTTTTGCTTCCTTGACTTCTCTCCACTGGGTTTCTGATTACTTTGTCTTCTAAACCTCAAAGGTCTTATTTTTTATGTAATTCTCACATGACACTTATTTATTTTTCATGTTTTATTCTTATTGTAAAGGTGATCTACAGAGGGTTTACAGTTACATAAGTTAGGTAGAAGTACATTTCTTTTTGAACAATGCCCCCCCTTCCCTCATTCTCTTCCAGTTTTTCCCTCCTATATCCACACATAAGTTGCATAGTTCATTTTCAACATAGTGTCTAGTGAGGATCACTGCTGCGTTTGTTCACTCTTTGTCCCACCATTTCTGTGCTCCCCCACAACAGGTAAAAATATATACAGACAAGAGGTACAGAAAACAAAAACAGCGATAGGAGAGAGAGTGAGAAAAAAAACCTCTTGTCTCCATTTCCTGGAGTTCATTTTGACAAAAATATAGTTTTATATGATCACATAACTATTGTTCCTTTGTCATCCTCTCATGGTTATATGGGCTTTTGGTCTTGTTCCTTCTCTGTGCTAGCCTATGCTCTCTGAGTGCAAAGGCTGACTTATATCTGCCTTGGAGATTTAGCATAGACATAACATCCTGTGTTTAGTAATTACTTAGAGCTGAGTAATTACTTCATGTCCCTCAGTAGTTTTCTACTCTGGTACTTAAGATGTAGTGCATCCCCACTTATCTCTGGACCAAGTTGACAACAATATTCATTAAACTGCTTAAACCTTTTGACTATGTTTATAGTTTTTTTGTTTGTGTTCCTTCCTCTTCCTTTTTAAAACTTTCTTTGGTATATCTAATATATATCAAGCATTTCTTTCTTTCTGGCTAGATTCCAAACCTTTTTGTGGTCCTCTAGTAAATTTAGGGGTTTCTATCTTGCATGTCACATGTAAGGGTCAGTTTTTATCTCCTTACTTCTGTAATTATAGCTTACTCTTTGTTTTAGAAGACAGTACTTATATCTGTGGTTGTGGTGGAAGGGCTTCTATAGGTCAATATTTTTAAGAAAATTGTATGGTAGTACTGAGGCTTGAACTCAGGGTCTTGTGCTCAAGGATGGTACTCTACCACTTGAGCCATACCTCCACTTCTACATTTTTTCTAGATAATTGGAGATAAGAGTTTCATGGACTTTTCTGCCTGGGCTGTCTTTAAACATCCACTTTCAGATTTTAGCCTCCCAAGAAGTTATGTGTGAACCACCAGTGTCAGGCAACAAATAGTACTCAAACATTTCTTGGTTATTGTCCTCCTTTTGTGATCTGAATATTCTTTACATGTAGCTCTATGTAGAGTTTTCTTTATTCCAGTTTATGTTGTTGGTTATCTCTCTTCCCTTATTAGCTTCTCAGAATTTTGAAAAATAGAGAATAGACACAGTGCTGTGGTGTACCAGGGCAGCATTGGGGTGGCCAGCTAGGGATTCCATAGCTATTTGGAATGGAATCAGTCCTTCTATTCTACATTCAAGTTTGTCTTGTGATTAAGATTTTTTGCACTATGCCAAGAACTGCTGTTTTCCAATAGTTAATCTGTCATCTAGATTAACTGCCATCCTGATGCTTTGCTTAAAATGAATGATTCTGTTCATTTCTTACAGCATGTACCCCTAAATTGTTAGAATGATAATTACTAAATGCTTACTGCCTCAATTTAATGTATAATGTGCTTCACATATTGTAAAAGTGTGTATTTATTGGGATAAATTTAAAAGGGATATTTACTGTGTAAAGTGGGCAATTTAATCTAGTGAGACTAGATTTGTGATTTGGTAAAACAGAGCTATGGACATGCTGCTGAGTCCTTTTTCTGTTCAGTAATTCTTGATAGTTCTACCACTGGTCCTTACCTTTTTCTACCTACCAATGATGTTAGTATTTGTATTTTGCATAGAACTTTCTAGAATGCCTCTCCTATAGAGACCTCTTATGGAGGTAGAAAGGTTCTATAGCAGGAAAAGGCAATTTCTGTGTGATGTGGAGGGTGGCTTGACATGCCCCCCACGAGTGGTAGAGGTTAAGAAAATTGAAGTAGTAGAATTTGAAAGGGGCTGAATAATAATTTTTGTGGCAAGTTAAAGTTTAAATTTAAAAATAACTGGTGCTTGTGGTTTACGTGTGTGGCACACAATCCTAGCTGTTCAGGAGACTGAGATATGAATATTGAGATACAAAATCAGCCTGGGAAGAAAAGTCTGTGAGACTCTTATTCCCAATTAACCACCAAAAGGCCAAAGGTGGAGTTGTGGCTCAAGTGGTAGAATATCAGCTGTGAGCAAAAAAGCTAAGGGACAAGTGTCAGACCCTGAGATTAAGTCTCAGCACTGGCACAAAAAATGTTAAGACACAATTAATTTAAAGTTGTGTGTGTGTGTGTGTGTGTGTGTGTGTGTGTGTGTGTGCACGCCTGTACTGGGGCTTAAAATCAGGGCCTGAATGGCCTTCTTTAACTTAAAGCTTGTATTCTACCACTCGAGCCATAGCTCCACTTCTGGCTTTTTGGTGGTCAACTGGGAATAAGCGTTTCATGGACTTTTCTTCATGGGCTGGCTTTGAACTGTGATACTCAAATCTCAGCCTCCTGAGTAGCTAAGATTACAGATGTGAGCCACCAGTGCCTGACTTTAAAAAAGAAGTATTTTAAACAACAGATGTTAACTGAGACACACAGTATCAATTGGTAGTTAAACTTCTGTCAAGCTGTACAGAATTTTAAAAAATGACCTAAGATCAACCTAGTGTGATTCTTAGACTTTGATGGTCCAGGAGAAGGTGCTGTGTCACTGCAAGGTTGAATGTTCTTGTGCACAGCAACACTTGTTGGGGCGGTTCTTATAAACAAATGAGGACTGACTTGGTTAATGAGTCTGACCTCACAGGTGTGAATCTCGTGGGTTTCAGTTCCAGTTCTGTCCTGTGGAAATTGGTGAGAGCTTACCCTCCAGGCACCACCTGGGGGCCTGTGAGAAATAGGTCCATGTAAAAATGGGAAAGAAAGAAGCAAGCTTGAAAGTTTTGACTTAATTACTCTCTGCTTTTAGCCTCTTATTCAGGCTGCCAGTCTATTGTGGTATGCCATTTACCCCCAAGCTCCTTCATTCCTACTTTCATTTTTGGTACAGATGGGAGGCAGGAGAGTCGTGTTCCAGGTTTGGACTCTCGCCAAGCTCTGCAGATACCTCTTCAGAAAGCAGGGCTACTGCTAGCTTCTGAGGGCCTAGTTTGGGATGCTTGAGAGTACTGTGCAGATGCCACATTCATTTCCTCTGAGCTGAATTGAAAGTTTGCATTATTGTACAATTTTCTGTAAAATTCCACTCTTAAGTAGAAGAGATGGAGAAATAAAAGGATAATGCCTTCCATCAGTCAGAGACAGACATTTTAAAAATATGATATTGAAAATAGCATTTTTTTAAAAATGATTTTTACCTTATCTTCTTAGGGCAAAAAAGGGAGGTAATGGGTGATAGCCAATCATAGGAGAGATTTCACCAGAAGGGGCTGTTATGAAGGCCAAGAATATAATGCAAAAGGAAGGAAGGAAGCAAGGAAGGAAGGAAGGGAGGAAAGAAGGAAGGAAGACAGGCAAACCAGGGACCAGTAGCCTGTGTCTGCAATTCTAGCTACTCAGGAGGCTGAGGTCTAAGGATCACAGTTCAAAGCCAGCCCAGGCAGACAAACTCAAGAGACTCTTATGTCTGATTAACCAGCAATAAACCAGAAGTGGAGGAGTGTGACACAAGTGGTAGATCTCCAGTCTTGGGTGAAAAAGTTAAGATTAAGAGGCCCTGAATTCAAGTCTCAGTACTAGGACCTGAACACACACAGAGACACACACACACACACACATACACACACTATAGTGCAAAAGTAACAGAAATAAGAAAAATATGAATAAATATTAAAAAAATGAAAACCAAGATTACAGTACAGAAAGCATTATTATTATATTATAAAAATATTATTATATTATACAAATCAATTCCACAGATCCTGAGAGATCAGTTGTTGATTTAAGAGAATATCTCCAAGTAGGTTGGTTTTTTATTTTCCAATTTTGCTGACTTCATTCTTTTGTTGTTGGCCAAAATGTCTTACATTTTCATTTTTACTTTTGGATGGAATTAATTGGAGGCAGTGTAGAATCTTAAGCTGTTATGGTGTTTTTTCTCCAGCCATATCTTTAAAATATTGGATCAAGAATCAACATATCTAAATGATATCTTTGTGTTGTGAACTGTCACTGGGAGCAGTAAGTACATTATATCTCTAGGCCTGAATTTCTTCATCCATGAAATGAGAGCAAGGAAGCGTACCACCTCTAAAATCCTTTCCAACTTTGCAATTTCCAGAAGTACAAAGTGCTTTCTCTTGCTTATCACAGGGGAAAACATGTAGAGAATATTAGAATCCCCTTGTCTGAGGTTTCCCTTTCAGGCTTTCCCTTTGAAATTTATAGTTATAATTAAAAATGTTCACTCAAAGCACTATGTGCTTATAGCAAAAAAAGTTACATAGACAAGCAAGTATAGTATAAATGGTTCAGAATCTTAGGTTCTTGGATAACTACTATTAATGCCATTATACATAATATATAGGTTTTTGACTACTTTTTCTAAAAATGTACAGATACATCTGCACACACAAACATAAACCTACACATATGGATGTTTATGGGCATCCTTTTAGTTATGAAAATGACATTTTAGAGGTATTCAGGATAAGTACATTAAGAAAACATCACTGAAAAACATATGTTCAGGTTGTGCCTGAGTTTGGAAGATGATCTGGAAACAGTCTTTTACCTTGTTCCTTGACTTAAGTGCCAGTTCATCCAGGTTTGCATCAGAAGACTTCAACTAGGCTTGCCTTCCTTCCTTCCTTCCTTCCTTCCTTCCTTCCTTCCTTCCTTCCTTCCTTCCTTCCTTCCTTCCTTCCTTCCTTCCTTCCTTCCTTCCTTCCCTACTCTTTCTTTCTCTCTATTTTCCTCCCTTCCTCTCTCCCTCTCTCCTTTCCTCCTTCATTTTCTTCCCTGCTCTTGCATTTCCTCCTTCCTCCCCTTCTACTCCTCCTTCTCCTTTTCCTTTTTTGTGTACCAGTACTATGGCTTGAACTCAGGGCCTGGGAACTGTCAAAGAACATTTTGCTCAAGGCTGTAACTCTACCACTTGAGCTCCAGCTCCACTTCTAGCTTTTTAGTGATTAATTGGAGATAAGACTATCAAGAACTTTCCTGCCCAGGCTGGCTTTCAATTGGGGCCCTTAGATCTTAGCTTCCTGAAGTAGCTAGAATTGCAGGTGTAAGGCACTGGTGCCTCGCTATAAATTTGCTTTACACACTAAAAATATTAGGATGAAAGAGGAAGAGAGAATTATGACTTCCTTTACATTTCTGAATTTCTGGGCTTACAGGCATGAAGCACAGGTGCTGGGCTTTCCCTCTCTTTCTGTTGATCCCATTGTTTTTTCTCCTTGAACAGGTGCTGCTAAGTCTATCTTCCTATCCTTCTTCAGTACAGATTTTTGATTTTTTAGAAGTAAACACTCATAGGAAAGCAAAACTTTGTTTATATTGATGATTTGTATACCACCAATTTAATACCTTACCAAAAAACACAATGTGATCAGGCCAAAGTTTTTTTTTCTTTCCCACATTAAAAAAACACAAACAACTGTGTTCCTGGAGGGTAGGTACCAGTGGGAGGGGATGGAGTGAAGAGGGAAAGTGAGGACAAATATAGTCAAGTAGTTTATATGTATGTAGGAAACAAGGAAACATGTTAAAATTGTTTTAAGAAGAGAAATTGAGTGGTTGGATTTAAGTGGCATAATATGTTGATATACTGATATACTTATATATATATTATCTCACTATATATGTTATATTATACACACATATCACAAACACATATGTCACAATGAACTGTCCTGGTATAACAATATGTACCAATAAAAATGATATAAAAATGGGGCTGGAGGTGTGGCTCAGTTGGTAGAGCCAGTAAGTGAAACTGGCAGGTACTGAGTTTGAGTCCTAAATTTGGAGCTAAAAAAGTAAAAAAAAAAAAAAAAAAAAAAAAACCAAACACGAAAAAGACAGAAGCAAAGCAATAAATAGGGCAGAAACAATAACTACACAAAAGCCAACAAAACCCCAAACTATTGGAACAGGCACTGATCCTTTCCTAGCAAAGAGTACATAGAGAAAACAAAATGGAGGAGGAGGTAACAAACAGTACAAGAAATGTACCCAAGGCCTAATGTATGAAACTGTAACTGTACACTGGAAGAATAGATTAAGGTAGTTATGTAATTATCTAGGATTTGGTTTAAAATAATTTATTCCTATGATATGTGTGTGGCAATTATACGTTCATGGTCATGAAAGGTATTACCAACCCATCACAACACTATTCCCGAGTCTTTCTCCTTGCACTCCAGATAGTCACAGATAACAGGTTAATGATGACACGTCTGGGCCATTCTGTTTCGTTAGTTCCCCTATTGTCCTGAACAGTGGAGAAATACAATTTGTTTCACACTTATGACACTAGAAAATTATTGTACAATGTGTTTATATGAATCATATCAAGTTGGATATTTTCAAAAAAGAGAAGAATTAAGTTATTGCTATGGACTGATTATGTCCCTTCAAAATATCTGTGTTAAAATCTCACCCACTAATGTGACAATATTAGGGGAAGGGCCATTATGAGGCAAATCAGTTCCATCAGAACAGACATGGGCCAACATTTCTGTGGTTCCCAGGTTAGTTTGTAAACCAAATTATAAAATTCTATACTTTTTGGGGGGGCACAATTTTGACATTTTTCATACTATGAATCATTTTGAAATGAGAAAATATAGCATGTTAAATGTATATATTCAGCAATAGTTTTCCTCCTTTGAAATCTGAATGTGACAGATGCTGTCATTAAATCAAGGCAACTCAATCAATGATGTTTTAGAATTGAGAACATAATGAGCTTTCGGGTTGGGAATTTTGAGGTTGAGAAGAGCCATTTGTTGAAGATTTGTGCTAGGTCTGAGATTTTTAACTCCTTTACAGGCTAGTGAGCTTGTCTGAATTTCCTGGATGGTTGCTGAAGACATGAGAATCCTGGCTAAGGGACAAAGAATTCAGCATTCAGGGCACAGCAGACAGCACCAATATTCATGAATGTGCATCCATTTCTCTTCCTCCAGCCCCAATGGAATAATGTGGATGGGCCAGGACACATCACATCACATAAAGCAAGGTGCTTTATTTTGTGTGTGTGGTCTGAGGTTTGACCTCAGTGCTTCATTCAGACTTGCACTCTACCACTTCAGTGATGACTCCAGCCCTGCTTTTTGCTGGTTATTTGGCGAAGGAGTCTAAAGAAATTTTCTCCCTGGGCAGGTTTCAAACCACAGTCTTCTAGCTGTCAGCCTCTGGAGCAGCTAGGATTACAGGAATGAGCTCCTAGTGCCAGGTGTTGTCAAGTTCTTTTTATAAACATTAAAACAATATTCTATCCACAGGAAAAAATTGCTTATCTCACAAAGGCCACATGCCCAATACTATTGCCTTAATAACTACATTTCAGTATGAATTTTGAAAGATAAAAGATGTTGAAATCACAGAAAAGCCTTCCTTCCTTCCTTCCTTCCTTCCTTCCTTTCTCTCTCCTTCCTTCCTTCTCTTTCTTTCCTTTCTTTTTCTTTTTTTTTTTTTAGCCAGTCCTAGGGCCTGAACTCAAGGCATGAGCACTGTCCCTGGCTTCTTTTTGCTCAAGGCTAGCACTCTACCACTTGAGCCACAGTGCCACTTCTGGCTTTTTCTATATATGTGGTGCTGAGGAATCAAACCCAGGACTTCATGTATAGGAGGCAAGCACTCCACCATTAGGCCATATTCCCAGCCCTGTCCCTTTCTTTTGTGTCATCATTTCTCCTCTACTATTCCTCTTAATCTCTTTTGGGAGCTTTCTTTTCTTTTATGAAGTCTCCTTTAGCACAGAATAAGTTTATAAGACTTTTCTTTAGCTAATCTGTTATCAGCTTATTTCATATACCCAGCCTGAATGAGCAACCAGGGAAAATTGCCTCTCAACACAATATTTGTTATTTGGTATTTATGCTAGACCACAAGTTACATAAAGTCAGGCACATGCATTTTATACATCATCAAATCACCTGAGTATTACTGTTCTATAGTTATTTTAGAATATGGTTTTATAACAACAGTCCTTCACCACTCAAAGATGTATATTTGTTCTGAGAAACACATCAAGGGGAGATTTTTGTCCTTGTGGGAATTTCATACAATGTTACACAGACTCAAATGGTACAGTGTAATAGTAAACAGGTTTATATTGTAACTTACAGGACCACTGTAATAAATATAGTCCATTATTGACTGATGGACAAATTACATAAAATGTAATTCATATATAAATTGGCTAATGTTTTATAAATAGTTTCAATATGACTCATAACTTTAAAATTATAAAGTATTAAACTGTAATGTATAAATAGGCATCACATTTCTGTTACCACTACATTTATTTGTCTCCTATACATTTGTCTTATATGCATCTATGTGTGTATATATATGCATTTTCTTTATCCATCTATGCATGTCTGTCTGTCTGTCTGCCTGTCTGTAT
The DNA here is from genome assembly GCF_023159225.1 of Perognathus longimembris pacificus. NCBI lineage: Eukaryota > Metazoa > Chordata > Mammalia > Rodentia > Heteromyidae > Perognathus > Perognathus longimembris. The sequence goes on from NC_063167.1 coordinate 82,594,405, forward strand.
GTATGTATCTATCATCTGTCATTTCTTATTATAGTATGTTGCCAGTTAGTCTATGTCCATTAATTTTTCAGTGTGTTTTCTAAAGGCTTGAAAAAGTATCTGTAGCTTACAGATGTTGAGGAAAATACTCAATATTGGCAATAAAAGATTGCATTGAGCAACTAAATAAAATAAAACACCCTTAATGAGATCTATTGATTATAATATCTGTAAGAAGAATTTTCATCAGTGTATTAAATATAATATTTACCTTTTATAATGATCTGATATTTTCCTATCCAGTTGTAAAATTTCCTTTGCTGTATAATATAACAGTAGGAAATTTATATATATTGCTCATTGTAATTAACAACATCATGGAAAATGTTGTAAAAATGTCCTTAAAACATTACAATAAAGGATTAATTTTTAAATAAGTCCCCTGAATTATGAAAGTGCTTTCTTAGCCTTATTTATTTATTTTTGTTTTTGTGCCAGTCTGGGGCTTGAATGTATGGCCCGAGTACTGTCCCTTAGCTTTTTTGCTCAAAGGTAGCACTCCAGTACTTAAGCTACACTTCCACATTTTTTAAAAATAATGATTACTTATTTATTGTCAAAGTGATGTACAGAGGGGTTACAGTTTCATATGTTAGGCCATGGGTACATTTCTAATACTATTTGTTACCTCCTTCCTCATTCCCCCCTCCCTATCCCCAATTCCCTCTCCCCCAAAGAGTTGTTCTGTTGGTTTACACCAAATGGTTTTGCAAGTATTGCTTTTGGAGTTTTGTCTTTTTATCCTTTGTCTCTCCATTTTGATATTCGCTTTCACTACCCTAGTTCTTTTTTTTATAATTTATTTATTAATTAAACAAAAATTTTTGACAAGGTGTTGTGCAAAAGGGGTAGAGTTACATAGTAGGGCAGTGTGTACATTTCGTGTGATATCTTACACCCTGTTTTCCTTTTCCTTCCCTAGGTCAGGTAGACATATATACAATATACAGTGTACCAAAAACATATACAGTAGCCACGTGGCCTATGCCAAAGGAAATTCACCTAGGGCTTTAAATGTAATGTCAACAATAGGGTTTGCTTATCCTTGTCTTATATGAACATACATACATAGCATTTGAGCTATTGTGATACACTGAGAGGTCAATTTTTGACCTTTATATGTTGAGTAGTTGTTTGGTTTTAGTTACATAATGTAGGGTCGCTGACCCAAACCTGTGGGAAATACCATTTGACAAGAAGTTTTTGGTTTCACAGACCTGGTCTCTACTGTCTCCCCCTCCCCCCACCTTAACAGTCATATATCAAGGAGATCATGCCTCTTTGTTTTCTGTGTTCTAGGCTTGTCTCGCTCAACATTATTTGTTCAAGTTCTAACCATTTCCCTGCGAATACCAATATTTCACCATTTCTAATCGCTATGTAGTATTCCATTGTGTATAGGTACCATATTTTTTGGATCCATTCATCTGTGGAGGGGCATCTGGGTTGTTTCAATATTTTGGCTATTGTGAATTGTGCAGCGATAAACATGGAAGTGCAGATGTCTTTTTGATATCTTGGGACCTGTTGTTCAGGATAGATGCCTAGGAGTGGTATGGCTGGGTCATAGGGGTAGGTCTATGTTGAGCTTTTTGAGAAACCTCCATACTGTTCTCCAAAGTGGTTGTACTAATTTTCACTCCCACCAACAATGGAGAAGGGTTCCTCTTTCCCCGCAACCCCTCCAGCATTTGTTGTTGCCTGAGTTCAGAGTGTAGGCCATTCTAACTGGAGTGAGGCGGTATCTCAGGGTTGTTTTTATTTGCAATTCCTTTACTGCCAGAGATGTTGAACATTTCCTCATATGTTTCTTTGCCATTTTTATCTCTTCTCTTGTGAAGTCTCTCTTTAGCTCCTTTGCCCATTTTCTAATTGGTTTACTGGGCTTGGAGGGGCTTACTTTTTTGAGTTCTCTATAGATGACAGATATTAGGCCTTTGTCTGTTGCTGTGCTGGTAAAGATCCTTTCCCATATGGTTGGCTGTCTTTCTAGTTTGGTGGCTATGTCCTTAGCTGTACAGAAACTTTTTGTTTTGTGGTAGTCCCATTTGTCAAGTCTCTCCCCTATCTGTTGTGCCCCTGGGACTCTATTCAGGAAATTCCTTCTTGTGCCTGTAAGTTCTAGTGTCTTTCCTACTCTGTCCTTCAGTAGTTTCAAAGATTCAGGTCTGGTGTTGAGGTCCTTGATCCATTTTGAGTTGATCTTGGTGCATGGTGATAGGCTTGGGTCTACTTTGAGTTTTATGCATATGACTGCCCAGCATTCCCAGCACCAGTAGTTGAAGAGGCTCTGTTTTTTTCCATTGTATGTCTTTAGCTCCTTTGTCAAATATCAGCTGAATGTAAGAGTGCGGTTTTATTTCTGGGTCTTCAATTCTATTCCATTGGTCTTCAGGTCTGTTTTTATACCAATACCAGGCTGTTTTTGTTATGATGGCTCTATAGTAGAGCTTGAAGTCTAGTATTGTGATACCTCCTGCACTGCTTTTTTTTTTTTTTTTGCCTAGAATTGCTTTGGCTATTCTAGGTCTTTTGCTGTTCCATATGAATTTATGGGTTGATTTCTCTACTTCAGTGAAGAATGTAGCTGGGATTTTGATGGGGATTGCATTGAATTTGTATAACAATTTGAGCAATATGGCCATTTTCACTATATTGATTCTGCCTACCCATGAGCATGGGAGGTCTTTCCATCTCCTTGTGTCTTCTTTGATTTTCATTATTAGATTTTTATAGTTCTCATTAAATAGGTCTGTCATGTCCTTGGTTAGGTTGATCCCTAGGTACTTTCTTCTTTTTTTGGCTACTGTAAATGGAATTATTTCCATAATTCCCTTTTCTGCTTGTACATTGCTGGTGTACAGAAAAGCTGCTGACTTTTGTGGATTGATTTTTTTATCCTGCTACTTTGCCAAAATGGTTTATTAGGTATAGGTATAGGTATAAGGGACTGAGTTTTTTGGGTCCTTCAGATATAAGATCATGTTATCTGCGAATAGGGATAGCTTGATTTCTTCCTTACCGATTTGGATCCCTTTGATGTCCTCCTCTTGCCTTATTGCTACGGCTAGGGATTCCAGCACTATGTTGAAAAGAAGTGGGGAGAGTGGGCATCCTTGTCTTGTTCCTGAATTTAGGGGGAATGATTTTAGTTTCTCCCCATTTAATATGATATTAGCAGTTGTTCTGTTGTATATGGCTTTTATTATTTTGAGGAATGTTCCATCTATTCCTGTTCTCTCCAGAGCTTTTAGTCAGTATGGATGTTGTATTTTGTCAAAGGCTTTTTGGGCATCGACTGAGATAACAATGTGATTCTTGATTTTAGTTCTGTTGATGTGGTGAATTACATTGATTGATTTACGGATGTTGAACCATCCTTAGGTTTGTGGGATGAAGCCTACTTGGTCATGATGTATAATTTTCTTGATCAGTTTCTGGGTCCTGTCAGCTAATATTTGTTGAGGAGCTTTGCGTCTATGTCCATTAGTGATATTAGTCTGTAGTTCTCTTTTTTTGTTGGGTCTTTGCCTGGTTTGGGGATGAGTATAATATTAGCTTCATATAATGAGTTTGGGGTTTCTCCTTCTGTTTCTATTTTGCGGAAGAGTTTGAGGAGTATTGGTATTAGCTTCTCACTAAAGGTTTTATAGAATTCGTTGGTGAAACCATCTGGGCCTGGGCTTTTCTTTGTTGGGAGGCTCTTGATTACCCCCTGTATCTCGCTGTAAGTTATTGGTTTATTTAGTTGATTTATTTCTTCTTGATTCATTTTGGGCAGTTTATACTTCTCTAAGAATTGATCCATTTCTGTAAAATTATTGTTTTTTAGTAGGTAGAAGTTCTGGAAATAGTTCCTTATGATGGCATGAATATTGTGTGTATTTGTTGTAATTTTTCCAGTGGAGTCCCTGATTTTGCGGATATGAGTCTCTTCTCTTCTTTTTTTTGTAAGTCTTGCGGGGGGTCTGTCAATTTTATCTTTATTTTCTCAAAGAACCAGCTTTTAGTCTTATTTATTTGTTGAATGGTGTTTCTATTTTCAGTCAGATTTATCTCTTCTTTGTGATCTCCCTCCTCCTAGCCATTTTAGATTTGATCATTTATTGTTTCTCCAGTTGTTTTAGTTTCATTGTGAGGTTATTCACCAGCTCTGCTTCCATTCTTTAAATGTGGGTGCTGAGAGCAATAATTTTGCCCCTCAGTACTGCCTTAGCTGTATCCCATAGGTTTCTTTGTGATGTATTTTCATTGTCGTTGTGGCTTATGAATTCATTGATTTCATCCTTAATTTGGTCTGTGGCCCAAGTGTTAGATAACAGTGAGGGGTTTAGCTTCCAAGAATATGTACAGCCTCTGTGGTATCCTTTGTTATTGAGGGTTACCTTTATTCCACAGTGGTCAGATATAATACATGGGATGACGTCAATACTTTTGTATTTGCTGAGGTTCTTTGTATGGGCTATGACATGGTTTATTGTGGAGTATGATCTATGGGCTGCTGAGAAGAAGGTGTATTGGGTCTCGGTAGGGTGAAAGACTCTGTACAGATCTATCAGATCCATTTGGGATTTGGTGTTACTTAGGTCCTCAGCTCCCTTGCTAATCCTCTGGGTGTTGGATCTGTCTCTTGGAGAGAGTGGGGTATTAAAGTCACCCACTATGATTGTTTTTGGGTCTATCTTGTTCTGCAGCTCTGTGAGAATTTGCTTGACATATGTAGGGACTCTTTTGTTTGGTGAGTATACATTTATCACCGTGATGTCTTGATTCTGGATTTTTCCTTGTATGAAAATGTAGTGTCCTTCTTTGTCTTTTTGAGTTGATTTTAATGAGAAATACCGCATGTCTGAAATCTACTCCTGCCGATTTGGTAGGTGTGTTTGCTTGGAAGATCTTGCTTGCTCCATCCTTTCATTTGGAGCCTGTTTTTATCCCTTGCTGTAAGGTGGGTTTCTTGAAGACAACAGATGGCAACTTTTTGTTTGCGGATTCACTCTGCCAGTCTGTTCCTCTCAATCGGAGAGTTTATACTGTTTATATTCAATGAGATCAAGGATAAGAGTGTTTTTTCCCCTTCCATTTTCCTGTTAGGCTGTTTTTCCTCTCCTTTTTTTTCCTCTAGTCTTTAATGTGCTGCTCTTTCTGTTGGGCTCTGGCTATTGTAGTTTCTTTCTATTTCTGTCTGTGTGTCCTGTACGATTTCTGTTGGGTGGGGTTCCCCTCTTAGAATTCGCTGTAAGGCTGGTTTTTTATTCACATACTCCTTTAGATCCTCTTTGCTATGGAAAGATCTGATTTTTCCCTTGAATGTGAATTCTAATTTTGCTGGATATCTAATTCTGGGTTGGCAGTTGTTGGCCTGTAGGACTTGGATTGTGTCCTTTCACACTCTTTGTGAGTGGTAGGTTTGTGTGGAGAGGTCTGCTGTTATTTGGATCCTTTTCCCATTGTAATAAATCTCTTTCTTCGCTTTGGCTGCATTCAAAATTTGCTCTTTATTCTTGAGATCTGAAGTCTTGATTATTATGGGGCTGGGCAAGGATTTTCTAGGGTCTGGTCTGCCAGGCATCCTATAGGAGGTCCCTTGTGAGATTGGGGAAGTTTTCTGCAATAGCTCTATTGAAAATATGTTGAAGTCCTCTACTCTGGTATTCGGCTCCTTCTTCTATTCCAATTATGCACAGATTATATCTCTTTGTCCACTAGCTCCTGGATTAGTCTGCCCTGGAGTTTTACCATTTCTTGGAGTGTGGTAATTTTCTGGTCCTTATTGGCTCCATAGTTGTCCAAAAGAGCGATTTGGGATTCAATATGATCAGTTCTTTGTGATGTGGTTTCAAGCGTGGAGTTTATGGATGTCAGGGAGCTATTTATGGTTGCCAGATCAGCTCTGATTGTGGAAATTTCTTCCTTTAAAGAGTTGTATTTTAAATCTATTTTTTTCATGCATTTCACTTCTCAGGATGTTATGGTCTTCTTTAAGGGAGGTTTGCATTATATCCATTTTTGCTTCCATTTCTTTCTTGACTTCCTGAAGGTCCTTTGAGACTTCCATTCTAAACTCCTGGAATTGTTTTCTGAATTCATTCCTGAGGCTTTCCATCATTTCTGCTATCATAGCCTCAGTTGTTTTTTTATTCTCCATCTCCTTTTCAGTTGTACTGCTTTTTGGAGCTGGCAAGTTGGCTTGCTCTTTCATGAAATTTGTTATATTTCTTTGTTATTTGTGCATCTGGAGATCTGTAGGTGGTGCCCTTGGCTTGGCTTTGTGCTGGTTCCCACTGGTCCATCAGTGGAGACTTGTTTGTGTCCTGGCTCTGGGTTTGAGTTTGGCTGTTGAATCTTGCTGCCCAATGTGTGAGCATGACTATCATGGTTGTTGCTGGGGTGGTCACCCTCACTGCACTTGGGGGTGGGTAGGTTCCATGTCCTTCTCTGCAGGACTGTTTCCTGCTGCTGTGTTGTGCTGAGCCTAGTGTGCCCCTGATGGGGGTTTGCAGGTCGCTGATTCAGTGTGGCTGATTCAGTGTGGGGTGGAGACTTTTCTCTTCTTTGATTCTTGTTCCCACTCAGTACCGTGGTCAGAGGAGCTCACCTCTCAGATTGAGATTTGCCAATGAGAGGCGGCTTGCCCATCTGTGTGGATTGCTCCTGTCAGAACAGGTGTTGCTGTTGAGGGGCGGCCTGCCCACCTGTGAAGAGTGTGTCTATCAGAGTGAGCACTGCCACTGGGGGGCCCTGCCCACCTGTGCGGAGTGCTCCTATCATAGCAGGTGTTGTAGTTTTCCCGCTTGTGCGCTATGGCAGAGGGTTGGGCAGGAGATCCTCCTGCTGGAGGGCTAGCACGCTGGCCCACGCTGGCCCTCTGGGGGGGGCACGTGCGTGTGCACTCTAGTGCTTCCTTTGGGGACATGCTGCCTCGAGTTGTTGGAGGGTGCTTGTGCCCTCTCGTGAGTTTGCTGTGGGGGGCAGTATGCTTGGACCCCAGCAGGTTCAAGTGTCTGGGCGCGGGTTGGTGCCCACAGACTCTGCGCCTCTGCTGTGAGGGGGCGTCGGTTTGGGCCCAGGTGACCCTGCTGGACTGGTATTGCACACCATCAAGACTGGGATTGATGCAAAAGCTAAGGTGCCATTTATTAGCGAATGCACATTCGGGCCAACGTCCTCACCAGACATAGCTGAGAGACAAGAGCCCTGAGAAAGAGGATTGCACACTTTTTATATAGGTGAACAAACAACTCTAGGAACTTTCCATGTTGACAGCCATTCAAGTGGTCGATCTTGATTAATGCCTGATATTTTCAAACGTGGTTGGTTAGGGGCCATCTGCACATTTCAAAACAGCAATGGTTTTTCTCCTGGCTAGGTCATCTTGCCTATCATTTGCAGCTTGCCTCCTATCTATTGCTTGCAGGAGGCCCCCTGTCTGTTGTTTGGTCAGTTACTGGGTGGGCACATAGTGGTAGTTTTTTACAGTAGCTGTATTTTTAACTTCTCTAACTCTAACATGGATGCTTCTTTTCAAAAATGGAGTCACTTTGGTCTCACAAAATTGTGATTCTCAGATTTCTATTTTCTGAGTAGCTAGGGTTACAGGCATGAGCCACTGGCATGCAGCCTAAACTTAATTTTATTCTTGCTTCTCATATTGCCTATGATTCAACAAAGATAAACATAAATGTTGCAACAGAAAATAAAAGAAGATAATCCTCTACGTGATATTGGAATGTACAGTACCTGACAGCTCTACTGAAAGTCTTGGAATAATAGTAATGGTTTAGCTTTCATGATATGAACATCATTATGTCCCTGAATTCTTTTTCATTTTTCTAATACATTCCTTGAATGAAAAATTTCAATAATGTATGAAACAGAGCTCAATAGCTCTGTATATATGAGCACATAAGATGATGCTAAGTGAAATGAACTCCAAGTTATGGAAATAAGTGGTTTATCATTGCTGTCATTATTTTCAATGCACCATGTGAAATTATGGCATTTTCTTTTGTCTTTCTTCCCCAGGGTTTTATCCCTGATGTCACTGTTACTGATTTCCATACCCTAGGTATTGCATATATACTTATTGGAACTAGGGAAGGGATGAGGAACATCAAAATGGAGAGACAAAGGATAAAAGATTAACCAATGCAACAGTAGTACTTACAAAACTATATGCTGTAAGCCAACTCTACAATTCATGGGGGGGAGGGAACTAGAGAGCTGGCAAGGTAGGAAAAAAATGAGGGAGGAGGTAACAAGTTGGAAAAGAAATGTACTCAATGTCTTATGTATGAAACTGTAACCCCTCTGTATATCACTTTGTCAATAAATAAATCAATTTTTTAAAAAAGAAAGAAAGCAATCAAGGATTGAATATATCTTCCTAATTAGTCATAAGATTTTCTTTGCTGTGAAAATTTCACAGCATAAAATTACACATATTTTTGAAATTTAATGCAATAACATTATTAACATGTAGCAGACCACATTTTGCACAAGGGTGAATGTGCAGAGATAAATATACCTGGGAAGGTATTTATTTGATGTGGCTTGTCAAAATTGAGACATCTCACCTGAATTTGTTGCTATTTTAGTCAATGAGTCCTTCCACTCAGAATGCTTGGGTAGAGATTCAAATAAAACATCTTGAGTCCTGCTTTTACTGGGGTTGATCAACTAGACATTGTTAACACCACGTTCCTAGGCTAGCATAGATTTGCCCCAGTACTGTTTTTTTTTTTTTGCCAGTCCTGGGCCTTGGACTCAGGGCCTGAGCACCTTCCCTGGCTTCTTCCCGCTCAAGGCTAGCACTCTGCCACCTGAGCCACAGCGCCCCTTCTGGCCGTTTTCCATATATGTGGTGCTGGGGAATGGAACTGAGAGTTTCATGTGTAGGAGGCAAGCACTCTTGCCACTAGGCCATATTACCAGCCCCCCAGTACTGTTTGAGATGAGGTCTCAGGTCCCCCCACGTCTAAAAAGGAAAAAAAAACTACACTTATTTTTAAAACGGAGGGTAGTCTTAAACTGTGAGCACCAAGGCTCTGAAATTACGTGAGCCAATCCTTGAAATGAAATCCCTCCATCTCCTTTTGTCTTTTTCTCTGAAGAAACCTGGCCAATATCCCTAAGATACACTGGTTTCCTGGAGGATGTGTTATTTTTTGGCTTTCAGAATTAGAATTTTTCATTAATAAAATCTCCTCTTCAGGATCATCCAGCTCTTCTGTTTTCTGTCACATGACCACAATATAATTTAATAACATTTGTGATGGGGTTATAATTTGGGGGACCCTGTTGAAAATAGACAACATTGAATATTTAGCATGATTTTGAAACTGGAGCCACAGCTCTGCTTCTGCATTTTTGGTGGTTAATTGGAGATAGAAGTCTCAGGGACTTTTCTGCCCTCGGCTGACTTTGAACTACACATATCTCAGCAGGGGTGAACTACTACCACCCAGAAATAAGAGTTTTTAAATATAAAATTTACTATGTCTAATTATGTGGACATATTTTTGTTATTTGAAATAGAAATTCAGCTTCAGATCCTATTTTTTTTCTAAACCTTTATTTTTAAGTTAGATTTCCTGAGATCTTAGATTGAGAATGTTGTTTGCATATGTTGCTGTGTTGATATGAGACATTGTGTATGTGATTATGTTTATGTGTGTATTTGTGTGTCTGTGTGTGTCTGTGTATGTGTTTAGTAGAGAGATTGTGTGGCTGTGTTTGTAACTGTGTATGTGTGTGTGATTGCTTGCATGACTACATGTATGATTTTGTGTGTGACAGAGATTGTATGTATGACTGTGTGTGTAGTATGTGGGTGACTGTGTGTGTGAGTCTGTGTGTGTGAGTTTGTGGGAAAGTAAGTGACGATCCATAATGTCTTTTCAACTGTGGGTTACCAACATCTGGGAGGTTTATTGATATTAACCAAGCCTCCAGAACACTACTTTGCAGTTCAGAAAGTTAATATTGATTTAAAACATATGACATTTTTGGCCTACTGTATTTGAAAATTTTCTGTGGCTGTATTAATTTACAAAACCAAATTCCATACATAAACATTATTGAGGAATTCAAGCTTAAAATTCCCCATGAAGGAAAATTTAGGGAAAAAAAAGCAATGACATTTTAGGAATACCTTTGACTAATGTGTATTAGACTGATAAAGTCCCCTTTCTTCCTCTAGGATTTTTTTTCTTTATTGTCAAATTGAAGTACAGAGGGGTTACAGTTTCATATGTAAGGCAGTGAATACATTTCTTATCCTACTTGTTACCTTTCAATTACATAACTTGGACTTAATCGAAATTCCAACTCTCTTATCTCCTGGTTTGGATGTGGCTGAGGTGAACAGCTAATGGATTCTCCTTTAGCGCTTCTTCCTGTTGTCCCTGCATTGGCCTGTATCCAAAGCCTTATTTCAGTTTTCTACCTCACTGCAATACCTTCCAAACATCTTTACAATGTCAACATCCAATTTTACAGTGAGTACCTTTCCAATGGACTGTCTACTAATTGCTTCTGGATGTTTCCTAGGTGCCAGAAGACCTTATTTATTCTGTGTGAATCACTTTTAGTCTTAGAGATTGTGTCTTTTTTATGTCCTTGGTCTTCTTACCCATTTTCTATTTTTTAATGTCCAGAGTGAAGAAACTAATAGGGCAAACTTTTCTCCTGGACATTAAGTGGCCACCATTTATTTTCTCAATAATGTGTAAGTTGTTTTCTTCTTCTTGGAGCAAAAATTTTATTTATAAGCTCATTTCTCATCATAACTGCAGTTCTCTTACAATTCATGCCCTAAGTTCATAAGCAAAAGTTCCTTCTGTGGCCATAGGAGAAAATTTTATTTCTTAGCTTATGCATTAAAACTCACATGACTTTGTTCACAACATGTTTTTATTATCTTGAAGTAGTTGTACAAAAGGGTTGCTATCCTTTGTCTCTCCATTCTGATGTTTTCCTTCTCTTCTCTAGTTCCAATAAACATATATACAATACCAGGATACCAAAAAGAGAACCAATGCAACAGCAATACTTACAAGACAATATGCTGTAAACCAACTGTACAATTTGATGTGAGGGGATTGGGAAACAGGGAAGTAGGAGAAAATGAGGGAGGAGGTAACAAGTTTGATAACAAACGTACTCACTGCCTTATATATGAAAGTGTAACCCCTCTATATATCACTTTGACAATAAACAAATTAATTAATTACAAAAGGGGTTGCCATTCAAGAAAGCGGTTTGTGAATACAATGAATCTTTTTAAATCCTCTGTTTTCTTTTATAAAAGCACTCCTATCTACAATAAAATTTAATTTAGGTAGTGATTGAAGGAGAGAGAAAATTATTCATATAAAACCAGACAAAAATTAAAAATATTTCATAGGGGAGGGGTAAGAGCCACTTAATAATTTCTTATTATGAGTATTCTTAGCATAGCTCACAATGTAACATACTAAGTTAACAAGTGACAGTAGGATGAGTGTAAAATGGGCCCAATCTAGAAGGAGGTCTGGTGGAGGGGTGAGGAAAAGAAGGGGATACTGATGGGTAAATAAAATTGTTGAATGCCTCTCACCCCAAATAATAAAACTCACCAAACACTAAAAAAGGGAGGAGGAATGTGGAGAATGGGAATAAAGGTGGAGGGAGGGAATTTGTTTAAAGTGCACTTGCATGCATGTATGGAGATATTACCATAAAATCTTCTCATACTGCAAATAAATGTTAACCCCAAAATTAGCAAGAATGGTATTTTCGTTTAGACTATGTGTGTGTGTGTGTGTGTGTGTGTGTGTGTGTGTGTGTATCTGCATATGGCCTTATATATGTCTTCACATATGTTTACAAGTTAGATTTCATTTCTGTATGTGCAATTCAGGAGAGGGCTGCAATGGTGTAATTTTTTCAAGCAATTAATTCAGCTTAAAAAAGTGAATGCCAGGAAGCTAAAACGTGTTATCATGAGGGAGGGAGGTCAAGGGGAACTGGGCAGACACAAGGGGAGAAAAAAGGTGGGTGAATATAGTCATACTATTCTCTGTATATATTTGAAAATGGAACCAAGTAACGAAGGGATGAGTGGGGTTGGAAGATAGGGGGGAGAATGATGGAAGGGGTAACATTGATCAAGATGCATTGTACTCATAAGTTGATGCATTGAATTAAAACCCTTTTGTACAACTAAAGATAAAAATATTGTCTTAAATTCACACATACCTAATATCTATATGGAAAAGAAGGGATAATGCATAACAATAAACTGCAAACCTAACATCTACATGGGCTACAGACACTTCTCCATCAGCTATGCATCTTCCTTTAGATGCTCACTTCTATTTGAGGCAGGGTGTCACTGTGTACCACAGACTAGTGCTGAGTTTACAATTTCCCTACCTCAGCCTCTCCAGTCATGGATTACAGGCATGTGTCGCCATGCTTATCAGATTCCCATATTTTTATTTAGCTTTATTGCTTAATAAAAACACGCAGGACACAGAAATCCTCCCAACAATGACACCATTTCTCATTTTAAATAGTTATGCTTTATATTCATAGATGCCTTGGTATTTATAAAATGCCCTATAGGCAATGTAGGGAAGAAACAACTACATTTTATTTTCAATAGGTGAGCAAAGTAAGGATCACAGAAATGAGGTGACTGTGCAAGTAAAAGTGATACAATGGAAAGTAGAATTTCAGACCTTTCTACTTCAGGTCATTATTCCTGAGCCTAGTTGAGTGGCACATTCCATTCTAAAACCATCCTTAGGGCTGGGAATGTGGCTTGGTGGTAGAGTGCCTGCCTAGCATGCATGAAGCCCTGGGTTTGATTCCTCAGTACCACATAAACAGAAAAAAAAAACAAAACAGAATTGGTGCTGTGGTGCAAGTGGTAGCTTTGAGCACAGAGGGTCTCAGGGACAGAGCTCAGTCCTTGAGTTCAAAGTCCCAGGACCAGCAAACAAACAAACAAACAAACAAACAAACAAAAACAATAAAAATGGACAACTTCTAAAGTCTTATTTCCAGAGAACCATTGAGTGGTTTGGTGGTATCAGCACACCACAGGTTATGTATTTCTTCTAAACATGTCCCCTGTTGCCTTCAGTTGTAAAGTCTGAATCTCCTCATAAGCAGAGAGTTTACTAAATAGTATCTTGTCTTTTCTTCCCTGTGTAGGCCAGGTACCAGATGATGTTAGTGTTGCCTTATTGTGAGGAAACTAAGACTACCACCACCTCACACATTAGTGATACCTGTTCCAGGTGGGATGAGTATGTTCACATTATAGCTCATTAGGTTCCACAGCCAGCAGTGATCACTAGAGTTACAGCCCCCGTAGCAGGCAACACCTGCTAGTGTTGCAGCTTCATGGCTGAGGACTGTTTTGCCTTCTCAGGTTGTCTTTTGAACAAGATGAATGAAGTTCTATGGACAGGCAGAGTTGAGTGTGAAGACAGTTTTAAGACAGAGGAGCCTCCGTGGAAGGCCACTGTTATTCTATCTTCAAGCAGCTGCCTCTAGGGGTTTTTATATCCTGGGCTGAGCTCTGATTGGTTGCCACGATGCAAATGAAGCATAGGACAACTGATCAATCAGAAAAAACCTGCTTCATCACTGGGTCTGCAGACCTGGAACTGTAGTTATCAGGTGTGAGAAATCTCCAGTATCTCCTGCCCCCACACTAAAGGTATGCAGAACTAGGCAGGACATGCTGTTCTCTGTAGGTTTGTGAAACAATCTTTCATTTCCCACAGTATGGTCTCAGTTCCTCAGGTCAGCAATGCTGAACATTTTTCTTTAATGGTTGTGGGGCTTGGATTTGGGGCCTGGGCGCTGTCCCTGAGCCTCTTTGTGCTCAGGGCTAGTGCTCTACCACTTGAGCCACAGCACCACTTCTGGTTTTTGAGTAGTTAGTTGGAGTTAAGAGTCTCATGGGGATTTTTCTGCCCAGGATGACTTTGTACTGTGATCCTCAGATCTCAGCTTCTTGAGTAGCTAGGATTGCAGTTATGAGCCACTGGTGCCCAGTTCTACTAAACACTTTAACCTTTCAACGTAATCTACCCTTTTACTGGTAGTGTTAGGCTTATGGGGGTGGGTAGGTAGCTTTCCAAATAAATAGCCTCTTAAGTAAGTTGGCTTGATGGACATAATGATAGTGATCTACAGTGTCTTCAAATTCTGTCATTGATACAGATGTGGTAGCACATACTTGTAATCCCAGAATTTGGGAAGCTAAGGCAAAAAGATCACAGGTTTAAACCCAGCCTGAGCTAGCTAGTAAGACTCTGAAAATAACCAAACCTTAACAACAACAACAACAACAACAAAAGTCCTCCAACCTTTCAAAAAGAAAGATGCATTGATTCTTCCATTTAAAACTTTAACTTTCCAAAGTTTGTATTTCTTGTGTCACTCCCCACACATTTATTAAAAATCTAAAATCTAACTGTTTTACATTCCTACCTAGTAGGACAATTAAATGATACAACTGCAAAGCAGCTTTCTAGACCATTTTCTTTTCAGTCTTTAAATATTTTAGCTAATTCTGTGAAGAAACATTTGCTTAAAAAACAGGAAAGACTTGCGCCACATACTTAGCTTTATTCTCATTTCCTGCTTGGGAAGAACATTTCTTATTGGTAACATTGTAAAATTTCGTTGCTATTCAAGTTAGATGAAGAGAAAACTAATAAAATACCACAACAAATATGAAAGCACACCTAAGGGCTGATCAGAAGAGAGGAGATATGCTTGATTTCATAATGGCAAAACTTCTTCTAGAAATTATGAACCTGTTGACACCATGTAACTTTGAAAAGACAACCTTAAATCAAGAAAGTTGTTTGATCTTACTGTGCCAAATTCCAAGCAATATTTTGAAGTCAGCCAAATTCTTGGACTAAACAAGAATCACAATAGCAGATGCTGCCTTTCTCTCGGCTTATCTTGGTTCTTATTGTGTGCAAGTTACTGAATCTTGTCAATAAGACCAGCCATCCCTGTCTCACAATCAAAATTAGAAAAATCAATGTGTCACACCTTGCTTCCTTGAAGAGTAGCAGTGGAGTTCTATCCATCAATAGCAACCGTAACAGAAACTACTCGCTGCACCTGCCATTTATCCTCTGTCTCCCTCTGCTTCTCAAAGCCTAAATATGAGATACCTGGGCAGGAAGACACCCCTCCCACACCCTGAGGGCTCTTCCCATCCAACTGTTTACCATAATGCTAGTCAATAAGTGTGTATTGAACATTCATAATGAGCGTGGCATTGTACCAGGTTCTGGCTCCCAACTTGAGCCTTTGTAATAGCTGCCACAGCCCAGATTTTTCTCATTGATCTTCTTGGTGTCACTCAAATCTTAAGTAAAATCCCCAATCTCACCACTCCAGAAAGTGTTTTTTTTTTTTTTTAAATCCAAGGGATCATCCAATCACATCCTATCACATTACCCTCATAGAATGATCTGCATAGCAGTATTATTATCTTTTATCTTTCCTTTTCTATTTTTTTTCTTTTCTTTCTTCATACTAGTCCTGGGGCTTGAACCCAGTGCCTGGGCCCTGTCCCTGAGCTTCTTTTGCTCAAGGTTAGTGTTCTATCACTTGGGCCATAGCTCCACTTCCAGCTTTCAAAGGGTGATTAACTGGAGTCTCATGGGCTTTCTGCCTGGACTGGCTTTGAATTGCTAGCCTCATATGTTAGCCAATTGAGTAACTAGGATTACAAGTGTGAGCCACTGGCTTTGATTTGTGTGTGTGTGTGTGTGTGTGTGTGTGTGTATGTGTGTGTGCGCGCATATGTGTTACTGGGATTTGAACTTAGGACCTATGTGCTTGTGCATTATTCCTGCCCCCCCCCCACCTTGGCTTGGCTAGTGATCTACCACTTGAGCCATGCCTCCACTCTTGAACTTTGCTGCTTAAATGGAAATAAAATCTCACAGTCTTTTCCTCCCAGTCTGGCTGCGAACTGTGACTACTCAGGTTTTGGCCCTTGAGGGGCTAGGATTACAGGCAAGAGTCACCAGTGTCCCATTCTGACTTCTTTGACTTTAAAGGGAGTTACTTTTCTGTAGTCATTTTTAAGGCACAAGCTTTAGAACTTAGTAGAAATATTGGTGCTTTGGCTAAATTTGCACATAGTTAATGTAGTAAAATCTTGAATTCAACATGATAGTTTCTATCTATTATAACGTCCAAATTTCATTAGCCCAGGGGAATGAATCTCACTATAATAGAATTTCTGCAGAGTTGTTTGATGGATGGTTCCTAGAGGGTGATTTATGAGCTCAGAGGACCTCTACCTTGTAATTCTACTGTCCATTGGAACTGGGGAGGCCTCTGCTGAGTCCTGTGTCTCCAGTTCAGCCCATGGAGAAAAGAAAGAAAGGGAACTACAGTGAGCAATAATTTTTGGTCCTTGGCTATAAGTAACACCTTTCCCACATATGTCCCCTTAATCAGAACACAATGATACAGCCACCCTCTACCGCCAGGAAGGCTGGAGATTTGATTGTGTGCTCAAGCAGAAAGGAAAATATGTGTCTCTGTGTGTGTGTGTGTGTGCATGCACACACTCACCAGTCTTGAACTCAGAGCCTTTCACTACCATTTGAGATATACCACCACTTCTACCTTTTTGATGGTTAATTGGAGGTAAGAATCTTTTTGACTTTTCTGGCCCTGGGGTTGGCTTTGAACTGCAATTGTCAGATCTCAAGACTTCATAGTAGCTAGGATTATAGTAGTGAGCCACCAGCACTGGTCTTAGAAATAAACTTGAGAATATAATGAAATCCTGCTATCTCCTTTGCCAGAACATTATCTTCATTTAAACTGTTTTCTTTATGCTGCTTCTGCATGTCTGTCATAACATTTTCTTAATTTTCTTTTCCTCTTCAAGGAAATGCAAAACATGAGTTATGGACTGTTTGTCACAATTTTCCCATGATTATCTTCTAATCAAGATATACATCTTCTAGCTGGGCGTGGTGATATACACTTGTAATCCCTGCTATTTGAGAGGCAGAGACAAGGAGGATTACAGTTCTAGGCCAGCATGGGCAAAAAAAAAATCAACAAGACCCCATGGTGGTAATCCCAGAAATGTGGAGGCGGGGTATAGGTAGGAGGATCAAAAGCTGAATTTGGTCCTGGGGAAAGCACATGACCACATCTAAACAAAGCCAAATTATTAAAAGAACAAAGAGAGAGGACATAACCTTGTCATTCAAGCTTTACCATCAAGTATTTTTTCAAGATTATTTTTTTATGGGGCTCTACTTCAACAGTTTTGGGGAAAGGGTTTACAGTTTAGCTTTTGTCAAAAACTGCTTCTCAAACTCTGAGGAATATCAAAGGAGTCTTGAAGGATGCCCTCATCTCCAAATATTGTGCTGGTTCAGGTGTGGGATGGGATGGAAAAGCAGCATTTACAATGAAGAATCCCCAAGTCATTCGCATGCTGCCAGTTCAATACTCTGAGATCCACTGATTCAAAATCAATTGCTTTACTTTTATTAAAAGAGAACATCTTGCTTCTCAGTATCTGAATTTTCATTCATATGTGAAGAGAACATAAAGAAAATACATTTTAAAATTAGAAAAATTCAAGAGAAATAGAGAGAGAGAGAAAGAGAAGGAAGGAGGGAGGGAGGGAGGGAGGTGGGGGAGGGGAGGAAAACCTTTGTCCTTAACTTTGAACCAATCTCCTTTTAGCCAGTGGCTTGACATTTGCCAAGTCATTCCTCCTCCTCTCATCTGATTCCATTTCTTTATTTATAAAATGGTAATGACATTTACTTTTCAGAAACAAAAGAAGCTTTTTAGAAAAAATAATCTATAGCAGAACTGCCAGGAGATTTGCCTGTTTTTTAGAAAAGGAGATTTACCTGGGAAGTATCCTGGAGCCCCGGAAGGCCACTCACCCATAGGGAAGAGGACACATCTGTCCAGATGAGAGTGCCTTAAGTCCTGTGGAAGGCAGTGCTTTCCAAGGCCTGGACCAAATTTCCAAACCAAGCCCCAGCCATCACTGTGGAAAGGACACTATTGCATCTTTTTGATTCTCAGCCTAGCTCAGAGACAGACACATCTGTGTAGCTTCAGGAAAGAGGCCTGGGCTTCACCCATCCTAGGTGGGGCATGGGTATCTTCCAATGAATTTTACCTTCCATGAATGAACTTGGATGAAAATTTTCCTCCCACTCCCTGCAGCATCCCTGCCCTGGTGAGTGAAATGTGTGATGCCTTGACTTCTGGCACATTCTGTACGCAG
This sequence comes from Perognathus longimembris pacificus, assembly GCF_023159225.1. Lineage (NCBI taxonomy): Eukaryota > Metazoa > Chordata > Mammalia > Rodentia > Heteromyidae > Perognathus > Perognathus longimembris. The sequence goes on from NC_063167.1 coordinate 82,612,754, forward strand.
CAAAGCTTGATTGCATTGGGGATATTAAATTCCCATGCAGAGAGTACTCTATCACAGGACAAATGAGAGTGTCAGGGCAGGCTTTTTAAGGCCCTGTGTTATTATGTTGAATGATAAACTGCTTGCAAGTGATTAAATTGTCTCTGCAGGCCTAGGCCCTTGCTTCTTTTGCTTTTCAGATGATGCCATCTATCTTTGCATTATTTCTGGTTTTTTCTTTTCTCACAGAAAGGAAGGCCCACACGGTAAAGTGGTACAAGGCCCTTCAGAATGAGATGCTTCACGCTTTTCTTAGTCATGCAGAACTAGATAAAATCTCATGTAAGAATGTGGTAAAAAATTGGGCAGGTATAAAAAGCTGGGTTTGAATATCTGATTTTGAGTTTCTATTTTATTTTATTTTTATCACAAGAAAAAAGCAAGCAGAGGGAAGGGAAACAGTAAAGCAGGCTAGATGGGAGAATCAATGGTGTCAGGGCTCCTACAGTCTTCTTTGTGGATTTTATTTGGCTCTTGTTTTTTCAGAATGATAGTCCAAATGATTAGGTTGTTTGATAAAAAATTGGGCGAACTTGTTCCCTGAGCTCTCTAATGTTTGTATTTTTGAGAAGCCATTATTATTATTGTTTGTGACTTGCAAGTAATTGGGTTTGAATAATACTTGTCTTAGAACAAGATTCATATGAGCGCGAAAGGACTTTCAAAGGTTCCACAAAGAGGTGATTAGAGAGTATAGATTGTAGAGATGCTGGCAAAATGAGTTCTATTGCTGGAACTGTATATCTTGGCACCAAGTCTACTTTTTACTCTATGTGGATGGAGAAGGAAAGATGTTGTTAGCTTTAGAACAGGCTGTTATTTTCATAATTTTGACTATCTAGAGATAATATCAATTTTTCATCAGCTGCTGTGAGCACTATTGTTTGAGACTTTGTTTTCCCAGAAAGGTATTTTAGGTTTGCCTGCACAAGTATTCAGTTTAAATTAAGGGCTTTACATGTTTGCTTGGCTTTTTCAGTCAAGATTGGTGCTTTACTATTGAGCTACAGCTCCTCTTCTAGCTCTTTTGCTGATTCATTGGAGATGAAAGTCTCATGGACTTTTCTGCCTGGCTAGCTTAGAACTGTGACCCTCAGATCTCAGGCTTCTGAGTAGCTAGGATGTACCTGGTTCTTTATCTCTTCATTTTATTATTTTAAAGAAAAGTATTTGGATGTGGCAAACAAGGGTGAAGTTAAATGTTACTCTTCAGGAATTAATTATAAAGTACTCTCTTCTTTCAGATGAGATTCCATATATTATTATTATCATACTCTGTAGTTGAAGCACACCTTTCAAAACTGGATGTACGTATTGTAATTTTTCTGTCTTATTAGCTCAGGAACTCCAAGGTAAACATCCATCGCTATTGACTCAGATTGTTAACTGGAGTTGAAATACTTGGGCCAAAGAATTTTTACACAAATTTGTGCTTGTAGTTCAAAAGGAATTTCCATGTAAGGGAAATATACTAATTTTTGGTTATCTGTAATTTGGGATTCACACATATTAAAACTAATTTAATGTCTCATGCTTCCCCAATAGGTACATCTCTAGAATTTATTTAGTTTCCAAGAAAAGTAGGACTTGGAAAAAAATCATACCAAGTAAAGTGAACCAGACCCAAAGAAACATAGACTCTATAGTCTCCCTCATTGGGAATAATTAGTACATGTTTAGGATAATCCTAGCAGACGATCACATTAGCTCAATAGCTATGTCCATATGAACACCTAAGGTGGTACTAAGTTAAATGAACAAGTTATGGAAACAAGTGGTTTGTCATTGTTGTCATTTTCAACATACCATGTGAAATTATGCCCTTTTTCTTTTGTCTTTCTTTTCCCTGGTCTTACCCCTGATGTCACTGTAACTGATTTTGGTACCCTGGATATTGTATATACATGTATTGGAACTAGGGAAGGGAAAGGAAATATTTAAATCGAAAGTCAAAGAATAATAAAACAAACCAATGCAACAGCAATACTTCCAAAACTATATAGTGTAAACCAACTGCACAACTCATGGGGGAGGGAGGGAAATGGGATGGGGGAAGGCCGGAGGGGGATGAGGTAACAAGTTGGATAAGAAATGTATGCACTGCCCTATGTATGAACCCCTCTGTACATCACTATGACAATAAAGAAATAAAAGAAATAAAGAAATAAAAAAAGAAAAGTTGGAATAATATTTTTTTGTTTCAAGTAGTTTTCTAGAGAGAAAAATTATTTTAACTAAATCCAAGCTATATTGATGTGGAATTTCAACCTAATGAACAAACTGTTCCACACAGCAACACTTCAAGAAACTTCAGTTTTCTGACTGCTTGAATTTACTGGCAGGATTATTTTGATCCTGTGGTCCTATACTCCTCTTCTTATAACTTATTTTGATGCTGTGGTCTTACACGCCTCTTCTTATAACTCTAATAATAGAGTTATTATGAAGTTACTAAAAGCATTGTTAGCATCTAGTCTGTCTCTTCTACCCTTGCTGGCACGATCTGTACAACATTGCCCCCAAGTGGTAGTGCTGAACATGGCAAGGTCCACTTAATCCAGAAAACAGAGACCCCAACATCCTCTGCACAGTTAGAACTTGGAACTAGCCATCTGAAAGGCTTATTTAAAAATCATAGAGAGCTTGAGCTTAGAAGAGGACTAAATGGGTTAACAGATACACTGATATAAAGTACTGGAAATTCTTTGATGTAGGTACAGATAAGTTGCTCACGTGAGAATCTTGTAAAGAAACCCAAGGGGACATGTTAATTTATCTTGAAGAATAAGTGGACTGTTCCTCTGTGTTTAGATAGGAATATGGGAAAGAATGTTGCCACAGAAATGATGGCAGGTACCAGGGCATGGAATATAAAAAGAGGCTAGGCTAGCCAGGTGCTGATGGCTCATGCCTATAATCCTAGTTTCTCAGCAGGCTGAGCTCTGAGGATCATGGTTTGAAGCCAGCCCAGGGAAGGAAAGTCCACGAGTCTCTTATCTGCAACAAACCACTCAGAAAAACCCAGACATGGCTCTGTGGTTCACGTGATTGAGCAGAAGATGCTCAGGAACAGTGCCTAGGCCTTGAGTTCAAGTCCTAGAATAGGCACTGAAAAAGACAGCCTAGGTTGGGGCATGGTAAGAAGCTCAGAATTGCTAAAAGAGCCTGTGAAGTGGATTAATGAGGGTGATAAGTTGGACCAGGCTCTTTGGTAGAAGAGCTTATGAAGTGGATTAGTGAGGGTGGTGACTTTGGAGTCTTACTTGACCACACAAAATTTTAGATTTTTAGAGATTGCAGAAGGTCTGAAGCATTAGCTTTCAAATGGAGGAATATAATCTCTCATTTCCTTTTTAGATTTTAGATTTTAGATTTTTAGAGATTGCAGAAGGTCTGAAGCATTAGCTTTCAAATGGAGGAATATAATCTCTCATTTCCTTTTTAGAATTTCCATTGGTAATATTGGGGATTGAACTCAGTTGCTCTACCATTTGAGCAATGCCTCTACCCCATTTTTTGCTTTTCTTATTCCCAAGGTTACTTTTGATTACTTTCAATTTATGTTCCAATTGGCTTGCACTGAGATTCCCTCTGCTGGTCCTTTATGTCCTGTGGATTACAGGCATGCAACACTGTACCCAGCCACTGGCTGAGTTTGCATCTCATAAATTCGTATGTTTGGGCTGGTCTTGGACCACAGTTCCTGCTCTCTTCCTACCAAGAAGCTAGGATTATAGACTTTAACCACCATGCCTGGCCTCAGTGGTGATGATGAGGATTCATTTGATGGAGAACAGACTGAATCAGGATTATCTGATTCAGCTTTCCTTCCTATTTTTACCTAAGAAAATAAGGTCATTAGGTAGAAACAGCCATAGTGCTTGTGGTAGATTATTAAAAAAATGTTATACCTAATGTGTGAGTACCTGCCAAGTACAATGGAAAATAATAGTAAGTACCTGGACTGTGCAGGAAAACAAAAATTGACTTGAAATACCAACATAAGGAATTTTAGAATTGTAAATACCTAGATCATTGAGTATTCTCATTAACTCCTCCTCCTCCCCCATGAGATGTATAAGTTTAATTTGGCTCTATAAAGGTCTTAGGCAATTCTTTTATAATTTTATAAGTCTAACACTTTGTTATTCTGTGATGTATTCAAGAGTCAGAAAGTCATTACTGTGTAGGAGAAAATGAAATGATATAAAATTATTGTATTCTGAAAAGGGAAGGTGAAATAAAATTAGGAGAGGCAATGTTAGAAAATTTTAGTGACTTTGAAACTTGTATTCTTGGATTTCTTTTTCTGATATGTGAGGGTTTCTCTCAAATTAGTATAGATGATTTGTTTTTCATGTCTTTTGGGAAATATGATTCCTCTTATTATCCCATCTTTTGCTTTATATCATCTCCCCTTTTGGTTTGCTGGCTTCGGTTTTTGCATGCCATTGAAAAATTCTCCTAGTAAGAGAAAAGTCACAAACAGAACTACAATCTGCTTCTTTTTCTAATTTTGATTTTTATTGTCAAGGTGAAGTACGGAGGGGTTACAGTTACATACATTAGGTAGTGAGTACATTTCTTGTCCAACTTGTTAACCCCTCTCACATTTTTCTCCCACCTTCTTTCCTCCCCAATTCCCCTCCCCCATCCCAAGTTATACAGTTAGTTTACATATTGTCTTGTAAGTATTGCTGTTACATTGGTTTGCACTCAGTGGTTCAAGCCTGTAGTCTTAGCTACTCAGGAGGCTGAGATCTGAGGATCCTGGTTCAAAACCAGCCCATTCATGAAAGTTTCTGAGACTCTTACCTCTATTTAACCACCAAAAAGCTAAAAGTGGAGCTGTAGCCCAATTGATAGAGCACTAGCCTTGAATAAAAACGCTCAGGGACAGCGTTCAGGCACTGAGTTCAAGCTCAAGGACTGGCACACACACACATACCCACAAGAAAAGATGAGAGAAGGAAAATATACCTGGATATGAGTCCTAAAACCAATCCCCAAATCTTGAACTATCAAGATGAAAAATAGAATTTTAGCAAGGCATTGGCAGCTTACATCTATAATTCTAGAAACTCAGGAAGCTGAGATCTGAAGATCATAGTTTTGAAGACAGCCTATCCAGAAAAGTCTGAATTACTTTTATTTCCACTTACCCATCAAAAAGCCAGAAGTGCAGGTGTGACTGAAGTGGTACAGGGCTAACCTTGAGAAAAAAAAAATTGAGTGAGCCGGGCAGTGGTGGTTCACACCTATAATCCTAGTTACTCAGGATGCTGAGATCTGAGGATCTCAGTTCAAAGACAGTCCAAGTAAGAAAGTTAGTGAGACGCTTATCTCCAATAATCTACTCAGAAAAAACCTAAAGCAGCACTGTGGCTCAAGTCACAGAGTGCTAGCCTTGAACACAAAGAGGCTCAGGGACAGCATACAGCTCACAAACCCTAGTTCAAGTCCCAGGACTGGGGGCTGGGAATGTGGCTTAGTGGCAAGAGAGCTTGCCTTGCATACATGAAGCCCTGGGTTCAATTCCCCAGCACCACATATATAGAAAACGGCCAGAGGTGGCACTGTGGCTCAAGTGGCAGAGTGCTAGCCTTGAGCAAAAAGAAGCCAGGGACAGTGCTCAGGCCCAGAGTCCAAGGTCCAGGACTGATAAAAAAAAAAAAAAGCCCCAGGACTGACAAAAAAAATTGTGGGAGTGAGGCCCTGAGTTCAAGCTCCAGTATACACACACACAACACACACACACACACACACACAGATTTATTAACAATGTGTATTTGTTTAGTTGTATCTGGTATTGATGACACTAGACTCAATACTATGGCAGGAATTCAGCTTAGACACAGGTTGTCTCCCCTCTAGGGCTAAATACCTCCAGTTATCTGTCATGTCCCCGAAGTTCTCCAGTGAGGGAAGGGGTGCAGGTCAGAACAAATCTCTGCCATCATCATCATCATCATCATCATCATCATCATCATCATCATCATCATCATCAGTGGAACCCATGATTTGGCTTTCACCACATTTCTACATGTGCTGTGGCTCCCTCCCCCCAGCTGCTGGTGGTAGCTGCTTTACATCATTTTCTATGTGCTGCTTATTCCATCACGCTAATAAAGCAGCTGTTTATTATGCATGACCTGCTCCATAGTGTGACTGACAATAACCAAAGCATTTTATGTCTTGTGTGACATTCTTAAGCTGCTTCCAGCCTCTTCTTCATATCCCATAAACACCTTTCTTGTGATGTTCTATTGGGTGTGAAGATAAGTTGGCCTAGGGTCAGCATCAACTTGCACCCTACAAAATACTGCCAAATTAGAAGGAGGAAAGGGCTTGAGAATTTGTTTTTGAGAAGGTGCAAATAGCAATAAGTAAGCAAATGCATAAGGAACGCCTTCACTGTGCTGCATCGTGGACATGGCATACACTATACAGAGAATGTACTATGAACTGGAATAGTTATTCCTATAAGCAAGTGAGACTGACTAAAGAAAAAGTTAGTCAACTTATATTCATTCATTTTTTATTCTATGTTCAGAACTTTGCTGATTCAAAAGAGTCTATCACTGGCTCACATCTGTAAGTAATCCTAGCTACTAAGGAAGTGGAGATTTGGTTTAAAACCAGCCCAGGTAGGAAAGTTTGTGAAATTCTTGTCCACAATTATTCATCAAAAAATATGCAAGTAAAGCTGTGGCTCAAGTTGTAGAGAGCTAACCTTGAGCAATAAAAGCTCAGGGAAAATGCTCAGGCCTTGTGCTCAAGCCCTTAGAACCAGCACACACACACACACACACACACACACACACACACACACACACACACACGGTATCTTGTGTCAAGCCCTAGCAAAGTGGAGCTAAATATGTCCAGGAATAGGGGGGGTCTTCATGCATTATTTGTATGATAAAAAGGGACTATCATAAGAAAAATTTCAAAATTATAGATAATTCCATGAATCACACAAGTACAGACAGTTGCATAAGGGCCACACTGGACTGATATGCTATTCTGAAAGTTTTGCTCAATCCAGCAAAACAATCTGCTATGACTTTAAGACTATGTTTTACCTACCAAGAGCTGTCACTCACAAACCAGAGCTGGTTGGTTTCTAGGAAGCCATCAGCACCAGTGAACTGTCTTGCAAAACAATTTATATGGTTTTTCTTTATTCCCCAGCAAACTCCCAACATTTTCTTTTGTTCTTTAGAAATCTTGAAGGTCATCTCACTCTGCATGCATTCTAAGTGGCAACTCTAATCATGCTACTAGTCTCAAATAAGAAAACCTTTATGATTGGAGATTTGTCTCTGTATATTTAATATAGATACTGTGTTCTACTGTATACAATGTCATTGATTTCCTAAGGATTCTCAGAAGCAGGGATTTGATCCCCATTTTACTGGTAACACCTGAGAAGATGAGCTCTGAGAAACTGCAGAATTTTCTGGTGATTCTTTTTTCCTCACTGGTAACTTATAGTGTGCTGAGCTGGAAACCCAGGCCAGTTTGATGTCAATGTGTCTTTTCCATGATCCTTCAACTGCATTCTGTTGAGTGACTCCTCATAAGAAATGCTTTCTTTATTGTTGCTCTTGATATACATCCCAGGCTGGCTTCAAACTTGGGAGTTCTGCCTGCTTCAGCTTCCTGAGAGCTGGGATTACAGGTGTGTACCACCACACTTAATCAAAGCTTTTTCTTAAGCCAATTACAGAGATAACAAAGTTCAAGATACTTGTACACTGGGGTTATGGATTATAGATTTTTACCTTGGATGTAATAGTCACAGCTGGATATATGGTTTCACTATCATTTACATATTTAAGTGAGTCTATGCTATGCATTTAAAGATATATATTATTTAGAGAAAAAAATCAAGATTTTAACCCTTTTTTAGATAAGAAGCATCGAAGTGGTGAAGATTACTTTCTTCCTCAAGAATAAAGAGAAAAATAGGAATCATTTTTTTTTATTGTAATATTTCTCTTGGTCCTCCCCCAAAATAACTCCCCAAAGGAGAAACTCTTGGCAGTAGCAAGTTCCATGTCTTTAGTGGTTATCGATTCTTTAACTTTACTTATTTATTTATTTATTCATTAATTTATTATTTTTCAGTGTGTGTGTGTTCCAGTATTGATCATTGAACTCAAGGCCTCATGCTCTCCCTTAGCTTTTTCATTTACAACACTTTACCATTTGAGCCACATCTCTATTTCAGTCTTTTTGATGGTTAATTTGAGATAAGAGTCTCATAGACTTGTGTGCCCTGGCTGGCTTCAAACTTTAATCTTTGGATCTCAGGCCTTCCAAATAGCTAGAGTATACGTATGAGCCATTGGCGCCTGCCGCTTTAACTTTTTAAACATCATTGGGTATTTAGATGTTTAAGTAGTTCTGGGCTCACAGCTACCTACCTGGAAGAGAACCCAAGCAGGTATCCAGCTGAACTTCTTAGTTTCTCTCATCGTCAGAAATCTTTGAGGTAGGCTTAAGCAAGCCAGACTGTCCTAGCAGGACAGGACTCATTTAATTGTCTTTTCACTTTCCAGTTGGCTTTCAGGAGGCATGCTCTGGGGGCTTAAGCCAATGCACAATTTATTGCTGTATGCCAGCTGTGGGGTGACACGGGCATCTCTGAGATGAAGGCCATATGACATTGATCTACAAGGAGAAATGATTATATAAAATGTGAAGTAAGACATGCTATGACAAAGATAATTATAAGGCAGTAGTGATAGTGGAAGAAATGACAACAAACTTCCACTTGGTTCTTGCTCTCATATCCCTCTGAAACCAGTGTTGTAAGCATCACCAAAGACCTGTTTGTCTCCATCAGCAAGGCTACCTTTCTGCCCTTAATTTACCCCACCACTAGGATCATCACACAGAGTGGAATTGCCTCTTTGCCAAAACCCTCCTACTTTGGCGAAAACATCACAATCTCAAGACTTTCCATTCACCTCTCTGTTTCTCAGTTGCATTTGCACTAGCTTTCCCTTTTCACCTGGCATCTGAAACTTGGAATATTCCTGGGCTCAGTCTGGCAACTCCTTTTGTTCTTTAGCCAAATCATCTTCCACACCCATAACTCTAAATTCGACGTTTGCATTGCTGATGGCTAAATTTGTATTTCGAGGCTGGCTTATTCTTTGGATTTCAGGCTCATGTATGGGTGACATCAAGTTGGTGTCTCATTTGATCATGTCACAGTTTCTATAAAATAGAGTCAAAACCTGAATTGCTTATTTTCTGTGTTTTATTCCTTGTTTGTTCCCAATTTTTAAGTAACTCTCTTCCAAGGAGTTAGATGATATTTCACCTCTACTTTTATAGGTAAATGATGTACAAGTCTTATTTCTTTTGTTTTCTTAATACACTGTGATTTATTTCAAGTGTTTATGTCCACACAGGTTTTATGGTTACAAATCCTGTAAGCATTAACTCAAAATTCAAAAGCCAAAAAACAATAAACCACTGCTATTGCTTAACATTCTGGATATTCCAGCCAACAAACACAGGAGGAAAATTAGAAATATAATTGCAATTATTGCCATTCTTTTCTGAAAATGTTTTTATTCCAGGAAAATGCTTACAAATAATAGTTCACTAAAATATTTAGAACAGCATAAGCACTTAAAACAATGTATTTATGTTAAAAAGATGTAAGTACTTCTGTTATGCTAACACTCATGAGATAAATATGAAAATAGCCAATCCCAGGGGGAAAACTATAATAAAATTATAATTCAGTGGAAAAATAATAAAAAGCATAACATAGAATTTAAATTAAAATAGCTAGAAATATTCAGCGCAACATTATGATTAAATTTGATTAGCATTATTGTTACACTGATGGTAAATTAAATTATAATTATAGTTTACTTTAAAATAGATTTTAAAAAATATTAGTAAGCCCCAACAACTAAAGACTTGTGATACTAGTACATGAATGTAAGACAAATTGCAGGGTATGACACAGTGTATTACCTGTGTCTATATTTGTTTCGAGATAGGGTTTCTATGTAGACTGAACTAGCCTCACTAGCAAATACCCTGTCTCATTCTCTGGGATTTCAGGTGCATGTCACCATGCTGGACATCTATTTGTGTGTCTTTTCGCCTACCTACCTAACCTACCTACCTACCTACCTTACCTACCAATCTACCTACCTACCTACTGCCTACCTACTCACCCTGATTTCTAAAGGTGAGATTGATTCACCTGGGACAGGAAGGGTTTTCAGCTTCTAAGAATAAATTCTGAGCATTTGGAGTTGCAGGGACTAAAATCATGTCATGGATTTTATGAAGAAGCTCACTTGAATAAGTTTCAAAAATACTTACTTTTTGATTAATGAGAAAAGTTTCCTCGAGAGCTAAAAATATACATAGAAATATTGCTACCTATATCACTTTACCCATTCCTAGGTACTACAGTGGCTAACTCCTTACTTTAGGGAGCGAGAGAAAGTTAACACAAGTCTGAATTTTTAATAAGGTGCCTGCCCTATCTACTGTCAATTGCTCCTTGCCATCTATTTGGTGCTAGAGTCCTGAGGTATTGTGGGTTTTTTTGGGTAGTTTTTTTTTTTTTTTTGATTTGTCAAAGTGATGTACAGAGAGGTTACAGTTTCACACATTGGATACATTTCCTATACTGTTTGCTACCTCCTCCCTCATTCCCCCTTCCTCCCTCCCCCTTTCCCTCTCCCTTCATGATTTGTTCAGTTGGTTTACACAAAAACAGTCTTGCAAGTACTGATTTTGTAGTCGTTTGTCTTTTTATCATGTGTCTCTCAATTTTGGTATTCCCTTTCACTTTCCTAGTTCTAATACCAGTATATACAATTTCCAGTGTACTCAGATAAGATACAGTGATAGTGCAGGTACAACCACAGGAAGGGGATACAAGAGGACCATCAACAATAGAACTATGGTTCCACATGGCATGTTGAAAGTAATTACAACAGTGATATATCACTCGTTGCCATAACATGGAGTTCATTTCACTTATCATTATCTTATATGGGCATAGCTATTGGGCTCTTATGATCCTCTGCTGTGACTAGCCTAAACCTGTGCTAATTATTCCCTATGAGGGAAACCATAGAGTCCATGTTTCTTTGGGTCTGGACCACTTCACTTAGTATAATTTTTTTCCAAGTCCTTCCATTTTCTTGTGAATGGATCAATGTCATTCTTTTTGATAGAGACATAAAATTCCATTGTGTATATGTACCACATTTTCCTGATCCATTCGTCTACCGAGGAGCATCTGGGTTGGTTCCATATTTTAGCTATGACAAATTGTGCTGCGATGAAAATTGTTGTGCTGGTGGCTTTAGTGTGTTCTTGTTTGTGGTCTTTTGGTAGATGCTCAAAAGTGGGGCTGCTGGGTCATAGGGGAGCTCTGTGTTTAGCCTTCTGAGGAATCTCCAAACCGCTTGCCAGAGTGGCTGAACCAATGAAGTAGGGTTCCCTTTTGGCCACATCCCCTCCAACAATTGTTATTGTTAGTTTTCTTGATATAGGACATTCTTACTGGGGTGAGATGGAATCTCAATGTTGTTTTGATTTGCATTTCTTTTATGGCCAGTGATGTAGAGCACTTTTTCATATGTCTCTTGACTATTCTCATTTCCTCATCAGAGAAATCTCTTTTTAAGTCTTTAGCCCATTTTGTGAGGGGGCTGTTAGTTTTTTGAGGTTTTGTTTTGGAGAAATTTAAATTTTTTAGTTCTGCATATATTTTAGATATGAGGCCTTTGTTTGTTATATGGCTGGTAAAGATCTTTTCCCAATCTGTGGGATTTCTGTTTATCTTGTGAGCTATGTCCTTTGCCCTGCAGAAGCTCTGCAATTTGATGCAGTCTCATTTGTCCATCCTTTCTTTGATTTGTAGCATTTCTGGATCTTTGTTAAGGAAGTTCTGTCCTGTGCCAAGGAGCCCAAGTGTAGAGGAAGCAATCCAAAAATTCATATGGAACAATAAAAGACCCAGAATAGCAAAAACAACCCTAAGCTAAAAGAACAGTGCTGAAGGAATTAGAATACCAAACTTCAAGCTGTATTATAAAGCTATAGTAATAAAAACAGCTTGGTATTGGCACCAGAACAGGCCTGAAGACCAATGGAAAGAATTGAAGACCCAGAAATGAACCCACAGAACTATGTTTACTTAATCTTTGATAAAGGAGCTAAAAAAATAGGATGGAAGAAAGATAGCCTCTTTAACAAATGGTGCTGGCAAAACTGGTTCAACACCTGCAACAAACTAAAACTAGATTCTTATATATCAACCTACACCAAAATCAATTCTAGATGGATCAAAGACCTCGAAATTAAAACAGATACCCTGAAGTATTGTTTCACAGAGAAAGTGGAAGTCACCTGTCCATCAGTGTAATTTAACCACCACTGTCGGTAGGAAATGAGAGCAATGTGTTTTTCTCTTGCTCTCTCAACCTTGCAGGGTACAGGAACTTGTTTGTTTTTTTTTTTTTGTTTTTTGTGGCCAGTCCTGGGCCTTGAACTCAGGGCCTGAGCACTGTCCCTGGCTTCCTTTTGCTCAAGGCTAGCACTCTGCCACTTGAGCCACAGCACCACTTTTGGCCATTTTCTATATATGTGGTGCTGGGGAATCGAATCCAGGGCTTCATGTATATGAGGCAAGCACTCTTGCCACTAGGCCATATTCTCAGCCCAGGGAACAGGAACTTGAACTCAGGACCTTGTGCTAAACTTCAACTCAGGGCCTGCATTAAACTATTTTATTTTCTTTTGAACTAAAAGCTGCCCACAGGGATTTTATACATTAAAGTGATGACACAAATCATTGTTCAATATACACTTTACAATGATGAAATCACTGTACTCACCCTGTGCTTTACATATCATGTAGAATTTCCCAGTTTTTCATGGACTGTGCTGATTGGCTGCCTGTGGCTTTGTGGATACTAGAACCATTAGGCATGGGCCAATTAGCTGTTAGTGTTCAAGGTAAGGAGCTTTCTTATTCAAATGCAGTGGTGTTATCAGCTCTCCTAGGAAGGAGAGTGTTAGCTCTGTTATTTATGTAAGAAAGAATTAGAATCACAGAACAGGAAAAGAAATTACTACTAGCTTTCTTTCAGCTTTAACCATATGCTAAAGTTAGTAGCAATTATGTTTCTCCCACACAGAGAACAGAACATAGAGCTTGGAAGAATACAATGGAAATCTACAAAATCCATTAAACACAAGGTCCAGTAGGTGTTTATTAGATGATAAAAAATATCAAATTAAGGAAGTTCTATTCCTTCTTTTCTTCCTTCCTTCCTTCCTTCCTTCCTTTCTTCCTTTCTTTTCTTTTTTCTTTTTTCTTTTTTGGTCTAGCTCTTTCCTATACCTTTCTTGCCTGGAAGGCTGAACAAAAAAAATAGAGAAAGTATGAATAATAATGTTTGAGTATCTACAGCAGAACAGTACTACATCTCTTGAGGTATCAAAAAAGATGATAATAGGATATTATGAACATCTTTGTACCAGAAATCTGAAAATGTAAATGAAATGGCTATATTTCTAGAAAACTACTATGTACTCAAATAATTGTTAAAAAGTAGAGAACATTACTGGCTAGGTAACAACAAGCAAAACTGAAAAGATAGTTTAAAAACTTTTTATAGGAAAAATACCATCATGGGGTAATTATTGAGTTTGGTTAAACTTGAGATCCAAATAACACTAATCATTCACTAGAGAATTGAAAGACTAGTACCAATTCATTTTCTGAGGTTATCATGACTTTTAAATATATCTCAAGAAGGACATGATAAGGAAATAAGAGTACAGGCAAAAATCTATAAATTTAGATGAAAATAGTCTAAACAAAATATTAGCATATTTATTATTAGTAGTAGTAATATTTATTAGTATATATCTAATATAGTAGTAAATGAAAAAACAATGTATTATGATCAAGTTAAGTTAATTATAGGAATATGATTTTGATAGACAAATTGAATAACATTTATTAGCTTTACAGAGGAAAAATAGAGAAATATCATATTTAAATTTTAGTAGACAGATTTTTGTCAGGATTCAGTATCTTTTTATGTCCTTGATTGGGACTCAAACTCCATACCTGATGCTTTTATTCATTGCCTGGTGCTCTATCAAGTGATCCTTGTCTCCAATTCCTATATATCTTAAAGTTTTTTTTTCCTGTGTGGTGCTGGTGATTGAACTCAGGGCCTTGTGCTTGCAATATAGATACTCTACCACATGAGCCACATTTTCAGCTCATTTTTTTCATTAGTTATTTTTTTTTTAATTTTTATTTTTTGCCAGTCCTGGGCTTGGACTCAAGGCCTGAGCACTGTCCCTGGCTTCCTTTTTGCTCAAGGCTAGCTAGCACTCTGCCACTTGAGCCACAGCGACACTTCTGGCCATTTTCTGTATATGTGGTGCTGGGGAATCGAACCCAGGGCCTCATGTACACCAGGCAAGCACTCTTGCCACTAGGCCATATCCCCAGCCCCTCATTAGTTATTTTTAACCATTTGTCAGTCATGGGGCTTGAACTTAGGGCCTGGGTGCCATTCCTGAGCTTTTCTGCTCAAGGCTAGCATTCTACAACTTTTAGCCACACCACTACATTGGAATTTCTGATGGTTAATTGGAGAAAAGAGTCTCACAAACTTCCCTGAGTGGACTGGCATTTACCTGTGATCCTTAGATCTCAGCCTCCTGAGTAGCTAGGATTATAGGCATAAGCCCTCAGAGCCCAGCTTCACTGGTTATTTTTGACATATGGTTTCACTTTAAACCTGAGCTAGTCTGGGTAGTTATTCTACTTGTGTTTCCTTTTGTTGCTGAAGATGACTGGCCAGCGCACTGTGCCCAGCCGTGGTACTTCTGCTGTGGCAAGAATTATAGGCTTGAGTCACAATACCCTGCTGAAATTCAAATTTGTCATTAAGTTAAGGAACACTCTCCAAAGTAGAGGTAGAATGGAACTCCCATGACTTGATAATTGGTCTTTAATGGCCATGTCCTATTTAGCATGTATTGCTGTCTAAAACTGAAGCTTTACAAGATTTTCCCATCCATCTGTTAACAAGACAGGTTGCTTATGGCCACTACATTTTTGCGACATATTTTTCCAAACAAAAAAGCAAATGTATATGAAAATAGCAACAAAAACAAACTAAAGCTTGTATGAATTCGAAAGAAAAAAACCATATTTTTATTATTGGATGAGATGATATTGTATGTAGAAAAGACAATCTACAGAAAACAACTATTATTTATAAAATGGGATAGCAAGATAACTCTAAAAATGTATGGAAAATAATTGTGTTTTGTATTGCAGCAATACGAAAAAAATCTAAGTTTGTATAGGTATAACTTACCCTAGGATTAAGAGAGCATATACTTAGAGGTAAAATTATATAAAAAGAAGCTACAGTTTATTCCTTACACATGACACAAAAAGCAATTACCTAAAGAAAAAGATTGATAGGGCTGATTTCACTTAAAATAAGAAATTGTAATTATTGATACACATCATTACAACTGTGAAAAGACAACCACAGGGTGGAAAAAGATATTTGCTACAAATTCAACCAGTTGAGTATGTAAGAATTAATTCTTACAAATTAATCAGTCAATCAATCAGTCAGGAAAGTAATAGAAAAACAGGCAAAGGTAGATTTAACAACTGAGAGAATCCAAATGACAACTGTATAAATAGACACATGAAGAAACATTCAATATCTCTAAGTAACAGAACAGAAAATCAAAACAATATTGAGATTTCATTTCACCCACTATCAAGAAAACAAATAATAGAAGATGTTGGTGAGGTTATGGTCACAGTTAAGAAGAATGAAGGAAGGGGTGAGTGGGGCGGGGATAAGTAAGAATGTTGTAATACACTATGGGTGGGAATTTAAACTAGTTCAAACTCTGGAAAATAGTATGGAGGTTCTTCATAAATAAATACAGAATTATCAGCAATTCCTGGGATTTATTCAAAGGATTACAAACCAAGATATAGTAAAGCCACCAGCACAACCATGGGCACTGCAGTACTGTTTACCATAGTCAAGCTATGGAATTAGCCCAGATACCCCTGAATGGTGGATCAAGAAAATGTGGTGTATATACATAATTGAATTTGATCCATCCATTAGAAGGGATGCTATTTTACCATTTGTAAAGAAATGGAAAGACCTGGAAAAAATTATGTTAAGTGAAGTAACTTTCCCAGTACTAGAGAGACAAAGGATACATATTTCCCCTTATATGTGGAAGCTAGATTTACCTTAGAAACTCATAAGTAAATGCATTGGGTGGTATGCAAGTGTATACAAATGTACTAACTGAAATATAGTAGATGCAAAGGAGATCGCAAATAGTGTAATTCCTCAGAAAGGAAAAATCAAAGTTCAACAAAATGAAGCACCGGAAGCAGGTACTCAAAAGAAGTAGTATGGTGTAAAGGGTTAAGGGGTCACCAAACAAAGATAAGATGAGAGGAAAAACACGGTTACGAATCCAATATATGTCCTACCAAATTAATATGAATGAAAGAAGTAGTGAGGGGGAATTTTGTAAGGGATGACGTTAATAAAGATATATTGGTTTCATAAACTCCTTTGTAAACTCCTTAAAGATATTAAAGAAAGGAGGGAAGGAAGGAGGGAAGGAGGGAAGGAAGGAAAAAAGGAAGACAGGAAGGAAGAAAGGAGGAAGGAAGGAAGGAAAGAAGGAAGGAAGGAAGGGAAAAAATGGCATTCAAGCTCGAGGGCACCAGAATCATGTTAAATATTGCATGAGAAGCCCTAGGCTGTCCACAAGATGAGAGAATGTTTAAAATCCTCACTATACTAAGGGCAGAATGTGGAGCAATGGAGGCCTTCACAAACTAGTAGAAGCATACATGGACAGATACATTTTGGGAAAATGTTCTGTTTTTATTTTAAATGCATAATTAGACATTCTTCTCCCTGTGATGTAGTTTCTTACTGGAGTGCATGGTGGAAGAGTAGCCTAGGATATTCAGGGGTGGACAAAATGGTTCCACATGGGATTCTGTCCAAATACTCATCCACAATAAGATAAAGAGACAAAATTGCTTATTCATGTAAAAGCAATAGAAGAGAATTCAGCAAATAACTAAACAACCCACAGCTCTCTATGCAGGATACATGAATTCTAAAAACAAAAGTTCCCACAAATAAAATAATAGAATAACAGAAAAAAGGAGAACACATAGATTAAGGATTTCTGCTTACATACCCAAACCAAAAAGAGAGAAAGGAGAATTATCACAGGCTGGTGCTAGAGAAGTTTGGTATCTATCTATCTATCTATCTATCTATCTATCTATCTATCTATCTATCTATCTATCTCATCTATCTATATCTCGATATGTCTAGTCTGTCTATCTGTCTGTCTGTCTTTGTATCTATCTATGTATCTATGTATCCATCCATCCATCCATCCATCTTTCAATTGTCAATTCATTCAGCCATCAAATAATTTCTGAGTACCCACATGTAGTGGGGCTCAGATATGGGGTACACAAGGCAAGTGTTGCTTCCTTAGCAGATTCACATAGATCTATTTTAGGTGTCTACCTACTTTCTAGAGTAGGTTGAATTATTTGAACTTGCTGCAACACAGTATGTATTTGACTCCTGATCGTTTTCTCTACAGTAGTGTAAAACATTTGTGGTTTCCAGTGAAAGACCTATATAGGTTTTTCTAATCCAAGAGCATTCTTTCTGGGGTTGCATATCTTGTTCCAGATTTATACCTCTAAGGCTTAGCTAAGCTTTGCCAATTTGGTTAGTTTGAGGGAGTAAGATAGCTAAAATAAAAAAAAACACACAAAACAAAAAAGCATTCCTTGCTTATGTAAATACTTAGGCCTCTGAACTTCAGAGTCTTTCATATTTGAACTGTAGCTTCAGCAGAGTTCATTTGAATCACACTGAAGAAAAGAAGGTACATTGTAATGGCTTTCCTCAAAATTTCAAAAAGTAGTAGAAAGTAAAGCAAATACAAATCTAAAGGATCTCTCTGAAATAATTGCCATTTCAAATGGGAGATATGTTCCTTCTTATTCTCAAGAGCTGGAGAATATTTGCATTTTGTGTATTCCCCAGAAACTTTACCCTCAAATGGTCTAACTTATGTTGCATGGGTCATTTCACTAGATTGGCCTGAATAAGACCATAGGATAGGATTCCTGAAAAGAAATTGTTTTTAATTTGTTGTATATATATATATAGAGTCACTTAGAACAGACATTTTGGCAAATGACACCACCTACATAATGCATGCCATTTCATACATAGATTTTTATGAAACTGAAATTTTCCCACCTTCTAGTGACACAGTAGCCAAAGTGCTGCTTTGCTAGGATGTTTGTAGGGAGGCTGGTGTTGTATAATGTCAGCCATGATCTTACACACTTGAGGCTGACTCAGATTTGTCAAGAGTGACATATGTGATCGAGGTGCCTCATGTGATGTTCATACAAAGACTTGCTTGGTAATGTATAACAGTTTCCACTTATTAGGTGGTGAATCTTTATGCTCTCTCTCTCTCTCTCTCTCTCTCTGTCTCTCTGTGATCTCCTTCACTCTCTGTGTATTGTGATGCTTCTTTAGTTCATTTTTCAATGATGTACACTCCATGTCTCTATGTCATATTTCAGTGCTGTACACTCTTTGCTTCTTATTTCAATCACTTTTTTCCTAATAGAAATGAGGAATGACTCTTAATTTCTTACCCAACTGAATTTCCCAGCATTGATGGACAAGGCAACTGATTTACTCAGGTTTCATAGACTGTTTCCTAAAGTTTATGAATACTCATATAAGCCCAGATGAATGGATTGTAAATGGTAATTTCTGATGAGTATCTTTCTGATATCTGTGTTCTCTGAGCATTCTCTTAAAAGGAAAATATAGACCCTCTCCCCCCAAAACATACATTTGGACATGCTAGGTAATCCAGGAAATATTTTACTGAATGACTGTATCCCAGATACTTCAGATTTCATGAGGATAAACAGCCACAGAAAGATGTGGTCCCTGCCCCAGATCCCAGTGACTAGCTGTGGACTCAGAGGCATAATCTGTCAACAATATGGAGATAAATACTATGAGAGATGGCAGACTAGAATTCTAAGTAAGAAAGCTGACGTAGGAAGCACACTAAAGAGGCTCCTGGGGGGAAGTGAACTGAAATAAGAGTTGAGATGTATAAGGGTATAGAATTGAATGGGTGGTGGCCTAGCTAGAAAGGACAGCAAAAGGCACGGGGTACAAAGGAGGGTTAAGTCAGGATGAACAGCAGGCTGTGAGGAAAAATAGCACACAGAGAATACGAGTGAAGAGGTGCATAGAATCTTGGAAATAAAAGTCCTTAAATATCATTTGAAGAAAAAAAAATTGTGGTGCTAGGGACTCAACATAGGGCCTAGTACTTGCTGGAGTAGCTCAGGGCTACCAGTGAGCTACATCCCCACATCTGTTTCTTTTCTTGAAGGGAATGAGCTGCTAGTGATCATTTTGATTACTATAGGTGTCTCCCATAACAATTTGGAGATCAGATCACAAAATGAAGTTTGGTGTTTTGGGGAAGGGAGAATCCAGAAGCAAAGTAAAGCACCAAACTAAGAAAATAACTTAGAACAAAAATAAAAGAAAATAACTTAGAACTAAATAACTGATTTTTTTCCTCTAAATATCTACATGATTCAGATTGTCCTTTGAAAAAATTTCCTATTATTGCCAATTTCTCTGGTATAGCATAGACTTTAAAATGTAATATATAACTTAATATTTACTTACTTTACTTATTAGCTGTATGTACCAGTACTAGGGTTTAAACTGAGGACTTTAAACTCTCACTTGGCTTTTTCACTCAAGGCTGAAGCTCTGCTACTTGAGCTATATCTCCATTTTTGTTTTTTTTTTCTGATTAATTGGAGAAAAATGTCTCATGGACTTTTCTACCCAGGCTGGCTTTGAACTGTGATCTTTAGACGTCAGCCTCCCGAGTAGCTAGGATTACAGGCATGAGTCATCAGCACTCAGCCAAATGTTTATATGAATAACGGAATATTTAGTCCTACAAATATGGCATGATAGATCAAGAATAAACATCTACCATTTATTTTTTGCCAATTGTGTGAGATATAGTAAAATTGTAATTATTATCCATGAGGAAGGTGAGATTTTATAACGGTTTGGATTTTTTTCAACAGCCAATAATAGTTGGTGTCTAATGATTTATTCAATTGTTCTCCAAGGGACAGGTGAATGGCAATTTTGTATATTATGGAAAGCATCTAATCAGTCTTGTAGTGGAAAGACAACACCATCATCTGACAATGTCACTGGCTTAGATGAAATTGATGTAGGGAAAATGAAAAGTTAGGCGTGCCTTGAGAACATCCTATCCATTACAAAAACAGGACTTAAAAAGATTCAAATTTCATGTGCTTCTTGAATTTAGACCTATTGATGTATGGAAAAGGAAAAATGAAAGAGAGAACCTGGGACAGACTTTAAATGACCAGTTCTAAACTTTTGTCCTATTTGCGAACCATTCGCACAAAATAATATACTGTAGTATGTTAGGTTAAGAGCTCTGAAATCATGTTATTGATTTATTGTTTTCATTTATAATGGCATTTGAATTCAAGGCCTGTGCTTGCCTGATGCTCTGTCATTTGAGCCATACATCAGCCTTGCTTTTTGCTAATTTTTTTGGAGATGGAGTCTTGAGGCCTTTTTTGCACTGACTGACTTGAAATTGTGGTCCTTTAGGCCTCAACATTACAGGTATGAGTTAGATTTACTGGCATTCAGTATAATCATTTTGATTTTGAATGAGCATTCTAATATAGGAGTTCTTATTATATAATACCAGCTTTCTTTTTGAAGGTCTGGAGATCAAGAATTAGTTTCAGCTCTGCTCTATCTGGCTATTCTGGTTACATCTGAAAAGAATGAAACATACGATGTCTTACACTGACCCAAAACTTGATCTTGCTATCAAATGACATTACAAGCTAGAAGCTAGGAGCCAGTGGCTCACTTCTGTAATCCTAGGTGCTCATGGAGGCTGAGATCTGAGGATTGTAGTTTGAAACCAGCTGAGACAAGAAACTTTTTTTTGAATAATTATTTATTGTCAAAGTGATGTACAGAGGGGTTAAAGTTTCATATGTAAGGCAGTGGATACATTTCTTGTACAATTTGTTACCTCCTCTCTCATTTACCCCCTCCCTCTTCCCCCCCCATGAGTTGTTCAGTTGGTTTACACCAAATGATTTTGTAAGTATTGCTTTTGGAGTCATCTGTCTTTTTATCCTTTGTCTCTCGATTTTGATATTCCCTTTCCCTTCCCTAGTTCTAATACCAGTATATACAGTATCCAGGGTACTCAGATGAGATACAGTGATAGCACGGGGGCAACCACAGGCAGGGTAAATGAGCTATGGTTTCACATGGCATGTTGACAGGAAACTCTTATCTCCAATAAACTACTCAAAAAAGTGAGAAATGGCACTGTGGCTCAAGTGATAGAGTGCTTACCTTAAACAAATGAAGCTCATGGATAGCACCTAAGCCCAGAGTTCAAGTCCAGGTCTGAAAAAAAATTTACAAGTTAGAGCTCTGTGAAAAAGTCACATCATAATTAAGCTATTTTAATTGGATATTTTATCTTTTTTTTTTTTTTTTTAAAAAAAAACAGCCTTGCCTTCAGTTATTAGTAAGCATTATCTAATAAAGTACTCTATTGTATAGGAATGTCAGAGCAAAAGGAAAATTGTTTCTGGAAATGAGTAAGCAAAGGATAGAACTGCAAAAAACGTTGTCTCATAGCAGCAAGGCAATTATGCTGCACCACAGAATCAGTGCTTAATATAAATTTTCTACAAGTTGAGCATATCTCTGGTGATTTGGAGGAGATAGGAGAGTTAATCCTTTGTGCTTTTCACTTCCATATAAATCATTGCTTTGAAAATAATTTAAAACACTAGATGCTGGGACAATAAAATTATTTTATTATTTTATTTTTTTCAAATTTTTATTATCAAACTGATGTACAGAGAGGGTACAGTTTCATACGTTAGGCATTGGATACATTTCTTGTACTGTTTGTTACCTCGTCCCTCATTCCCCCTCCCTCCTCCCCCTTTCCCCCCATGAGGTGTTTAGTTCATTTACACCAGTTTTGCAAGTATTGCTTTTGTAGTTGTTTGTCTTTTTTTTACCCTGTGTCTCTCGATTTTGGTACTCCCTTTCAATTTCCTAGTTCTAATACCAGTATAGATGGTTTCCAATATTCTCAGATAAGATTACAGATATAGTGAAGATACAACCACAGGAAGATGATACAAGAACATCATCAATAGTAGAAGCTACAGACACACATGGGACATTGAAAGTAGTTACAACTGTGATATAACAATCATTTCCATAACATGGAGTTCATTTCACTTAGCATCGTCTTATGTGATCATAAGGGTTTAGCTATTGGGCTCTTGTGATCCTCTGCGGTGACTTGCCCAAACCTGTGCTAATTATTCCCAATAAAGGAGACCATAGAGTCCATGTTTCTTTGGGTCTGGATCACTTCACTTAGTATAATTTTTTCCAAGTCCTTCCATTTCCTTACAAATGGGCAATGTCATTCTTTCTGATGGAGGCATAAAATTCCATTGTGTATATGTACCACATTTTCCTGATCCATTCGTCTACTGACGGGCATCTGTAAAATTATTTTATTTCTACTACTAGTCATGAGATGAATGAAAGGATGAATACTTCAGCTCCTTCTTCTTTTTCTTTTCCTTCCTTCCTTCCTTCCTTCCTTCCTTCCTTCCTTCCTTCCTTCCTTCCTTCCTTCTTTCCTTTCTTTCTTTCTTTCTTTCTTTCTTTCTTTCTTTCTTTCTTTCTTTCTTTCTTTCTTTCTTTCTTTCTTTCTTTCTTTCTTTCTTTCTTTCTTTCTTTCTTTTTTTTTGGCCCTAGGGTCACTATCCTGAGGTCAATTTTGCCAAGTTCTGCCTGATTAGTGATTTTGGAAAGGAAACAGCCTCAATCTTGATTATGATGATTCACTTCCTGAGTTTTCATTTAAAGCAATTTTTATCTCAAAAGAGTTTCTGGGCACTAGTGGCTCAAGCCTGTAATACTAGCTACTCAGGAGGCTGAGATCTGAGGATTGTGGTTTGAAGTCAGCTGGGGAAAAAAAGTCCATGAGACTCTTATCTCCAATTAACCACCCAAAGACAGAAACAGAGCTGTGGCTCAAGTGGAAGAGCACTAGCCTTTGAACTATAAAGCCGAAAGACAGTGTCCAGGCCTTGAGTTCAAGCCGCAGGACTGCCACACACACACACACACACACACACACACACACACACACACACACACACAGAAAAACAAACCGAAAACCAATTATCTTCTTTCCAAGAAATAATAATGTACTGGTATCTTCTTTCTTTAATAGAAACAAAAATGAAGATATATGCTTTTGAAAAATAAACATCATTTAATGTTATTATTTTAAGGGGTTTGGCTAGGATTACAGCATAACAAATTACCCCAAGCTTAAGACATCAAACATTTATTATGCCTCATATCTATGAGTCAGAAACTTGGGTATCTGTAGCTGAAACTTTGTTGGTGGTACTTGTTGATAAGACATCTCAAGACTCAGCCAGGAAAGGATACTCCGCTATGTTCATATATATGCTGAGCCGTTGTATTCAACATCTTGTGGGATGTTGGACAGAGAGCCTGGGTTTCTTCTCATTTATATTCCCTACAGGCCACAAATGCCCATGATATATATGTCACTGGCTTTCTTCAGAGAGACAGAAGAGGGAGCTCAGGTTGGAAGACAGTTCAAATTTCAGAAGTGACATTCCATCACTTTTGTTCATCACTTTTTTACACTCAAATTTATCTATCCATCTATCTATATCTATATCTATATCTATATCTATATCTATATCTATATCTATATCTATCTATCTATCTATCTATCTATCTATCTATCTATCTATCTATCTGTTGTGGAACTTGAAGTCAGGGCCTGAATGCTGTCCCTGAGCCTTTTCACTTGAAACTCATGCTGAACCACAGCTCCCCTTCCTCCATCTCTTTAAAAATATATTTCCATCACTCCTTCTATTTGTTAGAACAGAGGAAAAAGGGCCATCTTACACTCATGCTTTTCAAGGACAGACAAAAACACAAGGGCCTGAGTATAGGAGGCAGGGATCGTTGATGCCATGTTAGAAGCTTTCTACAGAAAGCTGAAAATGCTGGGAAGGCTAAATCCTTTAAAAATCCTTAATTTTCTCTTCTGCCTTCCTCTATAGTCTCCATGCTTTCCTTCCTTCCTTCCTTCCTTCCTTCCTTCCTTCCTTCCTTCCTTCCTTCCTTCCTTCTTTCCTTCCTCTGCACACTCTCTCTGTCTCTCTCTCTGTTTCTCTCCCTTCCTCACTCTCCCCCTCCCTCCCCCTCCCCCTTTCCTTTCATCCCTCCCCCGCCCCCCCCAATCTCTGCACAGGTACTGGGGCTTGAACTCAGGACCTGGACACTGTCAGCTTTCTACCACTTGAGCTACAATTCTACTTCTGGCTTTTTGGTTGTTAGTTGGAGATAAGAGTTCATGGGCTTTGAACTGCAATACTCAGATCTTAGCCTCCTGAGAAGCCAGGACAACTAGGGATGAGTCATTGGCACCCACTAACATTATTCTTGATATGGGCTTTGTGGGCGGATGTAGACAAAAGAGGAAAATGGCCTTGGACATGCTACCATCAGGCTATTATATCTTTCTGACAAATACCAAGCTTCAGTTTCTTGTGAACATTTAAAGGAAGGTTTGCATTAAAGTACTATTTTTAGCATCTACTATTGGGAATCTCCTTTATGAACTACAGTTCAGGCTTTGTTTATACATCATAAAACAGAATAGAGATTTAATCGGTATACTCACATTAAATTTAGAAAACTTTTGTGTATATGATTTATTATGTGTATGATATTAGAAAATCATGAATAATATTAATTTTTAGCTACAATTTTCTTTCTTAGAAAAGTTTATTCCTAATTATATTATTTTTAAAAGAAAGACATCTCTATTAAAAGGTGATATGAAAAATAGAGGTGCTTGCCAAGGGGTTTTAGTTTACTAAGCATTTTCACAGAAATTATTTCAAATACAAATATCCCAGATTTGTGAGGTTCAGTGAATGAGAGAACAAAGCTTTCTGGTTCAAGTTTAGCTGAAAATCCCATAGTCCAAAGTATAAATAACCTTGGTATACTTGTGAAATATCCCAGAAAACTAAGGGTATACAATGTGTTTCTACTTAGTTGATTGTATAAAATACCATTAATGGTGATTAACATTATTAACTTATTATAATGGGTTTTTGATATGTACTCTATGTACATATGTTTATGCATGTTCTTAAAAGAATTGATCCATGTGTTGATAGAGACTGGAAAGTTCAGGCCAAGTTAAGTGATAGTTAAGGTCTAACCCAAGTCCAAATCTATAGGCAGGAGAAGCTGAAAGTGGCTGCATGAAAACTGCCAGGCACAGAGAAAGAATTCTTCCTTTCTTAGCCTGTTATTCTAATCAGGCCTTTAGTGGACTGGACAAAGCTCATAGTCTACTGTACTCAATCCAGCAATTCTATTGTTTATCTCATTCAGAAATACCATCAGGGACACATCCATAATTGATCATACTGGATCAAATATCTGAGCACCCTGTCAGATATTCACAGGAAATTAACCACCACAGTCAGCTATTGACTCTTTCATTCCAGAGAGATTCCTTAGTTTCAAATCTCAAGAAGTCTAGGATGTACACATTGGATAAAATGAACACAATACTTGACAAAGGAGTCAAAGTCAGCAGCAGTCACCAAGAAAACCCCCATGGGTTTATGGACTACAGCAACAATATCAACCTTTCAAGTCAACCCAGCTGATCTGTTAAATGACATGGGATTCTGCATAGTATTCCACAGGAGTTGTAGTTGTTAAATATTACCTAAAATTTCTAGAATAATCATAATGCATGGGATTCTATATGATTATTTGCATTACAATTAAGCTAGATTATTTCTTCTTTAATATTGCTAATAATAAAAAATACAATCTTGCATAATAAGAACTTGGGGATAAACAGGTTACTGTATTTTCAATATACTCCTATAAGAATGTCTTCAGGTGGGAAAACCAAACATCAATATAAGTAAAAAGACTGTGAGGTATTTTGTATTTCTCTCATTGATTTTTATCTGGTATATAATTTTTCTGAAAAATGAAGCTATGTATATCACATTATCACAAAGACATACTACAGGAGGAAATGAGAAAATAAGTGAGATGGGAGGCAGAAGTAAATTTGGTAGAGGAGAAACACAAAGTTTCTTCTAGCTTTCATTTAATTCACTCTGATTTTGACTATTGGATACTGTGTATAGGTAAACTTTCACATGAATCAAAGGGTTCTGTTGCTAAGAAATAAAGAAATCACTTATATATTACAACTGTTACATCTTTTTTTTTTTGCCAGTCCTGGAGCTTGAACTCAGAGCCTGAGCACTGTCCCTGGCTTCTTTTTGCTCAGGGCTAGCACTCTCCACTTGAGCAATAGTGCTACTTCTGGATTTTTCTATATATGTGGTGCTGAGGAATCGAACCCAGGGCTTCATGTATGTGAGGGAAGCACTCTACCACTAGGACATATTCCCAGCCCCACTGTTTCATCTTGAGAAGCAAGAATTGAATCCAATTGAAGGTTAGAAGATAAGAGGAAATTATATCATTATTCTGTTAGTCAAGATCAATAAGTCATACACAAATTTAGACAAGAATTCCTACTTTTTACTCTCAGGCATTCCATATTCAATCGAGCATAATATAATAAATGATTTTATTTTAATTAATTAATTAATTGTCAAAGTGATGTACAGAGGGTTACAGTTTCATACGTAAGACAGGGAGTACATTTCTTACCAAACTTGTTACCTCCTCCCTCATTCCCCCCCTTGTTTTACAGCATATTGTCTTGTAAGTATTGCTGCTGCATTGGTTTGTCTTTTATCCTTTGTCTCTCCATTTTGATATTCCCCTTCACTTCCCTAGTTTTGATAAACGTATATACAATACCCAGGGTACCAAAATAAGTTACAGTAACATTAGGGGTAAAACCATGGGGAACAAAAGAAAAAGGCATAATTTCACATGGTATGTTGAAAATAACAACAACAATGATAAACCACTTATTTCCATAACTTGGAGTTCACTTTGCTTTGAATCATCTTAGGTGTTCATATTTTTTCCCAGTATAAACATGAATTTAATATTATCCTTAATGTTGCATATGTTTCTCCATGAACATGCATGCTTTAAATTTACTAATGTATGTGCTACATTATTCCATGAAGATTCTGATGTGACTTACAACAATAACAAAATAAAAGTAAACAAATCAGGGATCTGGAGGCTGGAAATTAAAATAGCACCAAGTATCTATAGGAAGCTGTGAATGAGTAGGGACTCTGAGCTTGTAGTGAAAACCCATCACATACAACATGTATTGACTTCGTAGCCTCTTGAAAATGTATGAAATCAAAACCTGGAGGAAGAGACATGGAAATCCTTTTGGACAAATGACAGTAAATCCTTCCCCCTGCTTTGCCAACTCTTATGGTTCTTGATGTATGGAAGTCTTCCTTATTTGCCTTTGTGCAAATGTACTCAGATTCCAAAGGCCGGAAAATAAGGTCGGGAGTTAACATAGATAAGTGATGGAATTCCCAAAGTGCTTTGCATCTGTCAGTTTAAGAGGAAACCAAGATACTGCTTTAATGTAGCATGTGCATCTGTGCCCACACACATTTTTACTAGATATATGCTACCAGTCATATTTTACTTGTCAAGATCACAAGTGCATAATAACTGCAAGCTTAAAAGAAAAGCAATTTAAAAGGACTTACCTTGTTTGTTTTAAAAGATAAGTAACATCTCCTAAACATTCATTTATACATTCTTTGGTGTGCATACTATCTTTTTTCCTGTCTCTGAGTCTCTGTTTTCTCACTTCTGCATAAAGATAAATATTGAAGTTGTATATGATGCAAACATTGGAAATTTGTATTTACATTTGAGTTTCCATCTGAATATGCCAATAAGTATATAATCAGAAATGATGTCACTTTATATCAATGTTTTGTGTAGTTTACAGTTTTAGTGATAATGTGATAACCAAAATTTCCCCTGCATCAAAACTTGGAGACAAGCCCAGATTTTGAAACAGTCATTTGATTCTAACACTTGAAGGAATTTTTTCATCTTCCCGTAGGGATATTTCTGTGTTTTCAGGAGCCATCTAATATCCCCTTTGTCTCCTTAAAGGATAAAGACTAGAACTTCACAGACTGATTCCTGCAGCAATCTGGAGATTTTGAAATTCCTAATGAGCACACAAGCTGGCCAGGAGAATCTCTAGAAGGAACTTCCAAGTGATGCCCAAGGACCAAGTCACTGCAGGCTACTATGAGTTTGGTTTGGGAATATTCTTTGGAAAAACCCAGCAGTGAGCTAGCCAGAAAGACAATGAACAGTAGCCATTGAATAGAAAAGAGATAAGAAATCACTAAATTTTAATCATGAACTTCCAAAGAAAAATTTATAGCCTTCTAATAATCAAGCTAAAGGGTGTATGCAACTTGCATAAGACTTGGTGATTTGACTTCAGGCAAAATATGTATTCTTTAGCTAAAGTTGTACTTTATCTACAGGAAACAGAAAAGAAAATAGAACAGGAAAGAGAAAAAAGGCATAAATAACAACCCTATATTACAAATTTTCATTTCTTAAGGATAGAAATATTTCTTGCTCTTTGCATGTGTTAAAGTTGAAGATCTTTTTCTACAGTAAGAATGAATGTAAGAATCCTGCTGGGTATTTTTTTTTTGACAGAAAATTTTAAGGAACACTTTCATTTGGTAAACAATCCACACTTTTCATTTTAACCTTGTTAAATCATATCCAGATTCTCTGTAGTGTTACTTCTCTCAGAGGACATAAAACATCTTGGTTCTTTAAGCACTTATGAGAGGTATACTCTGAGATATACAGATAGCTTTCACTAGTACTAATGAGAGTTATGCTTCTGCATCAGGAGAGAATGGAACCTGCAGATTTCAAATTATACTTGATGAAAATCTTCCAGATGGAATAAATTATGAAGGATGCTTAGGGGGAAAAGATCTAAATATCCCCTAAAGCCACAGTTTAATAGCAAAGCAATACATACAAATAATGGAAGTGGAATGAACAGTAATGGCTTTGCTGCCATCGCCATGTTAAGCAGCTGATGTTGCCTCTTGAAAATTCTTATTGAATTACTGCTGCACTTGAGTTCCATTATTTTCCACTGGACCTTGGAGATAGTTCTGTATCTTGAATAGTTGACTGAAATGGATTCAATCTGTTTCAGTTTCCAAGGCCATTTATCTTAAATGCAGTAAATTTCCAATCTGCAAGAACAAAACCAAGATCTCTATATCTATTTATCTATAGCTCATTCTGAAAATACTATTTCCTATATTTTTATTTTGGAGAACATATTGTTTACTCTCAAGTTTAGAAATGCTTATATTCTGAGACATCTTGCCTATATAAATTCTGTATTTCTGAGACACATCTCTGAAATAACTAGAATTGTCTCTCAGGTTGCTCATTTTGTGTACATAACCTCATCTTCTTGTTTTAAATTATATTACACTTATTTCACTTTTTGCTTATTATTGAGAATTATTACCCTATTACTTATGTCAAAATAACAGAATAATTAGAGGTTATTTCCTATTTTATTGATCAAAGGTCACATTTTTCACATACTTCATTTCTTGTGACAATATTGTCTTCATCTGAAATTTCCTTCTAATTTCAAAATCAAAATTAAATATGACATCTAATCCATACTGGTTGTTATTTTAGGTAGGAAATGAACAAACAGGCCAGAGGAAGGCAACACGTCACCAAGAGAAGATTGAATGGCTGTCAAAAGACCTCCTCTCGTGTATTTGCTCCAGTTCAGACCACTTTTGAATCATTCAGTGTTTAGCGTTCAGTGGACTTAGAAAGATTAATACCAATCAAATTCCAAAGAGACTGAGGTAGATAAGTCTGACTGACAGTTTATGAATATACAATGAGATGTCACTTTCTAAACTAGCACGGTGTTGCTTGCTATTCAGGTCATCTTTCTCAATATAGGCAGACATGAAACAAATAATTACGGAGTTGTTCAATAATCTTAAATAAAACTTAAGAGAGTCTGTCTTGGACTAAGCTTATACAATAGGTCCAAATAGATTAGACCAAACCAGAATGTAATCAGTTATAATAAGAATCAAGTAATCAAATTAGCTTCAAATAGAACAGTTTTAAAAAAAAATCAGGTGATTCATAGCAACCAATCAGAAGGAATGTCATTAACTAGAGGTGGCCGGATAAGTAGGTACCCATTGCTTTACTTTTACAAGGGAAATAACTTTCAGATGACCTTTGAGTCCCTTATTGCCTATATTACAGACAGGAGAAATCTACACTTTCTTTGGTCCATAGAAGTAATCAGTTTGTGCATCATTCTTTGGTCATATAAACTCCTATATATCTGGTATAAACTTTGTTCTTTCCCATCAAAAGTGAGATCTGAAGGAGATCCTCCTACCTAATATAGTAGATCATGGATATCATTCTATCAGACAAATTAGCAAGCAGGCATACACAATCCTTTCAAATATTTAGTTGTTTTTTCTTATTTAGCTATGAAGGTATATTAAATAGTTGTAAGATGTAAATAATTTCAAAGAAAATATTTCTTTAACTACAGAAAATGACATATTAAAGGTCCAACACAATTTCTACTTAAAATAATCTTTAAACTCAGTACCAGAGCCTTATGCCTGTAGTCCTGGCTACTTGAGAGGCAGAGATTTAAAACATTGAGATTACACAACCCTGATGCCCCTCAGTAGATGAGTGGATCAAGAAAATGTGGTACATATACACAGTGGAATTCTATACCTCTATCAGAAAGAATGACATTGCAATGGAAGGACTTGGAAAAAATCATACTAAATGAAGTGAGCCAGACCCAAAGAAACATGGACTCTATGGTTTCCCTCATTGGGAATAATTAGTATAAGTCTAGGATAGTCCTAGCAGAAGATCACAATAGCTCAATAGTTATGTCCATATGAACACATAAGATGATGCTAAGTGAAATGAAATGTAAGTTATGGAAAAAGTGGTATATCATTGTAGTTATTTTCAACATGCCATGTGAAATTATGCCCTTTTTCTTTTATATTTCTTTCCCGTGGTTTTGCCCCTGATATCACTGTAACTGATTTTAGTACCCTGGATATTGTATATATGTGTATTGGAACTAGGGAAGGGAAAGGGAATACCAAAATGGAGAGACAAAGGATAAAAAGGCAAACCAAAGCAAGAGCAATATTTACAAAACTATATGGTGTAAACCAACCATACAGCTCATGAGGGGGGGACAGGGAGGGAGTAGAGGAGGAATGAAGGAGGAGGTAATAAATTTGATAAGAAATGTACTCACTGCCTTACATATGAAACTGTAATCCCTCTATACATCACCTTGACAATAAAGAAATGAAAAAACAAAAACAACAACAACAACAACAACAAAAACCACTGAGGTTCCAAGTATGTCACGGAAAAAGTAAAAAAACAAAAAAACAAAAAAACCCTATCTCATCCAATATCTGTATGCTAAAGTGAGGCCTGTCATCCCAGCTATGTGGCAAGTTGCGATTGGGAGAAACATGCCTCTGATCCCAGCTACACGGAGATAAAACAGTGGACCAAAGTCCAGGCTGGCCTCAACAAAAAGTGAAACTCTGTTTCAAAAGTAACCAGTGCAAAAAGAGATGGAGGTATGGTTTAAGTGGTAGAGCACTTGTTTAGCAAGTTAAAAGTACAGACTTGAAACCCAAGAATGACCAAAAGAAAAAAAAAGGGAAAAGGAAAATACATATTGTGTTTATGATTCCACTCAGTTCCAGGAAGTTCTTTCTTTTGTTTGATGTTGCTTAACTGTTTACTAAACTATGTTTCTTCACCACAAACAATACAGAATTTGCAAGATATTATTGAACATACATATTTTAATGGTAATGTTATATTCATTAGTTCAGTAAATCTTTTCTTTTTAAAAAAGAAATGTTACTTATAGTTACAAGGCTTTTACTAGGATATAATGTTTGTGAATGACCATAAGCAAAAATACCTAGCTTCAAAGTTTCTGGAATCATAAAATCATTTTCAGAATCTTGAATGAGAAATTTATCTAACTTTTTAAATATTGAAGACAATTATGTTTAGTTCTTGGCTTGTCTACCCATCCTCAAGATACTTTTAGAAGTTGAATCTGAGATTTCTTTATCAGTAGTTTCAGAAAAGCAGACCTACAGACCCAAAGAAAAGGAAATAAGTGAATATCCCCCAAAGCAATGTAATGTGGTTTAAGGACAGATTCAAAACACAAAGACAATTCAGGGAAGACATCTCATGAAACATATGAAAAACTCAGCAGACAAATAAATGTGCATCAGAAATTTTGGTCTAGAAAAGTATAATAGTTAAAATTATATTTATGGTATGCTTTGAGTATTATATGATTGTTTTTTTAAATCTTATAAAGGCTCAGCAATATCTGAAGGCCTTCTTGTTTTAATTTGATTTACATTATTATTTCCAGTGAATTAAAAAATCTATAATGTAACAATGTGTAACTAATGGATAGCTTATATATATATTTTCTACCAGGGCCTAGAACCTCAGCAGAAGATTACAAGAGCAGAGTGAGTGAGAACAATCTACAGGCTCCATATCCAGTAGGGAAATTCAGCAACAGAACTGACAAAGAAGAATAAAGGTTTCTGAGATTGAGGACAGTTCTTTTGGATAAATAAAGTTACACAAAGAACAAAGTATAAAGAAACTCTAAGAAGATCAAAAGACCCAGAAGAGATTTATTCTAATAAAATTCTCCTGAAGGCCTACTATAGGTAAACTACTAAGAAGTACAAGACACAGGCAGAATTCTAAACAAAGATAGTTTAAAATAACCAGAAGAAAATAAACAAAACAGTGAGTCTTTAGTTCTCAACAACCTTGAATGTAAGTATATTAAACCCCTCACCTAAAAGACATTGAGTGGCGAATGGATGACAAAGATATTAATCCTAATGATACACTACCTATAAGAAAGGTATTCATTGGTAGAGAATTCATAGAAGAAATTGAATGGATATAATGAAAATAAAAGCCCCAAATGAGGAGGAGGTGTCACAACAAATTAAATAGAAACAAATAATGAGACAAAAACAAGATTGTGTAATGATAAAGACATCATTTCAAGAAGAGAAAGCATCAATTGTAAATGCATATGCTGGAACTGTAAATGTTGGAACAGCTAATTATATATAGCAGAAATGACTACCTCTAAGGAGAAATGTTATTATATATTAAATAATATTACATATTAAATAATATTTTGTCATAAAAGTTTGAAGCTCTTACATAGCAGCAAGATTTTTCAACAAGGCACTACTAAAATAAATGCATTATGATATTTTAAAATTGTACAACATGATCAAACACCAGTTATCACAGGGATTCATGGATAGTTCAACACATAACATAAATAAATGTTACATATTTTATCAATGGAATGAAGTGTAAAATCACATGATCATGTCACTAAACATAGAAGTAGCATTGAATAAAACCCAAAATTCTTTAATGGTAAAAACCTTCAAAAATTAGATGTTCAATGAGTGTACCTCAATACATTAAGGATATACATATGAGAAACCTACAGCCTACATCATACTTAATATGAGATAGTTGAGATATTTTTGTTTATGATAAGGAATAAGACAAAAATATTCATGGTACCATTTTCTAATTCATTATAGTACTGGAAGTCTTAGCCAGAGCAATGATACAAGATAGAGCAATATGGAAGTGAAAATTATAAGACAGCCTACAGAATGAGAGATCTTTTGCCAACTTATACATCTGACAAGGGCCTAATATTAGAATATAAAAAACAGCTCAAAATCATAGACGTCAGGAGTCTGAGATCTGAGGATTGAGGCTCAAAGGTAGCCAGGGAAGGAAAGTTCATGAGTCTCTTATCTCCAATTACCAGCAAAAAGTTGAAAGTGGAGCACTTGTTCAATTGGTAGAGTGTCAATCTTGAGTAAAAAAGCTAAGGAACATTGCCAGGTCCTGAGTTCAAACATTAATACTGGCACACAGAAAAACACTGGAGAGTTCAAAAGAAGAGTGTGGAGGGTGTTCTTTGGAAATGATGCTAGTTCCCTCTCTGGAGTAGGTGGATGTTGAGCATTCTTTGTGTTTCCTCTTATCGTGTGTGTGTGTGTGTGTGTGTGTGTGTGTGTGTGTGTGTGTGTACGTGCGTACGTGTGTGTCTGTGTGTACTTATAAACTTTTAAGCAGAACGTAGCCCATCTGTTATATGCTTGTGCATGTATTTGTTGACTTACTATTTTGGAGGAAAAATGTGATTGCATGTAGGTTGAATTAAAGAGATTGAAAATTATTTCTTTGCAAAAAATAGAAACAAGAATTGTATTTGATTTTGTCTTGTTTGTTCATTTATCTATCTTGGAGGAGGTAATGGGGACACAGAAGCAGAGGGACAGAATTTGCTCACACAAATGCAGCAGTGATAGTCACTAGATGCTATGTTAAAAATGACCTATGCAACATGTGGACAGGGATGGGAGGGTACAACTGGTAGAGAGCAAAAGAAGGGCTGACACTGTCTAAAAAGAAATTTACTCAATTTACAAAATGGTAACCCATCTGTACATCACCTTTATTTTACTTTTTTGCTCTTTTAAAAACTAATTGCTTATTTATTGTCAAAGTGATGTACAGAGGGGTTAAAGTTTCATATGTAAGGCACATTTCTTGTACAATTTGTTACCTCCTACCTCATTTCCTCCCTACCCCTATCCATTTCCCTCCCCCCCATGGGTTGGTTTACACCAACCAAATCAGTTGGTTCACACCAAATGATTTGTAAGTATTGCTTTTGGAGTCATTTGTCTTTTTATCCTTCATCTCTCTATTTTGATATTCTCTTTCTTTTCCTAGTTCTAGTACCAGTATATACAGTATCCAGGGTACTCAGATGAGATACAGTGATAGCATGGGGACAACCACAGTAAGGGGATACAAAAGGATCATCAACAACAACAACAAAAAAGAAATAGCTACGGTTTCACATGGCATGTTGAAAGTAATTACAACAGTTATATAACACTAGTTTCCATAACATGGAGTTCATTTCACTTGGCATCATCTTATGTTTTAATAAGGAAATAGCTATTGGGCTCTTGTGGTCCTTTGTTGTGACTAGCCTAAACCTATGCTAATTATTCCCTATGAGGGAAACGATAGAGTCCATGTTTCTTTGGGTCTGGCTCACTTTACTTAGCATAATTTTTTCCAAGTCCTTCTATTTTTTTATGATTGGGGCAATGTCATTCTTTCTGATAGAGGCATAAAATTCCATTGCATATATGTACCATATTTTCCTGATCCATTTGTCTACTGAGGGGCATCTGGGTTGATTCCATATTTTGGCAATGACAAATTGTGCTGCAATGAACATTGTTGTGTTGGTGGCTTTAGTGTGTTCTTGTTTGTAATCTTTTGGGTAGATGCCCAAAAGTGGGGCTGCTGGGTCATAGGGGAGCTCTATGTTTAGCCTTCTGTGGAATCTCCATACTGTTTTCCAGAGTGGTTGAACAAGTTTACATTCCACCAATGTAGTAGGGTTCCCTTTTGGCTGCAACCTCTCCAGCATTTACTGTTGTTAGTTTTCCTGATAATGGACATTCTTACTGGGGTAAGGTGTAATCTCAATGTTGTTTGGATTTGCATTACTTTTATGGCAAGTGATGTAGAGCACTTTTTTATGTGTCTCTTGGCCATGCTCATTTCCTCTTCAGAGAAGTCTCTTTTTAAGTTTTTAGCCCACTTGTCGAGGGGACTGTTGGTTCTTTGAAGTTTTGTTTTTGAGGAATGTAATTTGTTTAGTTCTGCATATATTTTAGATATGAGGCCTTTGTCCATTGTATGGCCAGTAAAGATCTTTTTCCAAACTGTGGGCTTATTGTTTATCTTGCAAGCTATGTCCTTTGCCCTACAGAAGCTCTGCAGTTTGATGCAGTCCCATTTGTCCAACTTCATTGATTGTTGCAATTCTGGGCCTTTATGAAGGAAGTTCGACCTGTGCCAAGGAGCCCAAGTGTTTCTCCTCTCTTTCTTGTAGTGTTTTCAGGCTATCTGTTTTTATTTTGAGGTCTTTGATCCATTTGGAATTGATTTTGGTGAAGGGTGATATATGAGGACCTAGTTTTAGTTTGTTGCAGGTGTTGAGCCAGTTTTGCCAGCACCATTTGTTAAAGAGGCTATCTTTCTTCCATTCTATTTTTTTTTTAGCTCCTTTATCAAAGATTAAGTAGGCATAGTTCTGTGGGTTCATTTCCGGGTCTTCAGTTCTGGTCCATTGGTCTTCAGGCGTGTTCCAGTGCCAATAACAAGCTGTTTTGATTACTATAGCTTTGTAGTACAACTTGAAATTTGGTATTGTAATTCTTCCACCACTGTTCTTTCTGCTTAGGGCTGTTTTTTGCTATTCGTGGTCTTTTATTGTTCTATATGAATTTCTGGATTGTTTCCTCTATTTCATTAAAAAACGGATATTAATGGGTATTACATTGAATTTGTAGATAGCCTTTGGCAATATTGCCATTTTGACAATACTAACCCTCCCAATCGAGGAGCATGGGAGGTTTCTCCATTTCCTTAGTTCTGACTTAATTTCGTTTTTCATGTTTTTAAAGTGCTCATCAAAGAGGTCTTTCCCTTCTTTGGTTAAGGTTATGCCTAGGTATTTTATGTTCTTTTTGAGGCTATTGCAAAAGGAGTTGCTTTACTCATTTCAGCTCGGTCTTCAGGTCATTGGCATAAAGAAAAGCCATTGATATTTGAGGGTTTATTTTATATCCTGCTACTTTGCCAAAGTTTTGCATCAGCTCTAGCAGCTTGGGAATAGAATCTGTGGGGCTCTTTAGGTATGGGATCATGTTATCTGTGAAGAGAGAAAGTTTAACTTCATCTTTTCCTATTTGGATCCCCTTTATGTTTTCTTCTTGCCTAATTGCTCTGGCTAGGAATTCTAGTACTAAGTTGAAGAGGAGAGGAGAGCAGACATCCCTGTATTGTTCCTGATTTTAAAGTGAATGGCTTTAGCTTTTCACCATTTACAATTATTCTTGTTGGTTTATCATAGACTGCCTTTAGTATATTCAGGAATGTTCCCTGGAATGCCAGATTGTCCAGGGCTTTTATCATAAATCGTTGCTGGATTTTATCGAATGCCTTTTCTGCATCTAGGGATATAACCATGTGATTCTTTACCTTGCTCCAATTGATGTGGTGGATTACATTAATTGACTTGCATATATTGAACCAACTTTGCATCCCTGGGATAAATCCAGTTTGATCATGGTGTATGATTTTTTGATGACCCGTTGAAGTCGATTGGCCAGAATTTTGTTGAGAATTTTTGCATTAATGTTCATCGGAAAAATTGGTCTATAGCTCTCTTTCCTTGATGAGTCCCTGCCTGGTTTTGGGATAAGGGTTATACTAGCATCATAGAATGTGTTTGGAAGCGAACTGTCTCTTCTAATTTCATAGAAGAGTTTGAGAAATATTGGTGTGAGTTCTGTTTTGAAGGCCTTGTAGAATTGTGCTGTGATTTCGTCTGGACCTAGGATTTTTCTTGGATGGGACATCTCTTATTGCAGTTTCTATTTCAATGCTCAATATGGGTCTGTTTAGAAGGTTTAAATCTTCATGGTTGAGTTTGGTGATATCAATTTTTGCTAGGAAATCATCCATTTCTTCCAGGTTCTCGAATTTGTTGGTGTAAAGGCTTGCAAAATAGTCCCTTATTGTGTTCTGAATCTTGGTTGTTTCTGTGATGATGTTACTTGTTTCATCTCTGATCTTGTTTATTTGGGTGTGCTGCCTTCGTTTTTCGGTCATTTTTGCTAGGGGGTCTGTCTATCTTGTTAATTTTTTCAAAGAACCAACTCTTCATTTTGTTGATCCTTTCGATGTTTTTTTGTTTTTTTTTTGAGTCTAAGTCATTTAATTCTGATTTGATTTTCATTATTTGCTTCCCTCTATTGGTTTGGGGTTTGGCTTGTTGTTCTCTTTTGAGGCGATTAAGGTGCTTCTTTAAGTTGTTGAATTGTCGTTTATCCAGTTTGTTGGTGTAGGCAAACGGAGATATAAATTTTTCTCTGAGTAATCCCTTTGCTGTGTCCCTAAGGAACTGGTACTTTGTGTTCTCATCTTGGTTTAATTCCATAAACATTTGAGTTTCTATTCTAATCTCTTCAATGACCCACTGATGGTTCAGCAATGTGTTGTTTAGTGTCCATGAACTGTAGGGTTTTTTGCGGTGGCTATTTGAGTTGAGCTCTAATTTTCTTCCATTGTGGTCTGAGAGAATGCTGGGAATGATTTCAATACTTCTGAATTTGTAGAGATTTTCTTTGTGCACTAAGATGTGACTTATATTGGAGAATGTTCCATGTGCTGCTGAAAAGAATGTGCATTCTGGTGTTGCTGGATGGAATATTCTGTAGATGTTGGTTAAGTCTGGTTGGTCTATGCAGTTGTTTGGGTCTATGAGTGTTTTTAGAGTCAGTAGTGTTTGTTTGATGAAGTTGGGTGCTCCCATATTTGGTGTGTAGATATTTAGGATGGTTATATCCTCCTGTAGGAGAGATCCTTTTCTTAGTATGTAGTAACCTTCTTTGTCTCTTCTTACCATTTTTTAATTTGAAGTCAATTTTATCTGGTACTAGGATTGCAACGCCAGCCTGCTTATGAGGGCCATTTGCTTGGTAGATTTTATTCCAGCCTTTCACTTTTAGGAGATGTTTGTGTTTGCTGGATAGATGTGTCTCTTGGAGGCAGCAGAAAGATGGATCTTGATTTTTGATGCAACTTATGAGCCTATGTCATTTAATTGGAGAATTAAGTCCATTAATGTTGAGTGTTAGGGTTGAGAGATGATTGTTTGTTCTTTTCATTATAGCTTTCTTGTTAAAAGCTGTGTCTTCCCAATTCTTGGTCTAATATTCTGGTTTTCTATTTAGGGTTCATTTCTTTGTCTGTATTGTGATCTTGATTATTTTCCATGTTTAGTACTTACTTGAGGATTTTCTTTAAAGCTGGTTTATTGGAAATATATTGTTTTAGTGTTTCCTTACTGTGGAAGACTTTTATTTGATCTTCAGCTATGTATGAGTGTTTAACAGGGTACAGTATTCTTGGTTGATAGTTATTTTTCTTTAGGGTGTTGCATGCCTCATTCCAGGCTCTCCTTCTTTTATGGTCTCTGCTGAGAAGTCTGGGTTAATTCTGATTGGTTTTCCTTTATATGTGATTACTTTCTTTTCCCTAGCAGCTTTAAGGATTCTTTCCTTGGACTCTATTGATCCTGTTTTGATCACAATGTGTCGGGATATCCTATTCTGCTGTGGTTGGTTTGGGGTTCTGAATGCCTCTTGTATCTGGATAGGCCTATCTTTCTGGATATTTGGGAAGGTCTCAGCTAATATTCTGTGAAATAAGTTACCTATTCCATTAACTTTTTTCTCTAGACTTTACTCAATACTTATTAGCCTTAAATTGAGCTTCCTGACTGTATCTTGGAGCTCCTGAAGCGATATGTTTTGCTGATTGGATTGG
Organism: Perognathus longimembris pacificus; assembly: GCF_023159225.1. Classification (NCBI taxonomy): domain Eukaryota; kingdom Metazoa; phylum Chordata; class Mammalia; order Rodentia; family Heteromyidae; genus Perognathus; species Perognathus longimembris. The sequence goes on from NC_063167.1 coordinate 82,652,782, forward strand.
TTTTCATTGTTTTTTGTTCTTTTTCCATTGATTCTAGGGAATCTTAAGTTCCTGAGATTTGATCCTCTGCTTCATCTAGTCTGCTCTGTAGGTTAGCTACTTGATTTTGAATCTCCTTTCCTTCTGACTGGTCTTTCTAAATGGCTTCTATGTCTTTGCTATAATGTTCTTTTAGGTCCTGTATGGACTTCATTACTTCATTAATTTGGTTCTGAGTGCTGTCTCTCAAATATTTTACCTGGGTAGCTATGTTTTCATTGGACTTTTTACTGGACTCTTGAAGTTCACTTATCTTTCTATTTGTGGAAGCCATGAAATCCTCTATTAAGTTTTGGTTTACCTCCTCATGCTCTAGAATATTTGTCTGAAGAGATTCAAACTTTTCATTTAACATTTTTATCAATAGACTTTGTAGAGCATTTTGTGGGTTCTTTTCTAGGTCTTTGACTGCTCTGTTTCCTGCATATTTTGAGTGGGAGATGACATTCACTGGCTTGCCATGTTTCCTGTGCTTCTTCTGTCCATTTGGAGTGGAAATGCCAATCTACAAGCATCTGTGAGCCCTGTTTTAGACCCAAAGCAGACCTTACCAAGCACTGTTGTATAAATCTTAGAAGTTCACAAGTATATACATATACCTTCCCTCTCTTTTTTGTATATTAAAGCAGTTTTGGTGTCCCCAAAGAATACAATTTAGATATAACAACCAACTCTAAGTCCTGTATTTAGTAGTTACTTATTTACCATTATATCCCTATGAGCAATTTTTGTTCTTATATTTAGTTCTTTTTGGATTGGTGGGATTTTCTTTGACTCACTCTGATTGAACAGGGATCCTCTTTATCCGATAACCAGAGTGCAGTGGATTCTGGAGGTCCTGGAAGTAAATTTAGGAAGGTAAGTTAGGTTTAGTGAAGAGAATGGAGTAAAATGAATGGGGGATGATGATTTTGGTTTAGTTTCAGTGAAGTGGAAAAGTAGAGAAGTGTAGAATCAGTAGAAAAAACAAGGTTAAAATGATAGACAATGCAGAGTAAACAGAAAAGACTAAAGTTATTAGTCAAAGGAAAGTAATTTTAAAGAAAGAAAACGTGAAAAGAGAAACAAAGAAAAATACAGCAAAACAAACACACAAAAATATGTAACAAAAAACCCAAAACAACTCAAAAATCCTAAAAAACAAATGACAACCTAAAAATGAAAAATAAAAAAAAATGTTAAAAAAAATTTTAAATGGAGTTTTCCTTGTTTAGGTGGGCTCTTTCCAGTCTCTGATTTCCTTGGGATGGTCTACAATCTACTTTCCTGATGCTTGGCTGGTTTGATTTGCTTTCAGCTTGGTGGCGGTGAATCTGCTCTGACCTTCCTCCCCTATTAGTTAAATCCTGGGGCTCTGTGGTTTGCACACCTTGTAGGTAGGACTTGGGTGTCTTCTGTAGTTGGGGGATGCTGAACAGTCTCCAGAACCGTGGCTCCTCCTGTATGCTGTGGGCCTCTGCCTTTAAAGCCTGCCTCTGACTGTGGGGAGGACTCAATAGGGCGGGGTGCCTCTGGCCTGGTTTACCTGGCTGAGAGCTGCTTGCCATGGGGGAGGTTCCTCCCTGTTGGGTGGGGCAACTTTCTCCTGGGTGAAGCTGACTGTGGAATTCAGTTCACTTTGCTGTTAGGAATTGGGCATCCTATGTAAAGGGGCTGTTTATCTGTCTCAGAACCATTTATTCTCTCGTCTATTTGTTCCGTGCTGCCAGTAGCTGCTCACCACTTTTGGTTTGATTTTAGAAATTCTGGCTGCTGGAGAATCTGTGGCCACAGCTTGGTGGGGCAGGGCAGAGCAACACTGGGTGGGGCACCTTTGGCTGAGTTTACCTAAGTCTGTGAGTCACAACGGGGGGGCGGAGGTCCTCCCATGTGGGCTTAGCGTCCTTCTCCTGGGTGGAGCTGGCTCTCACTGTTCAGCTACTCTTGCCCTTTTCAAAGATGGGCCCTTTGTCTGAGCTTTCCCCTGGCCTGCTTTATTTCCAGTCTGCTCTGACCCGGTCTATGCCAGAGTCAAAGATGGCACTTCACTCTGGTGGTGGGGGAAGGGCTACCTTCTAAGTGCTGCTCTGTGGGCACGAGTGAGAATGTCTTTTGTGGGGTACTCATGCTTTCTCTGCAATTTTGGCCTGTCTGTGCTCATTCTGTGATCCGCGCCTGTCTGCCACTGTCTGGAGGATTTCTTCCTGGTCCCCACTGTGTGGGCGGAGTGCTGGGTGCTGGCACTGGCATGGTGGTGGGATGCTGCCCAGAGCTCAAATCGGTGTTTTCAGGCCAGAACGGTCAATTTTTCCTTTCTGGCCAGAATCCCTATACTGTTATAACTTACTTGGGCTGTCTTTCTATAAGTAAAGTTTCTCTGGAGTGGTAAAACTGGGATGTCAGAGGGAGCTTAGCTAGGGCACTGCTGCTCCTCCGCTGTCTTCCTGGAAGTCTGTATATCACCTTTATAATAACAATAAAAATGTATTCCTTCTTTACAACTCAGTGTTTTCCAAGATGAGGTGGGATATGAAGAGGAGAAAGTAGAAGGCTAGCTAGGATAAACACAAATTTCCTTTAATTTTTGTAAAGACTGAATTCTTGTCACCTGATATATATTTTTAATATAACAGTACCTGTTGTTTGTCATAAATATTAAACAAGAAATACACCATTTAGATGACTTAAAAATCTGGAATAATTCAGTCCTAGGATTTGGTCTCTTTATGACATTTTCCATTTCAAAGATTACAGCTCCAAAAATCCATCAAAGCAGACAGTTCACACAGTTATTGGAAATAAGTTTTCGAACACGTGAGCAGGTCTAGTGGCCTCTCTTGTTTTTTGTTTTTTCTTTTTCTTTTTTTTAGAATACAAATGGACAATTCTTCCCATGCATAATGCTAAAATTAAATGAGCAGCTCAGGGTGGTGAATAGCAAAATAATGTCATGAAATACCTGGGGTATCTGCTGCTCACAGGATGGCAAAGTGGAGATTCTATGAGGGGCAGGGGAAAAAGTAGGGCATGGGTGGTGATGTTGACTGGCAGAGGAAAGATGGTCAGGCAGCTTTGACAGATGTGCTGTTAGTTAGGGGAATGAGAGGAACAGACAGGCTATACCTCAGGTTGTTTCATTTGCATATGGTTCCTAAGCTGGCTTTATGTGAACCCCTCCGCACACTACCCTCTCCTTATTCTTATGATAAGCAGCCTGTCAGTTGAAGCCAATGGACATTGAGGAGTTCAAGGAAGTGCTACATCTGAAGAGTGACTTTTTGTAATTCTATATTTCAGTGTTTGGGGGATGGAACTGACCTCTCAAGTCAAGGCAAGTGAAGGAGATTCCAGGGTGAACAAGATGGAGTGAGGAAGGAGGTTGAAGTGGGCATTTGTGCTACGGAATTTGCACCCTCAATTGTTCACTTGTATTTTGCGAGTAGTTACTGATCTCTGGGAAACAGTAGTTATATTTTCTCACTTCATAGGATCATTTTTACTATGAATAGCATGAAAGATTTTTATAATTATGGCTAAGTAATTAAAAATGAAATTGAATATAAAGAGTATCCAACCTTGTATTACTTTTCTTTCTTTAAGGTTGAGATGTTTATGTGTTCTGGATGGGATGACTGAGAAGGAATTATGCCAAAACAGTGGGACATTTTTGATGGGTTGAAAGGATAATGGAGCTGGAAATGTTTAGTAGAGTTGAGTTGCCAACATTTTGCTTTCCAGAAACATGGATTTTAACATTTACTCCCTATATGTGTACAGGAAGAAAAGAGAGAGTATGTCCCAGTTAGAGGTCAGGGAACTAGTCATCTCAGTTGTGAAGATGATTTAAAAATTTCTCTGTCTAACACGAATGCAATTAAAAATTACCCCCCCCCCCCATCTACCACATTCCAGGAATTGTCTTAGAATCTATAAAAGGAAGTCTCATTTTTTTTCAAACAAATAATGTTAGGGTAAACACTTGATGACTGCTTGCCTTCAAGCGTGCAGTCTGATAAGAGTAAACGTAAGTAAATTATAAATTTAATCAGAATTGTATGTATAAGAAGTCAATGAAGGAGGTAAGGTTAGATACATGAGTCAGATATGCATTTGGCAAGAAAGTGAGCCACAATATCCAGAGTTTATACTTAGTATAAAGGAGATAAAATGTGACATAGAGGTTATAAATTATTTAGGATAATTTTTGTTAGTTTAATTTTTTTTAAATTTTCAAGAGTGGGCAGCATAAACGTGTTCACATTTTCTTTTTAAATGTCTACAGTGAATATTTTTTCTGATATAGTTTAACTTTTTATGTAGAAATAATGTGGCTTATTTTTCCACCTTATTTCATATCAGGAGATCAACTGTCCTGCATTTGTTTTAAGTGGTAGAACGCCTATGTTATTGGTTCCATGTCACATACTGAGCTATTGCTACAAAAGCATAAGATTTTGAGATAAACTATTAATGGAAACTATATTTCCTCAATTGTTAGTTAAGCCACATTGTAGTCTCATACATTATCTTATGTAGGGGGCAGTGTCCATTGCATAAACCAACTCCAATGACAAAAACACTATGCTTCCAGGAGGTGGCAGTGCTGAGCACTGGTTAAGAATATATGCACCTTCCTGGCTGAGCAGATGGACTACATTTTTCAAAACAAGAGAACTAAACTGTGCAGATATGGAAAGATGTCCAAATAAACGAGAGATTTTTTCACAGACACAGTTTTAATGTCATCTGGAGAAGACTACACATTCTTAAAGCTTTACATTGTTTCCTTGATTTACTGGGACAACATGAAGATTTAGAAATAAGACATTATAAACATTTGGTTGGGGGAAAGGGATGACAGTGGATGTAGCTATGCCAGATCCATCATATATGAGCATTGCAGTTTAAGCTCATTATTGTCAAATGCTACACTTTTTGTGTTGAAATAAGTGTCTATGTTTTATTTTAAGTCAATTTGTTTTACTTTTTTCCCCCCAAAATTAGAATTCATAGTTGAACATGGAGGTTTTATTATGTATAGTGTGTGTGTGTGTGTGTGTGTGTGTGTGTGTGTGTGTGTGTGCACCAGTCCTGGAACTCTGGGCCTAAGTAATGTCCCTAAAGGCTTTTTGTTTGTTTTTGTTGAAGGATTGCAGCTCCACTGCTGGATTATGGCTGGTTAATTGGAGAGAAAAGTCTCATTGATTTTGGTGCCCAGGCTGTCTTTCAACTATGACCTTCAGATCTCAGCTTCCTGAGTAGCTAGAATTACAGGCGTAAGCCACCAATATCCAGCCATGTTTGTTTTAAAGGAGTGTTTAAAGGAAGATATTGGCCATTGTATTTGTTTTGGGAATCACCCAGTGGCTAAAAGCAATGAAACAGACACTGCATATTTGATATCAACCATTGTCTAACACACTTCTCCAGTCTTAAGGCTTGAAAATAATGTAAACATTTGCCTCACTTTTTCTCTAGGTTAGATATCAGGGCAACAGTGTCATCAAAATCTTTTGGCTTTAAAACTTTCATGAGACAGTGGGTGTTATTATAGACTACAGCAATCTGAAGTCTCGATTGAGGCTCTCCCCAGGAGTGTTAGCTAAATACTATGGCTGCAAGTTAGATTGGTGAAGCAAGAGTTCCTTTCCAGAGGGTGTCTCTGTATATAAGGCTGGGTGAGTGTCCTTATTGTATGATGGCTCCTTTCTATCAGTGTGAGCAATCCAGCAACAACATGACTGAAACATCATGCATAGCCCAGCCCTGAAAGTCCTCCACTGTCATTTCTCTGCACATAGGAACCACTTAGCATTGCACTTAGTTAATGTGGGAGGATACTATGATTGGGTTTGTGTTAGTCAGATATATTAAAAATACTTCACATAGAAGTTAGCCAGACCCAAAGAAACATGACTCTATCGTCTCCCTTATTGGGAATAATTAGTACAGGTTTAGGCAAGTCATAGCAGTGCATCACAAGGCCCAATAGCTATACCCTTATGAACACATAACATGATGCTAAGTGAAATGAACTCCATGTTATGGAAACAATTGTTATATCACAGTTGTAACTACCTTCAAGGTCCTATGTGTATCTGTAGCTTCTATTATTGATGATGTTCTTGTATCACATTCCTGTGGTTGTACCTACACTATCTCTGTAATCTTATCTGAGTATATTGGAAACCATGTTTACTGGTATTGGAAGTAGGAAATTCAAAGGGAATACCAAATTTGAGAGACACAGGGTCAAAAAAGAGAAACAACTACAAAAGCAATACTTGCAAAACTGTTTGGTGTAAGTGAACTGAACACCTGGGGGCGGGGAGGGAAAGGGAAGGGAGGGAGGGGGGTATGAGGGACAAGGTAACAAACAGTACAAGAAATGTATCCAATGCCTAACGTATGAAACTGTAACCTCTCTGTACATCAGTTTGATAATAAAAATTTGAAAAAAAAAAAAAAGAAAAAAATACTTCACATAAACAAGTTAAGATGGTGTAGGATGTTGACATTAGCTAACAGCTTCAGAGACCATGGCACTCAGATTGGTTGATTCTGGGACTAGTGGCAGGACCTACTCAGGGCTGACAGCATCTATCCCAGAAGACCACATGGATACATTCACTTACAGCAGGTTAACAAGGCAATCTCTTTCACGGGAGAAGAAGAAATGGGGCATCTGTTTACAGTCACAGGACTAGAGGCGGAGGTACTCTGCGTGTGCAGCTGGTCACTGAAGATAGCAAGAAGGCAGGGCACTTATGTCTGGGTTTAGGTCAGGTTGGAGAGCTGTAACATCACTGAACCCAGAGAAACCGTCAGGTGCCCTGGGGTGAGTTCTCTTTTCTCTATGAAGGGCAGGATGGAGTTCAGGTCTGGGTAGAGGGTGTTCTGCTGATGCAGCTAGGGGCTACAGATATATGCTGAAGGCCTAGGATGGAGACTGTAAGGCCCCAAATGGAAGAGAATATATCAACAATGGCAAACAGGAAGTAGGGTTAAGGAGAGCCTATATGGCACCACTAGCGAGAGACTCTTTAATATATGAGCCTTTTTGTTATGGGTGAGGGGCACTTCTTATCTGAAAAGGGAAGGGGCCTAGGCAACCATCTGGGAGTCTGCCTACCAGTCTATAAAGAAAATAAATAGTAAATAGTTAGGGTAGGACATCTTTCCATTAGACAACCCCTGCGAATACCTGTCACCAGGTTGTGACACTGCGTCCATGCTGACATAGGACAGAAGAGCACAGTGATTACCCTGGGGAAAGGGGTGGATTATGCTAGAATTATTGTCAACTAGAAAAGGTGAAAGTCTCCTACTTGCTTTTACCACATGACAAAAAAGCCAAAGAGAAATGCAAGCAAATAAAACAGAGCAGACAACCCCAGATGGGAAGGTTAAAGAAATCTGCCAACTTTTTGCACTGAAGACCAATATGAGAAGCTTGTGTCAATAAATAGGTGCTTTCTACTTTAGAAGTGAAAGGAAGAGGCTTAAAACCATAGCACAAGCTGTTGCCGAGAGGTTTCATTCTGCTTTCTACCAAATGTTCAGTGATGAGACTGTCCTCATTTGCTCTTACTGTCTTATTGGAACTGTCATGTTCTACTGAGCAGAGCCATTTGTTTCTCTATGCTAGGTGATTGGTATTTTAGGTTGGCATGGGGTTAGTGTACAATGACTAATTGGATTGAATGAGATGACAGGGAATTAGGATTAGGAAGTGAATGGGTGGTAACTTGTCAGTCCACTGTCATCAGCACCCATCTCTATGTTTCTTCTTCCAGGGCCCCATTTATCACTCCTCTCATCATTACTGTTCTTTGGCACCTGCTTGGCAATAAATCTCAATGTGAGTGACCAAGGACATTTAGACATGTAAGCATTTCTTTGACTAAGTGAAAGAATATCTGCACAAAACAAATCACCTAAGGTATTCCAGCCTATTTTGATCCCTCAGAGAACATTCTAGGGCTATGAAACTAGTGGCACTGGTAAGAACTTCTCATGGGTGAAAAGTTACTAAATGCTGGTAGAGACCCTCACTATCTAGGTTTAATTGGCTCATGGGTCAATAGCAACTCTGTGCATCCTGGTATGTTTTCTATGTACATCTGTGCTGTCATGGCACCTGAGTTTTGAAATATTCTTTGAGTTGTGATCTACTCAGACTCAGGACACTTTAGCTTTTGTGATATATACTTTATTGTTGCCCTCCTTACATTGTCCTCTTCTTAGAACTCTCACTTTTTCATCGACTAGAAGAAGTATAATTGGAATGGAATCTGATCATGTGGATGAAGTGTGAACCAAGGGTTCTAAGTGGAAGTGTGAGTCAGCTATTCTGTGAAGTAGTCTCCATATGAGAGGAAGGTGTGCTTTGATACTGCTTACTCTACTTGCTTCTGGTTTTGAACTTAGATATTTAGATATCTTGGGTGAAGCATCACATTAGACCATATCTGAGAAATCATGACACAGAACAGGAAGCACTTTGAGACTCATATGAGAATGCATTCACCATATTCGTCCTTGCTTGACCCTGTAAGAGAGCAACTACTACTTTTAGAGATACTGCTATTTTTTAGTAGGGAGCTTCCTTATTGGGTCATTTTAAGGTTTGTATAGACTTCATTTTTTGATGCTAATCTTGGGACTCGAACTGAGGGCCTTTGTGCTAACAGCTGGTATTCTGTCATTTAAGCCACAGCTCTACTTCTGGCTTTTTGGTGCTTCATTGGATATAAGTGTCTCATGGAATTCCCTGCCATGGCTGGATTTGGACCTTGATCCTGAGATTTCAGCCTCCTGAATAGCTAGGATTATAGGAAACCAAGGCTAGGCTTGTATGGACTTTTAATGTGCTGGTAAACCCAAGACATTGCTAGTTACTTTTTAGTCACACAAACATGGATCTTGCATTAGTCAAGGATAAGTGGATTCAGGAAAGTTTCGTAGGACACATTGCTGCTTGATTCATTGTAGGACAGACTTGTACTTGGCAGAGTGGCACTCTACCACCTGAGCCACTCTTCAAGTTCTGCCTTTTGCTAGTTATTTTGGAAATGGAGTTTGGGGACTTTTCTTTCTTTGTTGGCTTCAAATCTCAATCCTCTGTATCTGAAAGGCTAAAATAAAAAGTGTGAGCCACAGTGCTGGATTTTTCATTTTCATTCTTAAGCACTAAAATAGGAAACACCGATTCAAAATTTGGGACTTCATCAATGTTTTCACATATGTAAAGTTGTTGAAAGTTATTTTCAGGGGTGTTTCACAGCATTATGATTTCAGTAATAATTTCTCTTATGCATTTGAGTATTGAAGGAAGGTGAACAAGAATGAAGAATTCCAAGTTCTTTATGTGAACAGATGAATTCAAAATTTCTCCACAAGAAAGATGAAAGTAAAGATGTAAAACATGAAGACTATATTGCTTGGCTAACAAGCTATAATCATTTCCAAATCAGAGCTTATGTTTAATGTGAGTGCTTCAATCCTTTAAATTGAAATCAGCTGTTGTTTAAGACTTGCATTTGTGTTCCATGTGTTATCTTTTGCAAACTAATTACAGAATGCTTATTATGCATAAAGCAGAGTTAAAAACTACGAGGGAGTAAAGTAACATAAAGAGAGTGTTTAAAGTAGAAAAAACAGTGGTTACCTCTTAGCTAGCATGCTTTTATCTGTAGAAGCATGCCATAATTCACTGCCAAACTAAAGAAAATGTGTTGGGCTTGTAGCAATAGTTTCCAGTAATGTGTGAGTTATTGGGTGCATCTTTAAGATCATTTAGTAGCTTCAGTAGGTTTTTGGGGGAAGGGGGAGAGGGAGGTATATTTAGATTAAAGAGCAATTACCATAGCCCGAATTTTGCCAATGATAAAACAAGATCTGGAGACTTAAACTTCTCAAGATCCAAACAGAACTTAATAACAAATGTGATCCTGAACCAAATCTTTAAACTACAAGAGGATGATGCTATTTCAAGTGTATGATTCCATTTTCAATTAATACTAGACTTTCACTACTTACATTTCCAATAATGCAGTTTGAAGTGTGTGGTGACTAGGGCTTTTTGTTTAGTTGGCTGCAATGTTTTGAGACTTTCAGGTTGAACCCATTGTATTTATTATTGCTTGTCAGATCTCATGCATTGATAATGCAAGTGAAGTTGACTAAGAAGGTATAGACATAGCAGCATTATGATCTACTTTAAAATTGTATTCATGATTTCTTTCATCAAAGATGTTTCTTTAAAGACGATATGCTGAAAGGTGCCATTCCTAAATTATGCATACTTTTCTATATATTTGAATGAATACACACATACAGAATCTTTGAGAAATTTCTGGTGGGAATTTTTTAGGAGGTCTCAAGAGAAACAAAGGCTGGATTATAATCTTAGCTACTCAGGTGTTTGAGATCTGAGGATTTTGGTTCAAAGCTGGCTCATGTAGGCATGTCCATTAGACTCTTATCTCCAACTAACCAGCAAAAAGCCAGAAGTAGAGGTATGGCTCAGGAAAAAAAAAAAGACCCTGTACTGAGAGAAGAATATAAGAGACAGGGCCCAGGTGCTGAGTTCAAGCTCCAGTACCAGCACCACACACACACAAAATACGACAGATGTTTTAGTCATTTGATGTAGGAAAGGTACTAATACACAAAAGGGTAGAAACAACACAGAACAATGCACAATCATTGTATTTTTTGTGATGGGTGAATTGATCTTCCAGAGAAGGCTCTTCAATGGGCAGAAAGGTAGAAGTTTGACTAATACATTTCAGTATACCTAATTGAGCTAAATGTGAAGGCTCATTTACTGAGGAGGACAGGCTAGGAAGAGCATATACCAAGAGTAACCTGGGCAAAAGAACAAAATTCTATCTAATAGCAAACTAAAGTGGAGTCCAGTGTGGTGACATATGTCTGTAATCTCAGCTAGAGATGGAGATGGAAGCAGGAGTTATTGTGGTCTGACAATGAGCACAAGGCCTAACCTGAAAAATAAACTACAACAAAAAAGAGTTGAGAGTGTGATTTAAGTGGTAGAGTTGATAGCCCTGAGTTTGATCCCCAGCACCAAAAATAAATAAATAAAACAAATCATAAATATCTGTCCATTTGAGTACCAGCTTAGAAGAGAATGCCATTAAGTTATACCCAGAAGTTAGATCATTGTTGCGCAGATGCTCTTTTTTCTCCTATCCCAATTGACTTTGCAGAATGCAAATGTTAGGTAAATCACATCTTTCAAGGCAAATTATGTGTTTGCTTACCATGATGAGGATGAAAATTAAGCCTTTAGTTATCTCTCTGTCTGTTGCTTTTCAGTGAAACTGAGCAAGCTTGAAGGTTAGGGAAGGTTGGGCCAGTGAGTGGACTTTGAAACAGCAAAATCTCGGATGCTTCCTTGAGCTCAGTTGAAGCATTGGAAGGATTAAAAGGTCAGTTTGACATTTTTAGAGACAAATAATCTAACTCATGTTATTGTCAACAAGTTAAAACTATTACAGAGACAGAAAATAAGACTTGTGAGGTTTCATGGCAAATGTAAAACCTTATTCATTTGTAAAGTTGCATTAATTTAGTCATTTAGAGGTTTCATTTTTTCTTTTGTTTCCTTTTTTTCTTTGATTTATTACCTTCTGACACTGTTTCAGATTTTCATAACCTTTGTCTTGTATATAAATTTATATGATTTGGGGAGAGGAAGAGAAGCACAGAAATGGTAAGACAAAGGGTAAAGCAGTTCAGCAGTGAAACCCACTAGAAACTATATTGGAAATGAACTATATCATTTTGGGGGAAGGGAAATTGGAAGGGGAAAAGGTAGGAGAGAATGGGGGAGGGGATGCCACTGTTTAAAAGGAAATGTACTCATTACCTGAATTGTGTAACTGTAACTCCTCCATATATCACTTTTACAATAAAATTTATTTTTAAAAAGAAAACAATTATTTTATATTTAGTTATAATTTTATATTTAGTTAAAATGTTTAATCCTCAACCACGTGACATTCTACTATATTTCTGCAGACTGACTGCCTGATTAGTGAATCACAGGTGCTGCTGTTATGCTCTTGGAATCAATATCTGAGCAAAAATAAAGTGAATGTGCTCTCTTACTAGTTAAAATAAATTTCCAGGTACCACACAAATCATGAAAATAGCCAATGACAGCAGATGTTGCCAACTACTTTGTATTTCTGAATTTGGAAAAACAAAGTTTGGCATCCAATAGGAATACTAGGTAGAGTTTTTTCTTTCCTTTAAAATGTTTAAATTTGTGAAGAATTGATGACTGATAGAAGGAAAACAATGAAGCACTCTTAGGCAATAGTGTAAAATTACAGTCTCAGTATTAAAGGAAGGGCACATACACACTGCAGTATTACTGTGGCTAACTTTGACTTATGGTGGTTGTTTTTTGAGGGTTGTGATCTGATTTTAAAGCTTTATAAAAGGGGTGTCCTAATGCATTTCAAAAGGGGTGTCCCCCAATAGGATAGAATATTCTGAAAGTGTCCTCTCAACAGTTTTGTGGATCATTCATTTTGAACACTGGAGAGGTTCAGCAGTCATATTGCTTACAACTGCCTCCTGTTGACCCAGTGTCTTTTAATTCTATAAGTCAGTGTGTGACAACAATTTTAAATGCATTTCATTTTGGTGCCATATCTCATGATATTAAGGAGAATATTTCATTGCTATCTATTTTGATAATGAGAAATATCAGCTGGGAGAAACTCATTAGCTAGTAAAGAATCCTATCTCAAGACCATTAATATGAAATGCTGTATTATTAAAGTAACTACATTTTCTTTTCTCTAAAAGCATTATCTATTTTTATTTCACATTGTCAGACAGTACAAAGACTAATAGCAATTTGCAGTGACTTTACTTTACTTTTAACTTTTTTTCTTTTTTAGATTAGCTGGCCTTGAATTTTTAATCCTGCCTCAACTTTCTGAATGCTGGGATTACAGGCACATATCACCACACTCAGCCTAATTTAACTTGTTTGTTCTCCAAGAATTTGAAAAAACAAAGTTAGGCCATTCTTGGAGGGAGAAGAATTAGTAAATTAAACATGGTCCAGGAAAAGGTGATCTAGGAGTTAATACTAGATTTAATATAGAGAGAATAACTGTGATGACTACCTCTAAGATAGCTAAACTGGCTCTCTGATGATTCTCACCTCCTGCTATGTGACTGTGCCTAGTCCATTCTGCATGGTACCAATGAGGAAGTGGGAGTATATCACTTTCAAGAGAAGGAATTGCTTCTGCCTTTCTCTTACTCCTTCCTTCCTCAAATAATATACCTTACCTGGGCACCAGTGGTTCATGCCTGTAATTCTAGCTACTCCGCGGCTGAGATCTGAGGATCATAGTATGAAGCCAATTCAGGCAGAAAAGTCCATGAGGCTCTTAACTCCAATTAAACAGCAAAAAGCTGGAAGGAAAGCTAATAGTAGCGTGCCAGCCTTGAGTGAAAAAGGGAAAAGGTAATGCCTAGATTCTGAGTTCAAGCCCCAATACCGGCATGCAAACACACACACACACACACACACACACACACACACACACACACACACACACACATTACTCTGGTGAAAGTCAACTGCTTTGTTCTGAGGAGGAACTCATGTCCATGTCTAGAGGTACTGAGACCTCCAGAAAAGCACCAGTGAGGTATGCAACTGACTCATGAGAGAGCTAACTGGGGGCAGATGTTGCAGGCCTTCAGGTGAGTGGTACCATAGCTTACATCTAAATTGTAGCCTTACAAGAGATCCTGAACTAGAACCACTCTGCTAAGGCACATTAAAATTCCTGATGCACAGATGTTGGGAATAACATACATTTGTTTGTCTAAGCCACCAACTTTTAGAATGATTGGCTATATGGGTATGCATTGCCAAAACAAAACCTATCATGAAGCACAGACTACTTGTACATAGCTTCACATGTTTATGTATGAATGCAACATATATATGTGTGTGTGTGTATATATATATATATATGTATATATGGAAATTCACATAAAATCCTGCTTACTTTGGAGCACTGGGCATTCCTAATGTTCCCATCCTGACAAGATTTATAAGAAGAAATAAAAGCACACGCTTCATTTCATTCCAAACTTTTGTGTGTGCTGGCAGCTCAGAAACTGGAGGCTATGGAGTATGAATATTACTATGACAGTTTCTGTATACAGGGACCAGATTCCTTGCCAGTTTATCTCCTGCTTGAAAGGATGGGATGGATCATTAAGGGACCAAGAGTTATACAACTGAGCCATCCAGATAGGTTATAGAGGTTGTCTTCTAAACATAAATCGTGACATTCAAATAGAGGAACCATTCTGTTAGGCTCTGCTTATATATATCTTGATGTTTTTCAAGTAAGGCATATTAATATTTAATGTCACCAGAACAAATTATAACTAACTGGGTGACTTAAATCAACTAAGGTTTATTCTGTCATAGTTCTAGAAGCTAGAAGTCTGAGATTACAGGATATATTCCTTCTGAAGACTAGGAAAAAAATATTTCCTGCTCTTTTCTAGCTTCTGGTGTCTGAGGGTATTTCTTGGTTCCTGGCAGCATAAATCCCATTTCTGCCTCTGTCTTCATATGGCTTTCTCTTCTGTGCCTTTGAGCATCCTGTGTTTCTTTTTTAAAGACACTTGTTATTAGATTTGGGGGCCTATTCTAAATTCATGATAAGTTCATCTCAAGATATTTAACAATTATATTCTTGTTATCTTTAAGTAGTTGTATGAATGGGTTACCATTCAACAAATCAGTTTATAAGTACAATGTGGCTTGATCAATATCATCTATTCCATCATTCTCCCCTATCTCTCCCAACAACTCCCCCTCAATTTTCTTTCTTTCTTTTTTTTTTTTTTTTTTTGGCCAGTCCTGGGCCTTGGACTCAGGGCCGGAGCACCATCCCTGGCTTCTTCCCACTCAAGGCTAGCACTCTGCCACCTGAGCCACAGCGCCCCTTCTGGCCGTTTTCCATATATGTGGTGCTGGGGAATCGAACCGAGAGCTTCATGTGTAGGAGGCAAGCACTCTTGCCACTAGGCCATATTCCCAGCCCCTCAATTTTCTTAATTTCATAGGATAGGTACTGAATATTATGACCATTCTCTCCTCCCTTTCTCTCTTCATTCCTCAAACCCCTCCCCTTTTCCTCATCCCCATCTTTTCAGTACCAATTTGCTAGTTTTCATTTTGAACTGTGAGTTAGTTTTTCTAAGGAATTATATCCTTTGAATTCTCCCCTGCAAATATCACATTATGGTTAATATATTTGTGTACACTTTCATATATCCCCATATGTGTTTACTTGAAACATTTATAAATGTGGTCTAGCTTCACATACTCATCTTAATATTTTTTTCCAGTCCTGGGGCTCGAACTCAGGGTCTGAGCACTGTCCCTGGCTTCTTTTTACTAAAGGCCAACACTCTGCCACTTGAGCCATAGCTCCACCTCTGGATATATATGGTGCTGAGGAATTGAACCCATCGCTTCATGTATATGAGGCAAGCACTCTACCACTAGTCCATATTCCCAGCCCCTCCTCTCAAGATTTTAACTTAAGTACATCTGCAATGATCTGCTCCCTTTCCCCAAATCAGCTCATCTTCACAGGTTCTGAGGATTCCACTTGGACATACATTTTAGAAAGCCACTACTCAACCCATTACATAAGGCAAGTCTCAGATTTCCCATAGGCTGTGCAGGCTATCCTACGTTTATCCTCAGGGCCATGAAAGCCTGTCTGTACTGGGCCATCAACTGAGTTGGAGGTGGGGAGTTAGATGAGGAGTTGCAGCAACAGCAATAGGGTGAAACTCTCATTCTGAGAGAACTTTCCTTTCATGTTCTATAGACTTAATGAAGGACATGAGAGTCCTACTTCTATCATTAAGAACAAAGGGTAAGTGATGAATAGAGGAAAGCAACTCTATAAGCAAAATGAAATACACATGTACGAAACATACCCAGCTCAGTTATTTCAATCAGAAAGGGTCTAGATTTTGGCCTGTAGAATAAGACATTCCTTTTTTTTACTTCCAAGTAAAAAACAACAACCACTAAACACCTGTAGAAGAAGAAAAAACAAAACCATGGAAAAATCTACATGGAATAAAGTTATTTAAAGTAATCCACCAACCCACTCTGAAGATCTAAAAAATTCTGGGTAGGCATAAAAGTGAGGTAAATAGGGCATGTGTTTTAGGACACAAAAATAGACATAATAATATTATACTTTGACCGAGCTCTCATGCCTATTTTCCTTTAAATGAATAACTTTTAATTGTAGATATTTTATAAAATGCTTTTATTACAGTTCCTCACATTCTCTGACAATATTTTCCAACAGATCATCACTATAGATGATAGATTTTTGACAAAGTTCCAGCAAGGCTTTGTTTTAGAAAACAGAGATAAAGTAGGGATAAATGGGGAAGGGAGAACATGCATACATACATATATATATATATATATATGTATATATACACATACATATGTGTGTGTATATGGCTTTACTATCTCTTACTGCCTCTGTACTAACATTATTTTCAATGTCATTGAGAGCTGAGTTCTCTAACTTTGGTTCTGGAAGGGCCTTGTGACTTGTTTTGAGCTAGAAATTACAGTAGAAATGAGCTGCTATTTTTTTTTTTTTTGGTCAATCCTGGAGCTTGAACTCAAGTTTTGGATGTTGTCCCTGAGCCTCTCTGTGCAGATGGCTACTGCTCTTCCACTTAAGCCACAGCTTCACTTCCAGCTTTTTCTGAGTAGTTTATTGAAGATAAGAGACTCACAGACTTTCTTGTCTAAGTTGGCTTTGAACCGAAATCCTCAGATATCATCAGCCTCCAGAGTAGTTAGGATTACAGGCATGAGCTACTAGCACTAGCTGATTGACTACTTTTGAATCCAGGCTTGAGCAGATTTTGTAGTGTTCTCTTGAAATTCTGAACTGCCTTCCTTGAGGAGGCTTGGGTTTCTTTTTTTTGGGGGGGGGGGTGGTTCTTGAAATAGTTAAATTGTGTAGTGTAGTGTGAGAATTCCTTCCACAATGGTTGATCTAGAAGTAGACATGTAGACAATCAAGATACAAGTTAATCATTGGTAATAATAAAAATTGTATAATTGAGTGTAGGAGAAAGAAAAAGACCATTCACTTTCATTAATGTATATTAATTATACAAGAAACAAAAGTTTATCAGAAAAGATATCAACCAGGATGTTTGTATCTTATTGGAGCATAAGTTGCAATTGTTATTCTACTTGTGAGCAATTGTTAGAGGGTAAAATAACAGTAGCTAAGGTGAAAAGACTAAAAATAAAAAGGCATTTTGCTCTTAAATATCTTTAGGTCAATTTAATTTCTACCTTAGCTTTATGTAAAGAGAATGTTAACCCTGAAGAAATTGTGACTCACTACATCATTGAGGTAGGTTCCTTGTTAAAGGGAATAGTAATTAATTGCAATAAAGAGCTAGAACCCTCTTTTTGTGGTGTCAGATTAATTACATCAACATTCCCACATCTTCACCTTTCATTTTGTCCTGAAGCTTTACCTCCATACATAAGCAGAATGTCTTCCCTTTTCTCCAGTTCTGACTTAGCTCATGTGATGTGAAGATATGTGTGTGAAGGTTAGAAAAAAAATGCTTGCACATTGCTGCTCGTTCTTGAACTTCTGCCTTCCCCATGGGGACCATGACTGGGCTTATTTTCTGGAAGGATGGGAGAAACATGTGGAATGGAGACAGGGTTTTCTGCTCATCATCAGCTGACCTTAGATTTGTAAGTGAGCCCAGCTGAGACCCAGAGGCCTGACTAGCCCAAATTGCTCATGCACGGATTTGAGAGCTAAGTAAAGGTTAATTGTAGTTTATTAGCTGCATTACTGTGGCCACAAGTAACTGCTATGCATCTCAGTCAAGATTTTCTTTTTTAGTACATGAGGAATCCACACTATTAGGTTCAAGACACTTTCTTTATCTTGGATTCAGATGGTTCAACCATTAGATTCCAGAATCTTTATAATTTGGTGGATAGAATTATAACTGTCAGCTTAATGGTGAGGGTGAATAAAACATGTGTTTAGGGACATGGTGCTGCTTCAGGTACAAAGAGAAGTTTAGCGAGTGCCAAGAGTTATTTACCAGGGAACACGTATGTGAGCAGATTTTTCTTTTTACTAATGGAACACAGTAGGCTGGGGATACGGCCTAGTGGCAAGAATGCTTGCCTCATATACATGAAGCCCTGGGTCGATTCCTCAGCACCACATATACAGAAAACGGCCAGATCTCAGTTTCTCAAGTAGGTAGGGTTACAGGCACAAGCCACTGACACATGGTGACTACAGTGATTTTTTTTCTATTAAGAGTTTTTTTTTTTTTTGTGGGTTGTGGGACTTGAACTCAAGGCTTTGGTGAAGGGAAATGCAGGCTGTAGAAAGCCACGGATTTGTGAGCTGGAACCTGGAGAAAGCAGCAGCAGCAGCAGCAGCAGCAACGATAAAGGCAGCACTGTGGTTCAATGATCAGGAAAACCTGGGGCAGCTACAAACCCAAAGCAGCCCAGGGTACATTAACGAGGAAGAAGAGGACAATGTGCCTGCGAGATCTACCAGCCCACCCGATCTGTGAAGCCCGTGGGACCAGAAGATATGGGGGCAACAGCTGTATAGGAGCTGGACTCAGAAGGAGCGTGATGCACAGTCTATCTTTGAGCATCATCAGAAGATACAGGAGGAACTGAGAAGCAAGGAGGATGACAAGATCTATCAGGGTATCAATAATTACCAGAAATACATGAAACCCAAGGATGCATCCAATGGCAATGTCTTCTCAGGGATGATGAGGAAAGGTCAATCTGAGCGCCTGAGTGTCTGCATGCCACCGTGTGCTGGGCTGGGATTGCCAGCCCAACATCTGTAACGACTACAAAGAGACTGGCTTCTGCAGCTTCGGGGACAGCGGCAGATTCCTCCATGACCATTCAGATTACAAGGGGTAATCAGAACAAAAGGGTGGCAGATCAAAAGTGAGCTTGATGTTATCTATGAGGATGAAAACTATGAAGTGGGAAGCCATGATGATGATATACCATTCAAGGGTTTCATCTGTTGCCAGGCCTTCCAAAACCGAGTTTGTCACCAAGTGCAGGCATCATTTCTGCAAGTGCTGTGCACTGCAGCATTTTTGCATGACCCATGTTGTATGTCTGTGATCAGCAGACCAATGGTGTCTTCAATTCCGCCAAAGAATGGATTGCTAAACTGAGAAAGCATCCAGCAACAACAGAGGGTGATGCTTTCCCAGAAAATCCCCAGGTAGGTCTGATTCTTATCACTTTGGTTTTTCATTGGTCTCAAATCTCAAAATAAATATTTCTCTGTTCAAGACAAAATCAAACCAAACCCAAGCCACTTACCACCAAACCTCTATCTGATCTAATGTCTTGTGTAGGTGAAGCAGCTACAAGTTGTTAAATGATTAGAGATGTAGAGATGCAGAGGGGCAAAACTGATGTAGCGCTTCTCAGTGGAGGGCTATTCACTGGACACACTCATCCAAGGCCATTCATGGATGCTCTGAGTCTTGTTACAGCAGTCATTCTCCTAGCCGTTATACAAGCCCACCACAGGTCACAACTGATTATGCCCAGAGGTCATAGCTTAAAAGCTAAAGGTCCTACTGAATGACTGACTCCAGCCTTATTCTCCCAGGTCACATAAAACACCAAGTGCATGCTCACATGATTGTCAGAAGGCAGGTCACTCCTATCTTGATTTAGTTGAAAGCCCCCTCTCCCAAAGCAGAACATTTCCTTATGGTACTGGCCCAAAACACCACCCTTGGCCCCCCATGAGACCATAGCCTAGCCCTTGGCCCCCCAACCCAGGTGCAGCAATACATTTTGGGCCTTGCCAAGGACACTGCCATTGACCCTTAATGGACCATAGCCTATTTTTATTTTCTGCTTCCTTGTTAAGACCCACATAAGCTTGACCTCAAATCTACTCCCTCGCACAACCTCCATACCAGCGGGAAGGTCTGTGCCCCTTGCTTAAATTAAATAGTCCTAGCCTGTTGAGAACCAATCTTATCTATTCCTTCTCCATTCTCCCCCCTTTTGTAGAGTTGGACTATCCAAACACTAACATTTACACTCTGCTGAAGGAGACCATTCTTGATCATATTAACAGACTTCACTGTTACAACCTCAAAATGCTCACCCTGTTTTCCTCAGAAGTTTGGAAAGCATCTGGAAATTACTAGCATGAAAATATCAACTACCATTCTCTGGAAAGACCTTTCTCTTTCTTCGGTGCTATGGTGAGACTCAGGAGAGGCAGCCTGTAGCTTTGCCAGATAAACAGGCTCAGGCAGCCCTTTCCACAGCATATGGTCACAGAACCATCTCAAGCTTTGGAGGTTGATAATATTCTGGAATTTCCTGGGCTATTCTTGCAGAGTTGGGGAGCTCTGGATGGTAAATAGGCCTGCTACTTACCCATTTTCCCCTCCCCTAGAGCCCATGCTGGAGGACCCCTTTCAGGTTGCACATATAAGATTTAATTCAGAGCTAGCAACTGTGGCTCACAATTGTAATCCTACCTATCAAGAAGCTGAGATCTGAGGATCGTGGTTCTAAGTCAGCCAGGGCAGGAAAATGCATTAGACTCTTGCCTCAAATTAACCATCAGAAAACTGGAAGCAGTGCTGTTGCTCAAGTGGTAGAGCAGTAACCTTGAGCTGAAGATCCCAGGGACAGTGCTCAGGTCCAGACTTCAAGTCCCACAACTGACAAAAAAAAAAAAAAAAGGATTCAATTCAATTCAGCATGGAGCAGGGAGTAGGAACAACTGGACATCCTGCTGTGTGGAGTCAGCACATCCAACTCTGGGTTGCAGAGAACAGGATAAAACATTATTGCATAGCTCCTGAAGCCTCCTTCTGCTTTATATATTCAAAATATACATATATCAGTATTAACAAGTACTTAATTGATTTCTAGGTATTTGGGACTTTTTTTTTTTTAGAGAAAGTGTAACTCTATTGCCTCACCTAGCCTGGAGCTCTGAGCTCAAAACAATCCTCCTGCCTCACAAGCACTCTGGGATACATTAAGAACATACTTTGAGACAAATTTAGAATATTGTAATGTAGAAACCTTGAGAGAACCACCTAGAATCATCTGAGTGGAAAAATGATGGCAATGGTGATAATTATTCTCTACAAATGTAAACCTCTCTGGATTAGAGTTCTAGCAAAGTAGTTTGGCATCCTCCTCCTTACAAAATCAAGACAAGATCTAATCCAAGCACACATCAGGCTTAGACTTGGCCTAATATTATTTTTGTGGCACCTGCTTATACACATGATTGTTGGGGACAGCTGTACCTTTAAGAGGCCACAGTTGGCTTTAGCTTGTCCCTCCGCTTCCGTCTGTAACAGGAAGAGAAGCCCCCGCCCCTGGGGGGTGAACACGTGTGTGCCATCATGGCGGGGACTTCTACAGAGACCCAGCTCTTGGGGGGCTGTAATCCCTGCCCACAGGGTAAGGTTCATGACATCACCTGATGGGCAGCCCAGCTCATCCAATCAATTAATCACCCTAAGTCCCCTTCTGCCTTTGTCATCGTAATAAATCCTTCCCGCCCTCTGGGTGGCTGAGCCCCGTTCAACCATTAAGCTGTCTTCCCAGGATTCTCTTCCTGCATCAGACACGTGAGGGGGGCTGGCGGGGAAGGGGATTTCAGCATTTCTCCTCAACTCAGCAAGTCCACAAAGATATGCCTTATTCCTTGTGCCGGTGGGAGGGGTAGGGCTGAGTCTCTTTCATAGTTTTGGAGTTCAGGCATTTTCCCTGGGAGGTAGGGGAAAAGGGGACCCAGAGGCCCCAACATATGGTGCCCGAATGCGGGACGGGAACGCATGGCCGGGAATTTCGGGGTCCAGTGACCCCACAGACTCGCTGAGTAAGTGGGTTTCAGAGGAGAAAGTGCCCACCCAGAGAGGGGGCAAACGCATAGAGAGAAGGCAGGCATGGGCTTGTGGAGCTTCGCGAGTCCCGGGACA
This sequence comes from Perognathus longimembris pacificus, assembly GCF_023159225.1. Taxonomy (NCBI): domain Eukaryota; kingdom Metazoa; phylum Chordata; class Mammalia; order Rodentia; family Heteromyidae; genus Perognathus; species Perognathus longimembris. The sequence goes on from NC_063167.1 coordinate 82,674,943, forward strand.
AGGCGCTGGAAAGAGTTGCCCCACCAGGCCGATTTGGCGCCAGGTGGGGGGCGGGGGGGGGGAGCGGGCCGCGTGTCCCGCGGAGATGCGGCAGGGTAGCGCTAGGGATGGCATGCCGCCATCCCGCCCAGGAGGCCCTGGAACGGGTGGTGGCAGGCGTGAAGAGCGTTTGGTCTCTGCGAGGCCATGGGCTGGTGGGGCCCGCTCAGGTTCACAGGCGGTGGCGTGTGCTGGGGCCTGCATGGCCTTGGGCGGCGCCTGGAATCTAGTGTGGAAATCTTTGGGCCGCTGAGCGTGGCAGGCCTGCGGGCCAGTGGCTGGGCTCCAGTGGGCGGGCGGTGGAGGCAGGAGCGTGAAGGTGGCGGCCATGGGCTGGGGTTGGTCCTGCTTCGTGCGCCCCAGGCCGGGCGCCCCTGCTCGGGTCCACAAGCGGCGGTGTGTGCTGGAGCCCACGTGGCCTTGGGCGGTGACAGCGCTCCGGGTGCTTGCGGCCACCTGGGCTGGCGCCCCAGTTGGGGTTCACAAGCGGCGGCGGTAACACGCTTGGGGCCCGGGGCAGACGGCTCGGGTTCTGCAGCGGTGCTTGGGAAAGGCAGGCGGTAATCAGGGGAGGTAGGCGCAGGCGGCAGCGGCGACTTTCAGATGAAAACTGCTTTGGGCCAAGCTGCCGGTCTCGCCACAGCTGGGCGGGGCTAGAGTCTGTGCCTGTAAGGTCACTCCCTCCCCCCCCCCCCACCTTGCAGCTGCTGCATTTCTCTTCCTCCTGACAAATAGCTTATGGGTAAAAGTTAAAACAAGGAGATGCCACAGATTATAAACTAAAATGGAATATAAAAAAGGGAAACAAAGAGTTTTGATACAGCAATAAGTAATTTGGTTGAATTTCCTATAATTACCAGTTCAATGATACAAAAATTGGAGGAGTTTTTCTGGATGGATGGAAGTTTGCTTATCTGGTGTGATTTAAAAAATTGTCATGTTGGGAGTCACAGATTTGTCTTGGGATTGGGTGACTAGGAGAGGTTTCCTTTTTGTTTTTTATTCAACCACGTGGTTCTATTATGGGCAAATTAATACCATTTTCCACTGGAATTCCAAACTTAAATGGCCAATCAGAAAAGCAATTTTAAGAGCGCTCAGGGTTCATATATGTGTATGTGTGTCTGTCTGTCTGTCTGTTGGTAAGATTTAAAAGCAGAACAATAGGTTTTCAGCCCAATGTTCAGATGCAAGGTGTCTATGAGAAACTCCAAAAAGGTTCAAATAATACAGCATGTGGTATAAGTACAATGGTATAAAACCAGTGTGTTATTTTTTTTAATATTCAGTGTGTTAAAAGTCAAGTGTAGCATAAGTTAAGATTTTACCTTCCCGTTTTTCTCTCCTGTGTTCTCATAAACTCTCAAGATCAAGAAATTAGAATTGTTCCATACAAATATGACTATTAATCTAAAATTTCCTGACCCCAAATTAAACATCTTGTTTCCTAGGATACAGGTCCAACGTGTGTATTAACTGCATGGACTGTGGCAGAGAGCCACCACACTCTGTTCCCAAACTGCCTGGTTTCACTACTAATGATCTTCTCCCAAGATTAGAGTTGGGTTTATAATAGTCCTATCTTTACAGTTACTCCAGGTTAAAACATCATAGTTATGTTAGTGACCACAGAGCTAGCCATGTGGATTATGTGATTAAGAGAATCCTTTTACCCTGCTTAAACCAAAAGGGCATCAGCCTACAAAAGCCAGAAATGCTGGGGGAATTTTAAATATCAACCAGTCTGTGTAGAAATCTTGCAGGTAACCCAGGACAAGATGTGACAGTCTATCCAGAGATGCCACTGCAGCCTTGCCCAGATCTATCCATCATGGCATGGAACCTGCCAATTTGGGATGAGGGATGCAGCCACTTCTGGGACTGAGGATTCCACACTGCTTTAACCCTTTACCCTCGGTTGTCATTTATCTGTGTTCTCTCTCTGCCAGTAAGATTAAATGGCATGATTCGGGTTGATGGCGCATAGGTCTCATGTTCTCTGTTACAGCAAAACCTTAACAAGCAGTTTTTGGTCAGTTCTCAACAAGTTATAAATGGATTATCTCTGTTGTTTTCCCTTGTTGCTCAATTGGAGATAAAAAGGGCTTGTATGACTAAGACTCCCTGGATACAGTTCAAAGCCAGCCCAGGCAAAAGAAAAATCTCTTTAAAATTCCACCTCCCAGTTAAGCAGCAAAGAGCCAGATTGAGAGCTTGGCTCAAGAGAACCAGCAAAATGCTGAAAGCAGCACTGTGGCTCAAGTGGTAGAGCACTAGCCTCGAACAGAAGTGCTCAGGGACAGTGCTCAGGCCCCGAGTTCAAAACCTGTAAATGCGGATGGGAAAATGCCATTCCAGCAACAAACGCTGGAAGTCCTGGGACTTAGCCAGTCCAGGAGATGGAATGTGGAGTGGAGTGAGAGGAGAATGGTGTCATATCCTAAACGGAGCTGCCTTGTCTCGCCCTTTCAAAACAGATCAGAGCCGGGAAATTGAGAGAGGTAATACCTGTCCACTTTACTTTTTCTGCCAGTTGTATATATGTGTATGTGTGTGTATATTTATTTATTTATTTATTTAATTTTTTTGCCTCTGACTGGCTACGCCAAGCCAGTTTTCTATCACTAAACACTTCTTTCAGTCATTTCTCCCCACCTGTTCATTTTACAATTGAGTTTATGCTCCAAATGGAACTTTTCTGGCTTATGCCCAGGGTGTGTTCTATGTCATTCATGCCAATCAGCTCTGAGAACTTGTCAATACTTTGCCTGACCTTTTCAAAAGCTTCTTTTAACAGAATAAAATCTCTTGCTGAGATCACCACCTGGGAATTTGCCGTTCATAGCCGTCACCCTAACACAGACCCGAACCCTGGAGGCCTCAGCCCTGGAAACTTCTGGGTATGCCCAAGATGCAAGAGTGGCCAGAGGAAACCATAGCACGCTCTGGCCCCAATGACCATTCTCGTGGTAATTATGGGAACTTTTGCCAGCCACACTGGATGGTGCCAGGCTGAGGGGCCCTTGATTACGTCGCCCCCTTGCAGCAGGAAGTAGCTACAGAAGAAGAGACCTCCACCCATACTCCCTGCCTGGTGCCCGCCGGTGTCATAATTTTAAAAAACAAAAGGGGGGTAGCCCCCAGTATAAATTAAGGATAGTTATGCTTATGTTTAACATCAAAAAATTTTAAATCATCCCGAATAAGTGTGGGATGGGGTATACTGTATATGTGTTTTGCCAGATTGGAAAACTAAATCCAGAGCACCCGCTCTGGAGAAATGTCTCTTCTTGTTCTCTTCAGGAAAACAAGGAACACACTGGATTTCTCCTGCTCTTCTAAGAGAATACAGAAAACCTGCCTGCATGCAACAGTGGTAGTGGTAAAAAGGCAGCAAGCTTCCCTTCCCTGTTTGTTTGCTTTCTAGATTCTTTCTTGAGCATCTCATGGCGCAATGTATGGCCATGGCGATACTGCCCACAGCGTCACACAAGACTAAAGAAATTTTGCACCGTGTTTCTTCCTTTCCTCTCCCCCTGCTGCTAGACTTGGGGAGTCCCATTGGAAAGAAAATCAGAGCTGAGGGTTCTGACACCTTGTCTTAATATTTGTGATAATGTTTACAAAATAGGAGCTGAGGGTTTTGACACCCAACCTCAATGTTTCATGATAGAAATGTTTTTAAAAAGTAAGAGCAAAGGTTTAGCACCTTTGCTTCAATGTTTATAAAGAAAAAAATGTTTTACTAATCACTTTTGTTTAAGTTATCAGCTACTGTGAACTACCAGAGATGCCAGAGCTCCAGCCTACTTCTACCTCACCACCAAAAGGGGGTTGATGTCTGCACTTGGTGCAGAAACAGACTAAGGACTCCAACTTTTCTGGACTTGGACTGCCTTATGCCTACATATGTGCTATATGTTTACAGCCCCCCCTGCTAATTTAAAAACAAAAAAAGGGTAGATGTTGGGGACAGCTGTGCCTTTAAGAGGCGACCGTTGGCTTTAGCTTGTCCCTTCCCCTTCTGTCTGTAACAGGAAGAGAAGCCCCCGCCCCTGGGGGGCAAACATGTGTGTGCCATCATGGCAGGGACTTCTACAGAGACCCAGCTCTTGGGGGGCAGTAATCCCACCCCCCCCCCCAGGGTAAGGTTCATGACATCACCTGATGGGCAGCCCAGCTCATCCAATCAGTTAATCACCCCGAGTCCCTCCCTTTCCACCTTTGTCATCGTAATAAATCCTCCCCGCCCTCTGGGTGGCTGAGACCCATTCAATCATCAAGCTGTCTCCCTGGGATTCTCTTCCTGCGTCAGACACGTGATGGGGGCTGGTGGGGAAGGGGATTTCAGCATTTCTCCTCAACTCAGCAAAGTCCACAAAGATATGCCTTATTCCTTCTGCCGGTGGGAGGGGTAGGGCTGAGTCTCTTTCATAGTTTTGGGGTTCAGGCATTTTCCCCGGGAGGTAGGGAAAAGGGGTCCCAGAGGCCCCAACACATGATACTGTTGGTCTTTGCTGCTCTGTACGGCTACAAGACCACTTTTTAAAGAGGATAAAGCAGTTCCTAGTCAGCTATCTGAACAAGGCTAGTGTGAGAAACAAGTTTGGACCCTGTGGGAGGAGAAACCCTGGATTTTATACAAGCTAGTTATGTACAAGATGGCCTTGATCAGATATACAAAATGTCAGGAGGTTTGACATCAAACTTCTGACCAGGTGGGAAATTCCATCCTAGTTGTGCAGAAATTGTATCATCCAACTACTACCCCTTCTTCATTATTATTTAGAATAATGTCTTGTGGGCTTCCTGCAAGCGATTCAATGGCCCCACCAAGTTTGCACCCAACCCACATTCCAGCAACTGGATGTAGGAAATCCCATCATTAGGAAGGGTTACTTCGTCTGCTTCAACACAAGATTATGGCTACTATCAATGGGTGCCAATTTAATGGGAGAGGCTAAGATGCTTGTGGATCTGTTACCTATGCAAGAATTCCTGCTTTGTCCATGGAGTATGTATGTACAATTTTGATCATCTGGTCTTTTCTTCACTTTTACATTTTTATTCAAACATTGGCACCATCACCTATGTGACAGGGGCCTTGCTTTATTCTAATATTTGTTATAAGTATATTCTCCAAGAACCATTGGGATTACACTGATAAGAAAATTGTCTCAGCATGGCAAAATTGACATCCTCGCAGAAGGTTGTGCTACCAGCCAAAAATAAGGCAATCAAGCATACAATGCAGGCTTTCTGTCCTGATATTTATCCCTAACACAGCAGCAAACCCTGTTCCTCTGCTCAGATTGGTTGAACTCATGTTTACAACATGCTCTGCTTATGACTGGCTAGTTTGATTAGGTAAAATGTATTTATGTAAGGTGATTTTTCAAATAAGTATTAACAGTTCACAATTAGACTAAAATATATCTATACTCTCTACTTCTTGAACAGTCTAGGGCATGTCATAATTCCATCTTGAAAAACCAATTTAAGATAAAACCGTACATTTTACAAATGCTTTATGTCTCAAAGCAGTTCCTCTTTTTCTTAAAAGCCAAGCCATCAGGCCAAAGCAGGAACATTGAAGCAATACACTGTGACAGAAAAGACAGTTTTTCTCACACGTGTATATTTCTAAAGGAGGTTCGTAGCATTTCTACATGTTTTATCTTTAAAAGTTGTTCAGAGAAGTTTCATTTACCTTCCAAGGCAGGAAAGCCTGGACACTGCTCACTTTCCTAATTTTCCAACTGAGAATAATTTATAAGTAGGAAAGTACTAAAATAATGTATGTGTATACAAATTATATGTCCAAGAATTGTGTGGTTTTCATATATATCTTAAGATAGGAAAAGGTTTCTCTGCATTTGAAGAGGTTTTCATTGCATGTATTTTTGAGATAAAAATTTAAATAGCCAAGTATAGTCCCCCAAAAAATTAAAAAGAAAAAAATATTATGATGGGTGTATTTGAAAGTCCTAAGCAAAAACTTAGGTCTCTAAAGATTGCTCTTTGAATATCTAAATAATGGTGATGTAGGGAAAAAAGGCTCTCTTCTTTATAGGTAAATGAATTTTCTATTGTATACTGACTTACATTCCTTTGGATACATACCAAGCAGTCATATGTCAACATCACATGGTATTTCTAGTTTTCATGGTTTTGAGTAAGCTAGGAAAATGAACTTTAAGAAATCATTCAAAGCAGGACCCAGAATATTATATGTAATGAACAGGAAATGGGAAAATAAAAAAATTAAATATAATGAAGGCATAAGAATTTACCTTTGATTCTAAAAGTTAGAGATCAGGGTTTTGCATGAGAGGAAGAAACAAGAGAATGTTTCAAAGGATGTCAAAGGGCAGATTTGCTCTAAGAGTATTGCCTTTTGGATATTTGATGTTAGGCTTTCTTTTGGTCTTGTGCTATAAAGCTGGTTGGTAAACCAAAGTTGTTAGCTAAACTCTGTTACATGATAACATTTTAGGCTATGCCAGGTGTTTTGTGAAATAAAAGAAGGTGACTCACCACTCCTGGGCATTTATCCAATAGAACACAAACAAGTCCACAGTAAAGCTACCAACACAACTATGTTCACTGCAGCACTGTTGGCCATAGATGAGCTGTGAAATCAACCCAGATGCCAATAGGTGGAAAAGTAAAGAAAATGTGCTTTATGCACACAATGGAATTCTATTCTTTTGTAAAAAAGAATGCTATTGCCCCATTTGAAAGACTTTGAAAAATTATGTTAAGCAAAGTAAGCCAGAGTGAAAGAAACATAAGTTGCATGGTTTCCCTCATTTGTGGTAACTAGAATGTATCTATAAATCTATAAGTAAACATACTTGGCAGTTAAAAAAGTACACTTGGGAATGATAAATTATACAGGACTCTAGATATTCACACAGTGAGACCAAAGGAGGATATTAATAGGAGCAGATCACAAAGGCTCAATAGCTACCTGTGTGGGGAGAAATGGGCCAACCCCTTGTTCTCTCTTCATGCACCCTAGAAGTCCCCACCCAGCACCTGTAACCTAGGTAACTGGAGTATCTGGGGACAGTGCGAGGTCCCCCAGGCTCTGAGGTCATGTTTTCATCCTCTGAGATCACCTCTGCATCCATTGTGGGCACATTTCTTCCACACCCTCCCCTATGTAAACCCTCCCTGCCATAAATTCTCTCTATGCTTCCATCTCATGTGGAAGTTTGGTTTCTCTGTGTCTCCTAATACAGTGTCTTCTGCCTAAGCCATATGGGAGTTTTCTTTCAGTAACTCTTACACATATGAGTACATAAAATAATTGTTTTTTTTTTTTCAAAATGAACACCAGGAAATTAAAACAAGAAGTTCCCGTTCTCTTTGTTGCTGTTTTTGTTTGCATTTCATTTTGTCTTGCTTGTTCCTTTATCAGTTTTGGGGATGGTAAGGGGGGGGGCAAAGAAATGGTGAGACAAATGGTAAACTAATGCAGCATTGATACACCCTACTTACTATTGAAAATGAACTTGTGGGTGGGAACAGTAGGGCAAAACTGGGAGACAGCAAGGGAAGGGTGACATTATTCAAAAAGAAATACACATGACTTATGTTACTGTAACACACTTGTATATCACAATTATAATAAAAATTTAAAAGAAAGGAGACTTGATATGAAAAAAACTAAGATAGTTGTAGGATAAAACTGAGGCACAGAGAAATATGGAACAGTACAAGTGAGAGAAAATGAGGTGTAAAATGTGAGCAACTTGTTCTTCCTTTAGCAAACTGTAGAAATGTGAGGAAGAGAGGAATCCAGAATGGCCAGTTTTGTCTGAATACTAAAGGAAGAGATAATCACAGGAAGCCAGGGGAATTGAAGTGGTTTGGATTACAGTAGTTTATGATTATATCATCCTTAAGGAGTTTCTGTAAATATTTGAAAGCAACTATGAGACAGAAACAACTTTAAGAATACCACAAATGCTTTGATTATAGATCCTTACTTGCCATCTTCTTCTTAGTCCTTTACTTCCTTTCTCCACCTCTCCCATAACAGCATACCTAAAGTGGAATTAATAATGCAAGATTATTTTAGTTAATGAGAAAAGTGGACATGTCAGCTTCATATTTCTGATTGCTACACTTCTAGCCATACTTAACTGAACCTCAATAAATTATTTTCTGAGTTGCTTACCATACTGTAACTCACACTGAATCTGTTTTTAACTAGATAACGATTTTTGAGATAAAATATCTCATTAATATTTCCCTTGTTCATGTGGTTTATCTTTATTGCTTCTTGAATTTATTCTGCATGTTAAACTATGTCCTGTACAATTATACTGTTTGTCTGGAATGCTTAGGGCAAGAAGCGTATTGAATTTTGGAGCCTTTACATATGTATAATGAGGCATCATGATGATGGAACCCAAATTGAACCCTAGAATCCATTTATGATTCATGCTCACCTTATACAAATAGGTATATGATAATTTTATGTAACAATTTGAATAGTTTTATGCATCAAATAAAGATATAGTGTGAGATTTTCCACTTGTGGTGTCATCTTGGCTCATTAAATTTTAGATTTTGGAGCATTTCATGTTTTAGATTCTTTAAAATTAAGGATATGTAACTGCTATGATAAAGTTGTATGTCATGACTATGTTCTTGGCAGTGTTGAAAATACTATAAAGATCAAGGTAGATGACAAATTATTATGGTATGCCATTCTTTGAACCCAATTATTCATCCAACTCCAACCCTATGAAATCATAGAACAGTTGCCACTTAGGACTTTCTTATTCATCTTGAGATTTTTAAACAACAAAAAAGCAACTTCCAACATTAACAGTGCCTTATCACCTAGGCTTAATTGTTTAAAGTTCATGAACAAAGAGATGTAGTGTCTTATTAGAAAGAAAAAGTAATGTAACCTATGTAATAATCTTAGTATGTTAACAAATACAGTGACTATTTTCAAAGTTATGTAATTAGCGCTCTTTTTAAATACTTCTTTTTTGTGTGTGCTCTGGTCCTGCGACTTGAACTTGGAGCCGTAGTGCTGTCCCTGAGCTTTTTAAACTCAAGGTTAGTGCTCTACCACTTATCACAGCTCTATTTCCAGGTGTGTGTGTGTGTGTGTGCGTGTGTGTGTGTGTGTGTGTGTGTGTGTGTGTGTGTGTGTGTTCAGTTTGAGATTAGAATATCAAGGACTTTCCTGCCCAGGCTAGTTACGAACCTTGATCCTCGGACCTCAGCTTCCTAAAGAGCTAGGATTATAGGCATGAGCCATAGGGCCCAGCTCTTAAATACCTCTTCTGACCTTTGGTAACTTAGTATGTAAAGTTTATTTTCTTCTCTCCTTGAAGTAATGAAGATTTCATCTTTCTTACCTGAGTATGAGGAGATTTTTTTTCTCTTATTATGAGATCCTTTTTCTTCATCTGTCCTTAAGGGAATTCTTCTGTCTTTATATTAAGTCTGTATTTTACAGGTGTTGACAACTAAGATATGGCATTTTCCTCAATTTTTATTTTGTGGTTGTTTCTTCATCTAGTCTTTCATATGTATCTTCACTAAATCAACAAGCCTTATTTTTAAAAAATCCCTTCAGTCAGTGATGTTATGTGCCCATTCAACAACATTAGTCAAAATGAAAATTTACACTTTTTATTGCAAATTTAATGTAAACTAATACACTAGAAGAATATATTACTTATTATGTAAATAATACAGAATGCTTTTCTGCTGTTAGGTTAATACAAACATTATATGAACATAGCTTAAAAAATCAGAATCTCAGCTATATTTGCAAACTATCTCCCTTCATTTGTTAGTGTTCTCAGTTGTAGGTGAATTAACTCTGGTTAGATGGAATTAAAAAAAGATTTATTGTAGTCCATTTGTCAGTCTATAGAATTTAAGTGTACACTGAACTTCAGTAAGGTTGTGTTACACAGTAGTGACACAAGTAGAAGTAGAAGTCCAAATACATTAAAACAATTATAAGAAAAATGAAGAAATCTTGCTGCTACTTTGGGCTGTTGTTCACCTAGACATTCTCTAACCCTGCTGCTGAAAAGGGAGGTCCTTTTTGACCATGTGTGTCACATCTGTGGTAGTGTCTTCTTTACAATATTGTCTCTACCACAAAATTTTTCAATGTGTTGGGGAATTGTGGATAAACATAATCTAGCTGGAAGGAACCTTAAAATAATGTACACATACTTTTTGAACCTCTAGTTAATGTAGAGGCATCTAGTAAGGCTGTGAAGGAAAGTGAAACTTTGTAATTTCTTTTGTTGGTAGTAATATTTTGGTGCTGGTCCTTGTGCATGAAACCTGAACCTGGGAGCTATTCCTGCATTTTTGGTTCAAGTCTACCACTGTACCACTTGAGCCACAGCTGTACTTCCAATTTTTTGCAGGTGAATTGGAGATATGAATCTCATGGGCTTTCCTACCAAGACTGGGTTTGAACCATGCTTCTCAGATCTCAGCCTGCTAAGTAGCTAAGATTACAGACATGGGCCACTAATGACCTGCTTAAGCCTCCCCATTTCAATGAGAGTAAATGATAAATGGCATACCATATATACATATATATGTGTGTGTGTGTGTGTGTGTGTGTGTGTGTGCATGTCTATGTATAAGTATAGAGAGAGAGAAAGAGTGACAGAGAGAGACAGAAGTCATAACTTTCAAAGTAGGAGGACCAACATATCAGACATGATTACTTCCATTTCTGCTATGATGTTCAAAAGTCTTCCAGTTTAATTACTGTTTTGTATTAATATATTCAACCTACAATAAGCTTATAAAATAGATAATCATTACCTCTTCTTATTTACAATAGTAGTAGAAATAAGAAGAGGCGATAAAAAGGGAAAATATGGTTAATATATAATGGAGGTGGAATTTTTTTCCTTTCTTGCCTTTGTCCACTATGTAATGTCATTTCCCTCAGGTTGGTCTTCCAGGGCCCAAAGTTCTTTCTAAACTGGGTATCTGTGGTTTTACTAACTTTATTACTAGATAAGATGGTATTAGGAGGCATTAAATAAAGCTCTTCTATACCACCAGTAAGCAGTACCATCTTTACTTCCTCCTGAAAATCGGCATCAATTACCATAGCTAATTGAATGATTGGCCCAAGGACATCAGCAAAGATCAAATTCCAGTCTCATTGTAGAGTTTGGTACCATCAATAAGATTTGCACAGCTGAAATTTTCAGCAAGCAGATTGAATATTTGTCCAATTCTCTGAACTTGTTAATACATTTCTAACATGTAATCAATGGAAAATTCAGATTGTTGAAGACTCCTAATCATATATATATATACAGAAATACTGAGAGTTCTTTTCCTTCTGGCTTTGTGGTTTATGGTGTTTTGTTTTTCTTGTCATTTCCTAGTGAGTCATGCTTCTTTCCTCAGGCCAGTGAATTTCCAAGTGTGTATTCAGGTTCACAAGATGCAGTGATTCATCAGTTATAGATAATGCATGTGTACAAAGCATTGATTTTTAACTCTGACTTTAAATTCATTTTGCTTGGAAAGAAGTAGCATTAGAAAATGGACACAAACCAATTGAAATAGGAGCTGCAACCCTCTTCCCCCCTCCCCTGTTCCAATGAATGAATCAGAACCTCTTTGGAGAGTGCTCAGATATCCGAACATTGTATTTTTTAAAAACAACCCAAGTAGTAGCAAATGCAGCTAGACTTGAAATGTACCACAGGCCTACAGAGAGCCTCAATTTCTCTTCTTTTCTACTTTTACTCTTCTTATTTTATTTTCTGTTTCATTGATTTTTGTATTTTATCTGTTTTTGGGTAAAATACCTAAAGCTGCATAAGCAATTAAAAATCCCTGAACAGATAAATGGATCTATCTATCTATCTATCTATCTATCTATCTAATCTATCTTTATTTATTTAATCTATATCTATATCTATCTAGCTCTCTATCATCTATGCAAAATGGACTTTTACTCACCCATAAGGAAGAATATTATGATATTATATCATTTGCAAAGAAATGAATGGGCCTGCAAAGAAATTATGTTAAACGAAGTAGGTCAGGTCTAGAGAGACAAAGGATGTAGGTTTTCTCTCATATATGGAAGCTAGATCTCATATACAAATAAATACAAAAGGGATGATATACATTTGTACACAAACATATTAAGTATGGTATTTTCAGGGGGGAATTCAGTGTAATTCTTTAGAAAACGATTATTAGGAGACTGGTACATGAAAGGTGTGTGGGAGGAGGTAATGAGGAGAACATAGTAATAATATTCAATTGGGTAACCTAGGAAATGAAGAAAATTGGGGGAAGGGATTGGTTGGGAGCGATATGGAGAATGAAAGGAGTGATACCAATGAAGATGCATTGTACTTATAAACTAATTTGAAGATAAGCATTTCACAGACTTTCTTGCCCTGGCTGGCTTCGAACCACAGCCTTCAGATCTTAGCTTCCTGAGTACCTAGGATTACAGGCATGAGTCACCAAAAGCTGGCTTAATAAAAGTATAATTTAATAAAATCTTGTTAAACATACACAAATAAAACTATGTGCTTTAACACACACATGTATGATATACATATATATACCATACACTCATGTATACACCATGTATATACATACAATATATGTAGGTGTGTGTGTGTGTGTGTGTGTGTGTGTGTGTGTATGTATTCCCTAAGAGAATTTCAAAATACACTTAGAAAGGAAGATAGCCTGCCCTTATTGGGTTCCGTTGTGGCGATGTGGAGTCACAGTGAGGTGAGCAACCTGCAGCCTAAAGGTGGTCCTGCACGTTCACATGGTAGGACACCTTTGGGCCTCGACGGCAGCTTGGAGCAAGGCACCTCAACTTTTCCAACAAGGTTGTTATGGTGTAAGCCCCGGGGTAGCAGTGTCCTCCTGACAGCTGCTGTGGTGACGAAGGTGTCACAAGCGGCCAGCAGACCCAAGGGCTTGCCGCACTGTCACTGCTGTTTGTGGACCCAGGTGCTTTACCGGCTGAATGCCATGGCCTCTGGGTGCCGCAGAGGGGAGCCGCAGCCCTGGTAAGCAGTGGCCTAATGCTGGTTGCTCTGGTGAGAGTGATGGTGCACAAGACCCCTAGCTTCAAGTAATGCTGGTCATCACTTTATTGTTATTGTAATGATGGCATACAGAGATATGAGAGTTGCATAAGTCAGGTAATAAGTACCTTTTCTTTTGTACAATGTCATCCCTTCCCTCACTCCCAGTCTGTCCTGCAAAGCATCACTTTCAACACAGTGTCCAGTGAACACCAATGCTGCATTTATTCACTCTTTTTCCTTTGGATTTTGTGCCCCTCCTTGACCTCCCAAAGACAGACTCTCTCTCTGTGTTCCATTGACTCAATTCTGTTCATATCTGACCTCCTGCTTACAGGGACAGCAGTCAGATTTGCTCAGGACTCTCAGGACCTCATTTCATCTTCATTATATATCTTCACATGTAATCATATTGAAGTGCTGATATGTACTTTGAACTGCGTATAATTCAGCCACGGAAGTTTGTCTGAAATGGGGCCTTGAGAAGGAGAAAAGAGCAAAGCTGCTTAGGTTATTGCGTGGTTTGGAGAATATGGAGTTAAGTTGCCTTCAATACTTCTAATTCAGTGAAAGGTGATGCGTTTTCCTCGGTGTTGACGGAAGTTAACATTGATCATCTGTTTCTTTGTAATCTGAGGTTCACATAATGGCAAAATACCATTGTGAAAATTTTATTTTTCATTAATCTGCTGGGAAGCCAAGGCTGATTAGGAAGTTAGTCTGTCAGAAAATACTGTGAATATGGCTTAGAGAAGGAAGTTATTTTAAAGGAAGTTATTTCAAAATAAGTTTATTGACTTATGTGTATACCTCTCATATATTTCTGTAGGGATGATCAAATTGCTACATATGTGGTAGCATATGTGGAAAGATCTTATGGTTTCTTATGGTTTCAACCATAGGGAAACCAAAGGCTTGAGTAGTTCTAAGTAACCGCCCATACTAAAGCCACACTATTTCCCTGAGATGGGACACTGTGTCCTTTAACATGATAGCTAGCATCATTATATCATCTTCCCATATACACTTTGAGGTTTTTTTTCCCAGGCATGGCATCAAGCAAATGTTTTCCTCCTTCATTGCTTATTCAAAGCCATTGAATATTGTAATTTCTTTCCATTAATCAGCATTATATCTCTATGCATGGTGTAAGAACAATGGAAGGGAGTAATGAGGCATGGTGTTTACTCTGATGCCATTGCAGGGAATGCTCATCTTAAGAAGAAATGAACTGAAGCCTAATGCATTCTCCCAAGAAGGACCTATTATGCTTTCCACCAAATTTGCTTTTTAGATTTCTTCACTCCTAGGACAGAGTCCCTACTCCTCAGTCAATCTAGTATGACACAGGGTAATGACAATGCTAATGGATGCTGTAAACTAGTACTTTTAATATACAATATAATTGAGGGGGAATTTAGTGTTCATAGTAATGGGGTACCTGGTGCTTTGACAACTGAAATTATGATGGGAAAGGTTCAGATAAGGCTGACTTCTGTTACACAACACCATAGTGTTTATCCAGTTTTCCTTGCCAAGGCACACACATTCTTTTGTTTTGAATTCTGCAGTGTTGTCTTAAAAGGTTTAATATTACTTTAGAATAGAGTTCTAGAAAGAACACTACATATTGAGAGACTTTAACATTTTTAGTAAAATGGATGCAATTTCTAGTGATATTCTCCAACTAATGCTTTCTGCAGCTTTCCTAGCAAAGGATTCTTTTAAATAGCACCTTACAACAAACCTTTCTAGCATGGTCTGAAGAGCAGCCCAATGCCTTGTACATGGAAAGATCATTATCCTAATTGCAATGAGGTGTGTAAAGCTGTATTTGCCCTTTTTACATTGTCAAGTGTACAAGGTGAGCAACACTGTTTATGGATGGCAACTTGTGGGGGGAGGTTCTCTTAAAATAATGAATGCCTCATAATTCAGACCTAGTGGGGTGTGAGTGAAATATGTTGTTTTCTCCCATGTGCATAAAGATCATCAATTACTGCTGTGGGCTAAGACACCTTTATTTGTCATCTAAAACCATCCAGTATAGAACTCTAAAACAGTGACTTTCCCTTTCCTTTTACTGACTTACCATTTTCCTTAAGGACATTTACTATAACTCTATGTTCAATAAATGACCAAAATGATTTTGGGCTGAGGTTGGCAGTGCTATTAAGAAATATTAAGAGTTACTATTTGTTAAGTAGCTCTTTGTCATGCATTTTTTTTTTACAAACAAGTTTAAATCTCACAGCTTGTGGTTCAAAGAGCTTAAGAAGCACACTATAGCAACCATGGCCCAGATTTGGATTTTGGTGTTTAGCCAGATACTGAATGACAACATAAGTATACTGGAAACTTCCTATTATCCACGTAGATAGGAAACAGTGAAAATATTGTTTGACAAGACATAATAATCACATAAGAAATAAAAATATAATTTGATGAGAAATTAAAACATGTTAAACCAAACATGATGTGTATAGTATCTGCCATGGGTGTTGCCCACAGTAATGTTTTCTAGCATTATGAAATTAGAGAAAAGAAAAATAATTACAGGAACAAACAATATAATAGCAGACATGAAACCCTTTATGTGAGGTCTTGTTCTAAATACTTACTGTGTTTTAATTTACTTGACTCATAATAACTTATGTACTATGGGAGTAACACATGTAGAAAGTAGCAACTTTGAAAACTAGGCTGATAAGCTTAATTCAGAGCTTAAATAACTTGTCCAAGTGACAGAAATTGGGCCAATGCAAGTAGTAATAGGCTTAGAGCTCACCATCTTAGCCAGTGTACATATCACTATATCAGAAAAATGCAGATGCAGATAATCTGTATTAATACCATGTTTTATTGACAAAGGCAAACAGGGATGACTTGAAACTTAATCAAAAAGGTTAAGTAATGATTCAGGATCATGGCTCAAGTAGTGGAGTTTCTGCTCAACAAGCATGATGCCCTGCCTTCCATTCCCAATCTCTCTTCTCTGTCTCTGTCTCTCTCATTCTCGGTTACTCTCTCTCTCTCACACACAAACACACATACTGTAAAGTGATAGTTAATTACAACTTTTGTTACCTAATCCTTATTATGGAGGGAAAATAAACCAATTCTTAAATTCTGACTTGAGTTTACTTATGATATTCAATTTTTTGGATTTATCACTCTGGGTAGCGATTATTCATTTAGATGTCTGCTTTTCCCAGAATTCTGTTTGAGTTCTCCCCTGAATTGTTTGTACACTTGCATACCATAGAAAGTATTAACTTACATGTTTATAAGCTAATTGTAATTTTTACATATAAGAGAAAACATGCATGTCTCTTGGCCTTACTTTTTCCCGGCTTTTCCATTTCATTGCAATATCATTCTTTCTAATGGATGAGTAAAACTCCAGTTTTAATTTACACTACATTTTTTGAACCATTCTTTGAGGGGCATCTGGGTTGATTCTATATCTGGTGATTAGCCACTTGTACACTATATACATGGTACTAGTAATAAAGATATGTATGACTAATGAGCTTACTTAAAAATTAGAGAAAAATATAACATTTTGGAATGAGTCAAACTTACTGGCTTTCTCAAAAGGCTGTCAGATATAAGGAAAGTGCAGATCAAAGGAGTTTCAGCTGAATCAGACCAATATAATTTACTCTTCCATTTGAGTTTCAAAACTCAGCAGATACAGTGAATGATACTCAAGTATGTCTGGCACATTGGGTTGTTTGTTAGGAGAGCTACAGTAGAGATCATTGGAGAGTTGGAACAAAGCCAGGCTTTTATTGAGTTTAAAGAGTTGATTATTGGCAATGCTTGAGTTATAATGAATTTGGGTAACTTGATGAGGTAATGTACTTAGAAGAAAAGTTAGGTCTCCTGCTGTACTATATTATCAAGTTGAAGTGGTATATAAGTCAGGTGAATTGGTAATGAATCATCCACAGTAAGACACTTTTGAAAGGCAAAGAAGCACTACCAAGAATTATACTGCTACTTTCCCTGGCAAATCAGGAGTATGCTTCAATAGGACATAAATTCCATTAGCCCGTGACTCACATTCTTCATAGATATCCTTCACTTGGCTGGCACTCCTCCATCATCCTATACCAGTGACCTCTGTTCCTTGTGACCTTGACTGCAGGAGACAATCATGAAAAGTACACTTATGAATATTCTACCTTAAGTTGAAAGTGGACTGCTATAATATGTAAGCTCCACTTTGAGGAATGCTCTAAAGATTGGTGGCAAATATAACCATCCCGGTGTGTACCTGGTTAGGCGCTATAAAATACTTGCTCATTTATTGTAACCAGAAAGACATTTGATAATTCTCAAAGAAGTGTTTATGATTTTTGTGGAAAACAGGGGATTTGATATTAGAAAATAGAAATGCTCTCCTACTTTCTTTTAAACAAGAATGCAGGCTGGAGGGAAGCTACTTGGGGCTCTCTTCGCTACAAAGCCATATAAGAGGTCATATAGAGAATTAATGAGAATGATAGAGACAGAGGCTTTTGAGGGAGGAGGTAACAAGTTGAACAAGAAATGTACTCACTGCCTTATATATGAATCTGTAACCCCTCAGTACCACACTTTGACAATAAAGAAACAAAGTTTAATAAAAAAAAGTCACACAATCCCTTAATCTGAGTAGACAATGCAAAATCTGGGGAGTTGTGGCAGTGGGACCTTTATGGTGGCATTTTTCTAGTGAGATTTGACCACCATTATAATTCTTCTAGTTCTTCCTAGACATGTAGTTTACAGCCAGCTATTTTGTTAGATGACCTGATGACCTTTAACACATTCTTTTCTAGTATACAAAAGTAGACTGTATTCTTTACAACTGAAGACATATATATGGATTTTGAGGTAATCAAAGAGAGGAACAGGGGGTGTAAATTTGGTCAGCTATCTAAGATATACATGTTTATAAAATAGTTTACTTAGTGTAAAAAGATTGACCAATCACACCAACATTCTGACTCATGAAATGAGATTAATTTCTTCTCCAGCAGAAATGTAGAGAAGAAAAGTTGTCCCACTTTAGGAAAATCTCCTCTCCAAGGAGTCACCTTATAAAAGTACTTTATTTATAAAAGTACTTGATTTATAAAAGTACTTGATTTATTTTACTTAATGAGCCTATTTACCACACTAAAATTTATCAAAAATTTCTGGTCATGTATGATTGCAAATGACTGTAATTCCAGCATTTGGGAGACGGAGGCAGGAGAATTGAAAGCTCTAGTCCAATCTGGGATAAATAATAATACTCTGCGTCATGAAAACTAGGAAAACAATATGTCTTTATAGAATCTTTTCAACTATATCTGCTACATAATAGAATTTTTTCTTTACAAAACATATAAATAAATTTGAATTTACTTTTTAATACTTGGCTGAAAAGTTGTAAAATAATTGCTGGTTCACAAAAGCTAACAAAAGCTAACAACCACCACTTTCAAGATTAAAATGCTTAAAAAAAATCAAGTGTATCTCAAACATCAGTATATGTCTATGATAGTGTGGATGTGGTCATGGTTTTAAACCACATTCTGAGAAGACCCACTATTGCCTCTGAAAGCATTTTTCTGCTCTAGTAAACCTTGCTGTTACTTCAAAAAGTGTCAAAATTGTGAAGAATGCATGTTATGGGGAAATACATTATTATTTGAGGTTCTTCAAGAAGATCACAAAGTGCATAATCTAAATAATTCATGACTCCAAAACAACATGCCATTCAGTTACCAATGTTTTCATGTTAAAGTGGGGAGCTATTGATTTTTGTGATATGTTTTGTAGCTGTTTCTCTAGGTGTAAATTTTCTTTTTCTTTTAAATCTAGTTTTAGGACCTAAGTACACTATACAGTCAATTTTAAAGCAGTAAAAGTATAATGGCTATTTCCACAGTAGGGGTGTGTGTGTGTGTGTGTGTGTGTGTGTGTGTGTGTGTGTGTGTGTGTGTGTCAGTGTGTGTATATGTATGTGTCTGTAGGTAAGAGTATACTCTATTTCACTAAACTTATAAATAACTTTAAATCTCTTCTGGGTTCACAAGTTCACAGCCAATGAGGAACACTATTAGACATTTAAGTGCAACATAAAAACCTCTAGAAAGTTATGTTTATGATTAGAATAGATCTCTTCCCGGGGAAGTTGAAAACCCATTAAAAGGATTTGATCTCAGCTTTTGTGAGGTTCTTTCTTCCCCATTATGGCTGGTATTCCAGCTATAAGATGGGTAGTTGTCTCCTTAATAATTGGGAATTTGGCTTTGTTGCAAAGTCAAGACTGAACTTCTGCATACACCATGATGACAAAGCTTGAAAATTCCACAATAAACAAAAAAAGGAAAAACCTTAGCTTATCCTGTTTCTAGGACAGCTAAAACATTGTTGGAATTGTAGCTTTTAAAGCTATCCAGAGAGGGCTAAATTTCAAATTATATAATAGGCAGTTGTATTTCACTTCTATTTTCCAAAGAAAGCATTTGTTGTTGGTTTTGTTTTTTACAGCCCAGAATTTTTTTTTTTACAATAAAATTACACAAAATATTGGCTCAACGTATTTTCAGCTATACTTTGCAGAGATTTACTTTACTTGAATGGTAAACAGCAAAAGACTGGCATATACAATATATTTTAATTATTAGTATTCCTAATACCACTCAAACTACCAAAATCCTAACTCAATGCTTTCTCCCTAGTTTCCTAAATGAATTTAATTAATTAGCTGCTTTAAGGAAACCAAGTGTTTGTAAAAAAAGCTTTAAGGAAGATTTGAAGCACAAATAATTGTGTTCCATTGGCAAAGAGAAATTGGAATTAAGGTTGTCAAATATGTTTAGTCTGATTTTGATGATAGCAAAAGCTGAATGTGAAGATTAGTGCTTTGACCTTTATGCTATTGAATCAGAGTTTCCTCCATAGTCTAAAGATATGGATGTGATTAAAATAAATACTTGCTCAAATAATCCTGACAAGTTTATGTCTTTTTACCTTTCAGATGCTCTGTGGCATCTATTTTCCTAGGTGTTTATAATGTTATAAATCATCTTGTCTTTCAACTTTTGACTCTTTTCTCAGGCCTCTAGAATCATTGCTGTATGTACTGCTTGTAAAGGAAGGATTTGAAAGGTTCAGTGAGAAAGGTAAAGCTATACTCTACATCACATGTGTGTGCTCTTGGTAACTGTTTCTGGTGATGTTTCCCTGTCCAGCTGTTTCCATGGAACCATCTATACTTGCATACATCTAGTAAATAGAGCCAATGTTTTCTAACTTTGCAGTAGTGCTTACTGATTAGTTTTTGTATGTTAGATTACTGTTACATATGTTAATTTGTTAAAGATTTACAACAACACTGTAAAAAAGTATTATTATCTGATTCTTTTTTTTCAAATTTTTATTATCAAACTGATGTACAGAGAGGTTACAGTTTCATACGTTAGGCATTGGATACATTACTTGTACTGTTTGTTACCTCGTCCCTCATACCCCACTCCCTCCTCCCCCTTTCCCTTTCCACCCATGAGGTGTTCAGTTCACTTGTCTTCCCCTCCCTCTGCTCCCTTTACTCCTTGCCTGTTCCCTTCCCTGCCTTGCCCAGCCTTACCCTGCCCTCTCCTTTTAAGTGTTGTACTGGTATATAAACAGGGTCTTGTCTTCTTGCTTGGCTTTTTCACTGAAGGATGCTCTATCACTTAATCCACATCTCCACTTCCAGCTTTTTGCTTGATAATTGGAGGTAAGAATTTCAGTCTTTTCCCTATCCAGGATGCCTTTGAATGGAAATTCCTAGATCTCAGCCTCCTGAGGAACTAGGATTAAAGATCTGATTTTTATGTAATAAAAATTGAGACAGAATATTTAAATGAATTGCCCAAGGCTACCAGCAGGCTGGAAAACTGGGATTTGTTTTTTGTTTATACAACATAGTTTTTTGTTGGCTCTGGGGCTTGAACTCAGAGCTTGGGTGCTGTCCCTGAGCTTCTTTCACTTAAGGCTAGCACTCTGACACTTGAGCCACAGCACCACTTTGGCTTTTTCTGAGTAGTTGACTGGAGAGAAGAGTCTTTGGAAATTTTCTGCACATCTGGCTTCAAACCATAATCTGAGTAGTTAGGATTAGCATGAGTTACTGATGTCTGGCAATATAACATACATTTTTAAAATTATTATTATTTTTTGCTGCCCATAGTGCTTCAACTCAGGGCCTGGGCACTGTCCATAAGCCTCTTAGTGCTCAAGGCTAGCACTCTACCACTTGAGCTACAGTACCACTTCTGGCTTTTCAGAGTATATTATTGGAGCTAAGAGTCTCACAGAGTTTCCTGACTGGGCTGGCTCTGAACCGTGATTCTCAGATCCCAGCCTCCTGAGTAGTTAGAATTATAGGCATGAGCCACTGGCATCTGGCATTCACTTTTTAAAAAATAAATTATTTTTTTCAAGTATATCTTTAAGTGGTTGTACAAAGGGTCAATTTATCATGCCAGTTTATGAGTACAATGCATCTTGATCATCTAAATCATTCTACAATCTTCACAGCCCATCTATCCCAATTCCATCCATCCTGTCATTTTCTGGTTCATATATACAGCTTGACTTCTCAGTGAAATTATGACCCATTTTAAAAGACAGATTTCAGATTTTTTAAACAGTCACTACACATAACAACCTCAGCCATTTGGCTAAGCTTCCTCTCAATCTACTACTCAGTACTAAAGTACCTAGAAGAGCTACATTTTAGTACCTAAATTTTTGTGTAATAAATGGAGTGAAGTTTAATTTTGTTAAGTTTTTCTCCTTCCAACTATCTCCATTTTCACTAAGTTGCCTAAATGATATTAGGTACTCAATGATATTTTACCCAAGAAATTAGCTATTAGTTCAACAGTTCCATACAGTGAGTTGAATTTTTCATACATGCAGTGATTTTTAAATTTAAGCAATATGAACTGAACAGTTTTTTCAATTCCTCAAGTAATTAGCAAAAAGAAGTTGCAATATTAAGCACTAAGGAAAACGTACCATACTAGGAGTGTGTTAATGGTGCCACTTTGTCCAATGGATTCAGTTGTTTTATATTGAAAGGTGACATCTTTATGGACAGAGTTTACCTCATTAGATACCTATCCACAGATTTTTCAAGTTGCTGTGGTGTATTCTGATTTCGGGAGTAAAGATCCTGATAGCAGCTGATTCCTCTTCTGAATTCAATTTTGTCTTTGCTTTCCAAAACTTTATTTCATAGCAGAAGCAAACTCCCCTTCTATGAACAGTTTTCTGTGCATGTTTGATTTGAGAGCAGTTGTCTTTTTAAAAAATGCTTTCTGAATTAATAGGAGTTTATTAATCTCTGCGCTTTCTACAATTAAACTCCAATATAATAGGAATTGGAGATTGTATGACCTCTTTTTTCCTTTGTCTTACACTTGAGGGCATGACTGCCCTCTGTCTCCATGTCTTCTGATCTCTAATTTTATAGAATCTCTGATTCTGGTAAAGGAATTGGATTTGCTTTCCTAATATGATAATGGGAAAAGAGATTGCACGTTGATTTCTTAGCTCATATTTTTGGAGGTCCTGTTTGCATGTACTATCTCTCTTAGAAGTTTGCTCCCATTCTGAAAATGGGCCAGAACTGTCCAGCGGGAAATTGATGTCATTGTTGTAGCTTAGTAGAAAAGTGGTTCCTTGGTTAGCCACTGGTTGATTGCAGGTATGCATGCTAGCCAAGGTGAGGTCAGCATAAATTAGCAGAGCCACTCAGTTGACTCACAAACTTGTGGGACTTTATGGTTGTTATGTTAATCACTGAGTTTATGGTGATGTGTGCTATATAGCAATATTGTAATGGAGCTTTCATTGTTATCAAGTGTCGAAAATATTCTTATCTCCAGGTCATCAGGGCCTTCTAATTAAATCTACCCAAAAGCTAATACTTTTTGAACCACATTGTACTCTTCTTCAATCTCCCTTGCTCCTATTACTCCTCTGCCAGATCCTTAAATGTTGATGGCCACCAAGGTCATGTTGTGGACCTCTTTCTTTTCTGTATACTTTTTCAGTTCCATTAAATTATATACTATCTATATGATAATCACTCTCAAATACATGTGTCACCATTTACTATATATTTGAATCCCCAAATCATAATTCCAGAAGTCTATATGGTGTTTTCACAGAGACATAATAGGATAAAACTGACGTGGCAAAACTATTTTCCTACCATCTGGTTCATTTTCAGCTTCTTCTGGGCCTAATGTTTATTCGTATCCTTCAAAGTAAAAAACCCAATTTGTAAGTACAATGGGGGCTTCAAAATTGCATTATGTCTCACTATATTCCAGAAGTCTAGCTTGACCCAGTGGCCCTTCCATTCACTAACCTTTTCTCTTTTGTGCCACATCTAAGGCTTCAACTCAGGGCCTGGCACTGTCTCTAAGCTTGTTTTGCTTAAAGCTAGTGCTCTATCACTTGAGCCACAGCTTCACTTCCAGTTTTTTGTGGTTAATTTGAAATAAAACTCTCATTTACTTTTCTCCTTCATCTAGCTTCAAAGCATGATTCTCAATTCTCAGCCTCCTGAGAAGCTAGGGTTGCAGACATGAGCCACTAGTGCCTTGCTCTGCCATTTCTTGTTTACATAACTATAATTCCCTCTTAACTCATTTTCCTGCCTGTATTCTTTTCTAACATTGGTCAATTCTCCTCACAGTA
This sequence comes from Perognathus longimembris pacificus, assembly GCF_023159225.1. Classification (NCBI taxonomy): domain Eukaryota; kingdom Metazoa; phylum Chordata; class Mammalia; order Rodentia; family Heteromyidae; genus Perognathus; species Perognathus longimembris. Next base: position 82,698,816 of record NC_063167.1, read on the forward strand.
TTCAGAACAATGTTTCAAAGTTTAAAGTCAATCACATCATTATCTTGATCATACTAAGTTAGTGGTTTCCATGACAGTTGGAAAAAAAAAAATCCATACTTCTTATCTTTTAATACCCTGTCTACTGATTTTTCCCCAGAGCCTAATCTCTAGCCCCTCATTCTTTTTCACTGTTAACAAGCCACTCTATTTTTCCTTCTATCGTCAAGCACATCCACATCTTCTCTGACTCATAGCTTTTGTATGTGCTTTTCCTACTCCCTGGAATCCTTTACACTAGATCTTTCTTGTATGCCACCATTTCTTTCCTTTTTTTTTTTTTTTTGGTCAGTCCTGGGGCTTGAATTCAGGGCCTGAACACTGTCCCTGGCTGTGGGGCTAGATCTCCGGCAGGAGGTAAGCATGAACGACGCGCACATGGAACACACACCAGGAGGACAAGCTTCAAGCAGGTCTCATTTATTGTTGCGCAGATCAGGAATTATATAGCCCCAGCACCCCAACCTCCTGAGTCCTCCCCGGCCAATCATCTAGCGGGGAGTTGATGTAAGGCACTTGTGGCGGCACCAATTGGTCCCCCGGGGGAGTGTGGGGAGCGTGGACATCTCGTGGCCGGCAAGCCAGGCTCACTTGCCTGTGGGCTACTTCTCCATGAGCAGGAAGTGTGCTTCTACTGCTGCTCTAGCTGACTCAACCAGATCTGACCAGCTCTACCCACACCTGGCTTCCTTTTGCTCAAGGCTAGTACTCTACCACTTGAGCCACAGTGCCATGTCTGGCTTTTTCTATATATGTGGTACTGGGGAAACAATCCCAGGGCTTCACGTATGTGAGGCAAGCACTCTACTACTAGGCCATATCCCCAGTCCCTTGTATGCCACCTTTTCATCCTTCCATCTGAGAATTAAAAAGGTCCCACATTTTCAGAGAGATGTAGGGGCCATTGTAAATAAAATAGGTTACTTCTAGAGCATCTGTTCACTTTCTAACCTACTATCCTGTCTTTCTGCAAAGCACTGATCATTATCAAAAATTAGGCTATTCAATTTCTATGTATTTACAGCTTTCACTTGAATACTCGCTGTTTGGGCACATGGCAACACTGAAACTTTAATTGATAATTGACAAGATATTTCCTCATTAACATTGACATCCTTAAGACATTTTATAACCCCTTCATCTTTCTTCTTGACTAGAAACTGATTTTGGAATCTTGTTTGTTAGTTTTAGCAATATACTAAGTTCAAACATCTATTGAATAGAATAAATTCATGCTGGATTGAATTCTAGTTTATTGTTTTATGTGAATAAGCTTAGGATGTATTAAGCTCAAGAAATCCACATTATTCCATTCTTTGTATTTTTGTTCTTAATCTTCATTATTATTGCTGGTATTAGGGTTTGACCTTGGGGGGCCCATATTCTCACTTGGATTTTTTGGCTCACTGATGGCACTCTAGCACTTCAGCCAAACCCTTCATCTCTAGCTTTTTGCTGGACAAGTCCTATGTATTTGTCTGCTTGGGATGGGCTTTAGTCATGATCCTCAGGTGTCAGTTTCCTGAGTTGCTAGTTTCATAGACATGAGTCACTAGTTTCCAACTTTATATTGTTTTTTAGGTCTAGTATACTATACTGCACATGACAGAAGCTCTCTTCTCCATTGAGTTTGAGTTTCATCTAGATTTTATTTTTGTTGGTCATGGACTTGAAATCAGGGCCTGGGTGCTGTCTCTGAGCCTCTTTGTGCTCAAAGCTAGTGCTCTACCACTTGCACCACAGTGTCACTTCTGGTTTGTGGGTTGTTAATTGGTGATAAGAATCTCACAGGGACTTTTCTACCCAGACTGTCTTTTTTTTTAAATTTGTTTACTTGGTTTTGTTTTCCATTGGCAACTAACTCACAGAGTTGTTATGAGCATAGTATATACAAATATGAAATAGTTTCAATATATACCATATAGTAGATAATATAAACTAGAAAATATTATTACTTTTTCATTGGGTGGGCCTACACAAGAGCCAAGCCTAAGCAGTCTATTATTTACTTCTAATTTTACTTAGATTATAGGTCTGGGCCTTAAAGTCAGATTGACCAATAGAAGGATATATCAGATCAAATACAAACATCTTTTCCTGCCTCCCACACTGATGGCTTTCTATTCAGTTTTAAGTAGGGGTCAGATAGCACATTTCAAGGAAGAATGTTATGTGTATTCTTTTTTAAAAAAAGCCAATTTTAGGGCTTGAACTCAGATACTCTGCACTGTCCTTGAGTTTTTATGCATATGCTACCATTTGAACCACAGTTCCTCTTCAGCTTTTATTTATTTTTTGGTGGTGAGTTGGAGATAAGGGTCTCATGGAATTTCATGTCTGGGCTAGCTTTGAACCAGCCCCCTGAGTATCTAGGTATACAAGCTTGTGTCACTGGCACCCAACATATCTATTTTTTTTATTTTATGCATCAGAGATATATGTAGGTGGGAGAGATGGGTCCGTTGTACTGAGGTCAAAGCAGGATGCGTTCACTACATAAAAGAACTTCTTGCAGCACAATTTGTCATAGCAAGAATCTGGAACCAACCCAGATGCCCCTCAGTAGACGAATGGATCAGGAAAATGTGGCACATATACACAATGGAATTTTATGCTTCTATCAGAAAGAATGACATTGTCCCACTTGTAAGGAAATAAAAGGACTTGGAAAAAGTTATACTAAGTGAAGTGAGCCAGACCCAAAGAAACATGGATAATTATTTTTTATGTGTTAATATTTCTTTTGTAGAAGGAATTTCAAAGGAATGAGCTAGCCCATGAATAAATCAAGAAATGTACAACTTACAGGAAAAGCAATCAGAGGCCTCTATCTGTAGGCAAGAAGTATTACTGGTTATTTTGGATGTATTTTTCCAAAAATCTATTTGAGCTAAACATCTACAGAAGCTAAAAGAGTCAGTTTCATGGCATAAGATTAGATTAGAAAAACCAGTGGAAATTGCAGGAAACCAGAAACTAACTTTATAAACTGTACCCAGATTGTTGGTACCACAAGATAATCGGTTTGAAGTTCTTTTTATTAGAGTTTATGAATTTATGGCTTTGTGATTATTTTAGTTCCCACTGAGGAAGCACAACTTCTCCTGCTTTAAAAAAAATTATTGCTTTCTCAAAATACTTCTGTGGATCTGTGTTTACAATCTATTGATTGATTCTTGCTGGGTGAATCAATAAACTTGTATTTGTCTCAATAATGGAAGAGACAATCTACCAATTTTCTACAGGAAGATTTCATGGTATAAGAAAGACCATTAATTTTTACTAAGTCCTTCCATTTCCTTACAAATGGGACAATGTCATTCTTTCTGATAGAGGCATAAAACTCTATTGTGTATATGTACCACATTTTCCTGATCCATTCGTCTAGTGAGGGGCATCTGGATTGGTTCCAGATTCTCGCTATGACAAATTGTGCTGCGATGAACATTGTTGTGCTGGTGGCATTACTGTGATTTTGTTTGTGGTCTTTTGGATAGATACGCAGAAGTGGGGCTGCTGGGTCATAGGGGAGTTCTATATTTAGCCTTCTGAGGAATCTCCATACTGCTTGCCAGAGTGGCTGAACCAGTTTACATTCCCACCAACAATGAAGTAGGGTTCCCTTTTGGCCACATCCCCTCCAACAATTGTTATTGTTAGTTTTCTTGATACATGACATTCTTACTGGGGTGAGATGGAATCTCAATGTTGTTTTGATTTGCATTTCTTTTATGGCCAGTGATGTAGAGCATTTTTTCATGTTTCCTGGCCATTCTCATTTCCTCATCAGAGAAGTGTCTTTGTAAGCCTTTAGCTTTAGATATGAGGCCTCTGTCCGTTGAATGGCTAGTAAAGATCTTCTCCCAGTCTATGGGCTTTCTGTTTATCTTGCGAGCTATGTCCTTTGCTGTACAGAAGCTCTGCAGTTTGATGCAGTCCTATTTGTCCAACCTTTCTTTGATTTGTAGCCTTTCTGGGTCTTGGTTAAGGAAGTTCTGTCCTGTGCCAAGGAGCCCAAGTGTTTCTCCTACTCCTTCCTTTAGTGTTTTCAGGGTGTCTGTTTTGATTTCGAAGTCATTAATCCATTTGCAATTGATTTTGGTGCAAGGTGATATATAAGGATCAGTTTTAGTTTGTTGCATGTGTTGAGCCAGTTTTTTCCAGCACAATTTGTTAAAGAGGCTATCTTCCTTCCAAACTATTGTTTTAGCCCCTTTAGCAAAGATTAAGTAGGCGTAGTTCTGTGGGTTCAATCCTGGGTCTTCACTTCTGCTCCATTGGTCTTCAGGCCTGTTCTGGTGCCAATACCAAGCTGTTTTTATTACTATAGCTTTATAATACAACTTGAAGTTGGGTATTGTAATTCCTCCAGCACTGTTCTTTCTGCTTAGGATTGTTTTTGCTATTCTAGGTCTGTTATTGTTCCATATGAATTTCTGGACTGCTTCCTCTATTTCATCAAAAAATGGTGTTAGGATATTAATGGGTATTGCATTGAATTTGTAGATAGCCTTTGGCAACATTGCCATTTTAATTATATTAATCCTCCCAATCCAGTAGCATGGGAGGTTTTTCCATTTCCTTAGTTCTGACTTACTTTCGTTTTTCAAGGTTTTAAAGTTCTCCTCAAAGAGGTCTTTCACTTCTTTGGTAAAGGTTATTCCTAGGTATTTTATGTTTTGTGTGGCTATTGCAAAGGGAGTGCTATCCTGATATCAGCCTCGGTCTTCGGGTCCTTAGCATAGAGAAAGGCCGTTGATTTTTGAAGGTTTATTTTATATCCTGCAACTTTACCAAAGTTTTGGATCAGCTCTAGTAGCTTGGGGGTAGAGTCTATGGGATTCTTTAAGTATAGGATCATGTCATCTGCGAAGAGAGAAAGTTTAACTTTATCTTTACCTACTTGGATCCCCTTTATATTTTCTTCTTGCCTGATTGCTCTGGCTAGGAATTCTAGTACTATGTGGAAGAGCAGGGGAGAGAGTGGACATCCCTGCCTTGTTCCTGATTTTAAAGGGAATGGCTTAATTTTTTCACCATTTAGAGTTATGCTTGCTGTTGGTTTGTCATAAACTGCCTTGATTATATTCAGGAATGTTCCCTAGAATCCCAATTTTTCCAGGGCTTTTATCATAAATGGGTGCTGGATTTTATCAAATGCTTTTTCCGCATCCAGAGATAAAACCATGTGGATCTTTACCTTGCTCCGGTTGATGTGGTGGATTACATTAATTGACTTGCGTATATTAAACCAACTTTGCATCCCTGGGATGAATCCAGTTTGATCGTGGTGTATGATTTTTTTGATGACCTGTTGAAGTCGATTGGCCAGAATTTTGTTGAGAATTTTTGTGTCTATGTTCATCGGTGAAATCGGTCTATAGTCTTCTTTCCGTGATGAGTCCCTGCCTGGTTTTGGGATGAGGGTTATACTGGCTTCATAGAATGGGTCTGGAAGTGAACGTTCTCTTTCAATTTCATTGAAGAGTTTGAGAAATATTGGTGTGAGTTCTGTTTTGAAGGCCTTGTAGAATGCTTCAGTGAATCTGTCTGCACCTGGGTTTTTCTTGGATGGGAGATCATTTATTGCCATTTTTATTTCAATACTGGATATGGGTCTGTTTAGAAGGTTTAAATCTTCATGGTTCAGTTTGGGGGTATCAATGTTTTCTAGGAAATCATCCATTTCTTCCAAGTTCTCGAATTTGTTGGCGGAAAGGTTTGCAAAATAGTCCCTTATTATTGTCTGAATTTCGGTTATTTCTGTGGTGATGTTACCTGATTCATCACTTATCTTGTTTATTTGAGTGTGCTGCCTTTGTTTTTTGGTCAGCTTTGCCAGGGGTCTGTCTATCTTGTTGATTTTTCCAAAGAACCAACTCTTTGTTTTGTTAATTTGTCGATGGTTTTTTTCATCTTTAATTGATTTAATTCTGATTTGATTTTAATTATTTGCTTCCATCTATTGACTTGGGGTTTGGCTTGTTGTTCTCTCTCAAGGAAATTAAGGTGCTTCCTTAAATTATTGAGTTGCTGTTTCTCCAGTTTGTTGATGTAGGCACTCAGAGATATAAATTTTCCTCTGAGTACTGCCTTTGCTGTGTCCCAAAGGAGCTGGTACTTTGGGTCCTCAACTTGGTTGAATTCCATAAACATTTGAATTTCCGTTTTAATTTCTTCAGTGACCTACTGATGGTTCAGCAGTGTGTTGTTTAGTCTCCATGAATTGTAGGATTTTCTGTGGTGCCTGTTTGAGTTGAGCTCTAATTTTATTCCATTGTAGTCTGAGAGAATGCAGGGAATGGTTTTGATACTTCTGAATTTGTACAGATTTTCTTTGTGCTCTAACATGTGATCTATTTTGGAGAATGATCCATGTGCTGCCGAAAAGAATGTGTATTCTGTCGTTGCTTGGTGGAATATTCTGTAGATGTCAGTTAAGTCTAGTTGGTCTATGCAATTGTTTAGGTCTGTGTTTTCTTTGTTCAGTTTTTGGCGTGTTGATCTGTCCAGAGGTGATAGTGGAGTGTTAAAGTCCCCAACTATCAATGTGTTTGGTTCTATGAGTGTTTTTAGAGCCAGTAGTGTTTGTTTGATGAAGTTGGGTGCTCCTGCATTTGGTGTGTAGATATTTAGAATGGTTACATCTTCCTTTAGGAGAGATCCCTTTACTAGTATGTAGTAACCTTCTTTGTCTCTTCTTACCTTTTTTAATTTGAAGTCAATTTTGTCTGATACTAGGATTGCAACTCCAGCCTGCTTATGGGGGCCATTTCCTTGATAGATTTGTTTCCAGCCTTTCACTTTTAGAAGATGTTTACTTTTGCTGGATAGATATGTCTCTTGGAGGCAGCAGAAAGATGGATCTTGATTTTTGATCCAACTTATGAGCCTATGTTGTTTGATTGGAGAATTAAGTCCATTAATGTTGAGAGGATTGAGAGATGATTCTTTGTTCCTTTCATGATCACTATCTTGTTTTAAGCTGTGTCTTCCCATTTCTTGGTCTGATGTTTACTAATTAGGGTTCATTTCTCTGTCTGTATTGGGATCTTCATCATTTTCCCTGTATAGTACATCTTTGATGACTTTCTGTAAAGCTGGTTTGGTGGAGTTATATTGTTTTAGTTTTTCCTTACTGTGGAAGACTTTTATTTGACTTTCGGCTATGAATGAGAGTTTGGCTGGGTACAGAAATCTTGGTTGGTAGTTACTTTTATTTAGTGTTTGGTATACTTCATTCCAGGCTCTCCTTGCTTTCATGGTCTCTGCTGAGCAGTCTGGGGTAATTCTGATTGCTTTTCCTTTATATGTGATTGTTTTCTTTGCCCTAACAGCTTTGAGTATTTTTTCCTTGAATTCTACTGATCCTTTTTGATCACAATGTGTCGGTGGGATGTCCTATTCTGGTCTGGTCGGTTTGGGGTTCTAAATGCTTCTTGTATCTGTATAGTCCTTTCCTTCTGGATATTTGGGAAGTTCTCAGCTAATATTCTGTTAAATAGGTTGCCTATCCCATTAACCTCTTTCTCCAAGTTTTCCTCAATACCTATTATCCTTAAATTGGGCTTCCTGTTCGTGTCTTGAATCTCCTGTAGCAATCTGTTTTGTTGATTGGACTGGATTTGTATTGATTTTTGATCTTTCTCCATAGATTCTAAGGAATCTTTAGCTCCTGAAATTCGATCCTCTGCTTCAGTTAGTCGGGACTGTAGGCTAGCTATTTGATTTCGAATCTCTTTTCCTTCTGACTGGTCTTTCCTGATGATTTCCATGTCATTTCTTAGGTCTTGTATGGACTTCTTTACTTCATTAACTTCATTACTTTGGTTTTGAGAGTTGTCTCTCAAATCTTTAAGCTGGTTAGCTATCTTTTCATTTGACTCTTGAAGTTCATTTATCTTTCTATTTGTGGATGCCATGAAATTCTCCATTAATTTTTGCTTTGCCTCCTCACGCTCTAGAATAATTGACTGAAGAGATTCAAACTTTTCATTTATCATGTTTATCAGTAGACTTTTTAGAGCTTTTTGGGGGTTCTCTTCTATGTCTTTGATTGACTGCTCTGCTTCCTGCTTGTTTTGAGTGGGGGATAAGACTTCATTGTTTGCCATCCTTCTTGTGTTTCTTCTGCCCATTTGAATTGGGGATGCCAGTCTACCAGCACCTGTGAGCACCGTTAAGACCCAAAGCAGCCCTTACCAAGCACTGTTGTGTAAATCTTACAAGTTCACAATTATGGACAGATACCCTGTATACCTGTCTATAAAATTAGATTTGGTGTTTCTAAAGAATACAATTTCAATATAACAACCAATCCTGGGCCCTGTATTCAGTAGTTACTTATTTACTATTACAACCCTATAAGCAATTCTTGTTTTTATATTAAGTTCTTTTAGGACTGGCTTTCTCTATGAACGCCTTTGATTCACTCGGATTAAGCTGGGATACCCTCTATCCAATAACCAGGAGTCAAAGGAGACTGGAGGTCCAGGCAGTAAGTCAGGAGGGTAAGTTGGAGGTAGTAAAGAGAATAGAGTAAAATGTATTGGGGAGGGGAGGTGGTGATTTTGGTTTAGTTTCAGTGACGTGGAAATGTGGAGAAGAGTAGAATCAGTAGAAAGAACAAGGTTGAAATGATAGATAAGGGAGAGTTAGCAGAAAAGAGTGGAGGTGTTCTTCATAGGAAAGTAATTTTTAAAGAAAGAGAATGCAAAGAGAGAAATAAAGTAAAAATAGTGGAAGACAGATGCACAACACAGAGAAAAATTATTTAAAAAAGAAAAATAAATAAAAAGGAAAAAAAATCAGAAATGGAACAACCCAAACAAACAGAAAAGAAAAATACTTGATAAAACAAACAGGTAATAATAGAAAACATGAAACAAAAAAACCGATGATGTTTCCGAAGTGAAAAAAAAATTTTTTTTTTAAAGTTTAAAAAATGTTGAAACGAAAAAGAAAAAAAATGGGGTCCTTCTTGTTTGGGTGGTCTTTCCCAGTCTCTGGTTTCCTTGTGATGGTCTGCAGTCTATATTCCTGATTGGCTCGGTTTGGCTAGATTTCAGTTTGCTCTTCTGTCTGCTGCGGGGCCACGGCCTTTAATGCCTGGCTTTGAATAGGCTGTGGACTGAGCAGGGTGGGGCGCCTCTGGCCTGTTTTACCCGGCTGAGAGTTGTTTGCCTGTGTGAGGCTTCTGCCTCCTGGGCGGGCCGGCCTCCTTGGCGGAGGTGGCTATGGAAAGCAGCTCCTTTTCTGGCTGGGAATTGGGCTTCCTCTCTGACGGGACCTTTTAACTGTCTCAGGAACTATTCGTTCCTTGGTCTGGTGTTTCCGTGCTGCTGGGAGCTGCTGGCTGCTTTTGCTTTAAATTTAGAAGTTCCGGCAGGCAGGGCAGGGCACCTCTGGCTAAGCCTTGGCCCAGGACACGCCTCCCGCCTGGGCAGGGGACGTTCTCCTGGGCGGAGCTGGCTCTCAATGTTCGGTCCCTCTGGCCCTTGTCAAAGATGGCTCCTTTGACCTCGCTTTCCCCAGGCCTGCTTTAGTTCCAATCTGGTCTGACCCTACGCCAATGGCAAAGATGGTGCTTTGCTCTGGCAGTGGGGGAAGGGCTGCCTTGCAGAAGCTGCTCTGTGGGCGCGAGTGAGAATATCTTTCATGCGGTACTCACGCTTTCTCTGCGATTTCAGGTTGTCCGTGCTCAGCCGCCGTCTGGAGTATTTCTCCCTGGTCTCCTCTGTGTGCTTTAGCTGCGTGGAGTGCGGGTTGCTGTGCTTGGTGCTGTGCCAGCACCAGAACTGGGTGGCAGTGGGATGCCGCCCAGAGCTCGAATCTGTGTTTTCAGACAAGCAAAGTCTATTTTCCTTCCTGGCCAGAATCCCTGTACTGTTACAACTTACTCTGGTTGTCTTTGTAGTAGTAAAAGTTTCTATGGGGTGAGAAAACTGCGATGTCGAGGGAGCTCAGCTAGTGCACTGCAGCTCCTCCGCTGTCTTCCCTAATGATGCAGATTTTAGTCTTATTTATTTGTTGAATGGTCTTTCTATTTTCAATCAGATTTATCTCTTCTTTGATCTTTGTGATCTCTCTCCTCTTAGTCATTTTAGATTCCAGCATTTCTTGTTTCTCCAGTTGCTTTAGTTTAATTGTGAGGTTATTCACCAGCTCTGCTTCCATTCTTTAAATGTGGGTGCTGAGAGCAATGATCTTTCCCCTCTGCACTGCCTTACCTGTATCCCATAGGTTTCTTTGTGATGTATTTTTGTTGTCGTTGTAGCTTATGAATTCATTAACTTCATCCTTAATTTGGTCTGTGGCCCACGTGTTAGATAACAGTGAGGAGTTTAGCCTCCAAGAGTGTGTATAGCCTCTGTGGTAACCGTTGTTATTGAGGGTTACCTTTATTCCACTGTGGTCAGATATAATACATGGGACAACGTCAATACTTTTGTATTTGCTAAGGTTCTTTTTGTGGGCTATGACATGGTCTATTTTGGAGTATGATCCATGGGGTGCTGAGAAGAAGGTGTATTGGGTCTCTGTAGGGTCAAAGATTCTGTATAGATCTGTCAGATCCAGTTGGGATATGATGTTACTTAGGTCCTCGGCTCCCTTGCTAATCCTCTGGGTGTTGGATCTGTCTCTTGGAGAGAGTGGGGTATTAAAGTCACCCACTATGATTGTGTTTGGGTCTATCTTGTTCTGTAGTTCTGTGAGAATTTGCTTGTCATACGTAGGGCCTCTTTTGTTCGGTAAGTATACATTTATCACTGTGATGTATTGATTCTGGATTTTTTCCTTGTATTAAAATGTAGTGTCCTTCTTTGTCTTTTTGAGTTGATTTTAATGAGAAGTCCAGCTTGTCTGGGATCAGGATGTCTACACCTGCCGTTTTGGTAGGTGCGTTTGCTTGGAAGATCTTTCTCCATCCTTTCATTAGGAGCCTGTTTTTATTCCTTGCTGTAAGGTGGGTCTCTTGAAGACAACAGATGTCAACTTTTTGTTTGCGGATCCACTCTGCCAGTCTGCTCCTCTTAATTGGAGAGTTTATACCATTTATATTCAAAGAGATCAAGGATAAGAGTGTTTTTTCCCTTTCAATTTTCCTGTTAGGCTGTTTTTCCTCTCTTTTTTTTTCTTGTCTTTAATGAGCTGCTCTTTCTGTTGGGCTCTGGCTATTATAGTTTCTTTTTGTTTCTGTCTGTGTGTCCTGTACGATTTCTGTTGGGTGGGATTCCCCTCTTAGTATTCGCTGTAAGGCTGGTATTTTATTCACATACTCCTTTAGATCCTCTTTGCTGTGGAAAGATCCAGTTTTTCCGTTGAATATGAACTCTAACTTCACTGGGTATCTGATTCTAGGTTGGCAATTGTTGGCCTGTAGGACTTGGATTGTGTTTTTCCACTCTCCTCGTGTCTGGTAGGTTTGTGTGGAGAGGTCTGCTGTTATTTGGATCCTTTTCCCATTGTAATAAATCTCTTTCTTCGCTTTGGCTGAATTCAAAATTTGCTCTTCATTCTTGACATCTGAAGTCTTGATTATTATGGGGCTGGGTGAGGATTTTCTAAGGTCTGGTTTTCCAGGCATCCTATAGGCTTCGGTTACCTGGGTGACATCCCTTGTGAGATTGGGGAAGTTTTCTGCAATAATTTTATTGAAAATATGTTGAAGCCCTCCACTCTGGTATTTGGCTCCTTCTTCTATTCCATGCAGATTATATCTCTTGTCTTTGTCCACTAGCTCCTGGATTAGTCTGCCCTGGAGCTTTACCGTTTCTTGGAGTGTGGTAATTTTCTGGTGTTTATCGGCTGCATTATTGTCCAAGAGAGAGATTTGGGATTCTATATGGTCAATTCTTTGTGCTGTGGATTCAAGTGTGGAGTTTATGAATGCCAGGGAGCTATTTATGGTTGCCAGATCAGCTCTGATTGTGGAAATTTCTTCCTTTAAAGAGCTGTATTTTAAATCCATTTTTTCATGCATTTCGCTTCTCAGGATTTTAAGGTCTTCTTTAACAGAGGTTTGCACTGTTTCCATTTTTGCTTCCATTTCTTTCTTGATTTCCTGGAGGTCCTTTGAGGCTTCCATTCTAAACTCCTGGAATTGTTCTCTGAATTCATTCCTGAGGCTTTCCATCATTTCTGTTATCATAGCCTCAGTTGTTTTTTTATTCTCCATCTCCTCTTCAGTCATACTGCTTTTTTTTTTTTTTTTTTTTTTTTTTTGCCAGTCCCGGGCCTTGGACTCAGAGCCTGAGCACTGTCCCTGGCTTCTTTTTCCTCAAGGCTAGCACTCTGTCACTTGAGCCACAGCACTACTTCTGGCCTTTTCTATATATGTGGTGCTGAGGAATCGAACCCTGGGCTTCATGTATACGGGACGAGCACTCTTACCACTAGGCCATATTCCCAGCCCTAAAACCAGCTTATCTTTTTTTTTTTTTTTTTGCCAGTCCTGGGGCTTGGACTCAGGGCCTAAGCACTGTCCCTGGCTTCTTTTTGCTCAAGGCTAGCACTCTGCCACTTGAGCTACAGCACCACTTCTGGCCGTTTTCTGTATATGTGGTGCTGGAGAATTGAACCCAGGGCCTCATGTATATGAGGCAAGCACTCTTGCCACTAGGCCATATCCCCAGCCATACTGCTTTTTTGAGCTGGTGAGTTGGCTTTCCCTTTGTGTAATTTGTAATATTTCTTTGTGATTTGCGCATCTGGGGACCTGTAGCTGGTTTCCTTGGGTTGGCTTTGTGCTGGTTCCCACTGGTCCATCAGTGGGAGACTTGTTTGTGACCTGGCTCTGGGTTTGAGTTTGGCTGTTGAATCTTACTGCTCACTAGGTGAGCGTGACTGTCTTGGTTGTTGCTGAGGTGGTCACCTTCCCTGCACTTGGGGGTGGGTAGGTTCTGTGTCTTTCTCTGCAGGATAGTGACTTGCCGCTGTGTTGTGCTGACCCTTGCATGCCCCTGGTGGGGTTTTTTGTGGGTTGCTGATTCAGCGTGGCTTGGAAGCTTTTCTCTTCTTTGGTTCTTTTTTCCACTGGGTCAGAGGAGCTCACCTCTCACATTGAGAATTGCCTCTGAGAGGCGGCTTGCCCCCCTGCGTGGAGTGCTCCTACTGCGGGCGCTGCCACTGGGGGGGCCCTGCTTGCCTGTGTGGTGCACGCCTATCAGAGCAGGTGCTGCTCTTGAGGGGCCCTGCCCACCTGTGTGGCGGTGTTGCAGCTTGCCTGCTTGTGTGCTCCCACAGGAGGTTGGGCCAGACGATCCTCCTGCTGGAGGACTAGCATGCTGGCCCACGCTGGCCCTCCGGGGGACACGTGTGTGTGCACTCTAGTGCTTCCTTTGGGGGCATGTTGACCCAAGTTGTTGGAGAGTGCTTGTGCCTTCTCACGAGTTTGCTGTGGGGGCAGTATAGGTGGGTCCTGGTAGGATTATGTGTCTGGGCACGGGTTGGTGCCCACAGACTGCGCCTCCACTGTGAGGAGGGCATGTGATCGGTCCCAGATGTCCCTGCTGGGCTGGTATTGTACACCCATGTGTCTGTGGTTATTGTTCAAAAAGTCCGCGAGGACCAGGCGCCTCTGGTGGGGCTTCCAATGCCTACCAGTCCCCGGGCCCCTGCTGGGGAGGGGGCGGGGCCAGTGCAGCCAGATTCTGGCTCATCTGCTGGGGGTTTGGGCAGGGATGCCTTGGTGCTGCTTCTTTGTTCCCTCAGAGTAGGGAAGGGGCGGGAGGGAGCTCTAGCTTCTTTGTAGGTTTTGGGTCTGTGCTAGGGCTGGTCTCCCGTTTGGGGGGGGCAATGGGGAATTACTGGTCCTAGATTGTGTGTGTGTCCCTCACTGCTGTGGGCTTTTCGGGGATGGGTGCTGGGGTGTGGTGATTGGTCATTTGGTGGTGGTGGTTCCGGCTCTCCCTGTCTGCGCGGCCGGTTTCTAGCCACTCGGTCCCGCATCACCATCTGTCTTGGTCGGTCTGCGCTCCGTCTGGGGTCCATGGAACTCCTGGCGTGACTTTTCGGCTGTTGCTTCTCTGGTGGCTGAAGGTCTGTGGCCCCGCTTGTGGCGCTGGGTCCCCTTTCCCAGCCTGGCCCTGATCGGCCAGGGTGGGCGGGTGGGGGGGATACCCCAGAGATTTTCCGGTTCCGTGCAGGTTATAGGCTCTTCATTTTTTTTTTTCCATTTCCTGTGTTTTTCTGTTGCTTCTGGTTGTTGAATTTGCTGGGTTCTTGATGGGGTGTTGGGTGCTGGAGTTCCCAGCTCGCTATTTATTCAGTTGGAGCGAGTTGGGGTACCTCCTTACTGTGGCTGCACCATCTTCCCTCCCCAGTAAATGATTTTTATAACAGGTTTTATACAGTTCCCACTTTAAATGACTTAAAGTATGCAAACACCATGATCATATTTCCCCCAATAAAGCACCTCTTTTAAGAGTAATCATTTATATTGTAAAGGGAAGTAAATTATGTAAATAAATTACCTGCTTATCTACATGTATTGGTGATATTTATTATATGGCTTTACATATCCTGACAATGAGAGTAACTTTTTGTGTGTCTGTGTCAGTACTGGGGATTGAACTCCGGGTCTGGGCATTATTCTTTAGCTTGTTTGCTCAACGCTGGCACTTTACCACTTGAGCCACAGCTCTGCTTGTGGTTATTTTTTGGGGGGGGCAGTTAATTGAAGATAAGAGAGACTTTCTTGTCTCGGCTGGCTTCTAACTATGATTCTCAGATCTAAGCCTTTTTAGTAGCTGACAGGCATGAGCCACCAGCATCCAGGCAAACAGGAATACGTTCAACAGGCTAGTTTTGTTATATGGCAAATTATCTGAGAAGCCACATATTGGAGGATTGAATCTTGGAGTCTTTACTGTGCATTAACAGTCTGCAGGCAGCCAGTTGTTAGGACCTGCAGCCCAAAAATACCCTCAACACTGTTAGGAAAAAGGCCAGAGAGGAAAGAAAGAACAAAAACAATACCAATAAACTGATTCAGCTCCAATGGAGAGGTGCATTGGGATGCCATGGTGATCAGAGATGAGCCAGGAGACCGGACACAATATGGGAACATGGAGACATGTGGCACGGTGTAATGGTACCTGGGCTGAGTCAGAGAAAGCTCTCAGTCCCAGGCACTAGACTGACAGGTTCAGTAATCTATAGGCCAAGGGTCCACCCATCTCTAGAGATTCAGGAGCACCTATCACTTGGGGCTGGAACTTCCCTTCCTCTAGGAATTCAGGCAAGATGCCAGATAATGCAACTCTCCATGTGGCCAATGATGACACTGGCCAGATCTGACCTCCATACTACAATTTAATGTGGAAATATAGTGACTCCAATATATTATCTGGAGTCGGAAGCACCTTAAAGTTCATCATCAGTTGCACTTAGTTGTGTCAATTCCTCTTCTTCCTTTGCCTACTTCATAGGTGCTCAATTATTCTACCTCTCTTTGTTTCAACTTAGACTAGCTACCATTATTCCTGCTCCTGGTGATTTTTAACATTTATCTTAAGCCCTATGGACCTAATTCCTCTAGAGTCAAAGTGTCCCCTCTGAACAAGAACAAGTTATGTTGTTCCCTGTCAAACATTTTGCAGTGGCTCCTCAAACTCTCCAGTACCATCAGGACTCTCTGATATCAGCACTTTCTACACTTCTGCTTGGCCCTAAATTCTAGATATACTATACATCCATTGCTTTTAATATATTCTAATCATGTTGCCTCTTTAAAGAATTTTCATGTGTCCTGTTTATGGAATGTTTTCTTCCAGATTTCCATATTACTAGTGACTTTGCTTCAGGTTTTTAGAGTAGCTTTGCTTAACTTCCTTATTTTCTAATTTGGTACCTCTTAGAATATATATATACACACACACATATATATATGCATATGCATATATGTACACATATGTGTGAAAATATACATACATATGTGTGTATACATATATACATATGTATTTATAAACACATACAATCTATCTGTAGTGATTTAATTAATTTGCTACCTGTGTTTCTCATTTGGATACCAAGGCCATAATATTACCCTCCTTTCTCCCTTCTTCATAGTTCTGGCTCTATTTACCATCTAGAATAGTACTTCTATCATGGTGATACTACATATATAGTATTGGATGAATATCTAATTATACTTATATTCTGCACTTTGAGACAGAATTTACAGATGTGATAGATTTTTCAAGAAGAAAAGAGGAATTAGTTGCACCAGAATTGTAGCTCCAATGCTCTTTAGCCCAACTTGAAGTTCAGTTTTTCTTGTAGACTTGTGAGATTCTAGGTTGTCAGTCTGAAACTTAATGTATCCCAGAAGAAATTCATGAATTGATGATAAATTTTAAAACACTTACAAAGCAATAAGAAAAAAGAAAATGCAAGAGGAAGTTTCAAATCAATTGTAAATGTTTTTAATACTATCTGAATATCTTCAATCATGAAAATTAAACAGTAAGTAGGTTTTTTAGAGTCATCTATACTATGCAGGTTGTGCAATGTATATGATTCAATATTATCTACTTTCCTGAAAGTAATATTATCAGGCTGAATGTGGAGGCAACTATGAATTGAAAATGCACTGTGAGAAAATTTTTTCTGCTTAGTCTAACAGTAATTCTGAATTTTGTTTACATTTGTAATGATATCCATTTTATTTAAATTTATCATAATTGCTTGTTTGATCATCTCTGAGTCTACTAGATAT
This sequence comes from Perognathus longimembris pacificus, assembly GCF_023159225.1. Taxonomy (NCBI): domain Eukaryota; kingdom Metazoa; phylum Chordata; class Mammalia; order Rodentia; family Heteromyidae; genus Perognathus; species Perognathus longimembris. The sequence continues at coordinate 82,715,575 of NC_063167.1, forward strand.
TCTGGGCAGTCTGTTAAGGTTTTACTAAAGATTATTTTATGTGTCACAAGCTTCCTTGGAAAAACAGTAGAGTCTCAAATCATCTTTAGCAAAATAGATATTTATCAGCTCACCAAAGCAGACATTCCAGGAGGGTTTTGAAAAGATTGCATACCTCCCATCTCTGAGCTGTCCTTGACTTTGTGTTCATTGTGTCTACCATCAGTATCTGTTGATGTTTTACTTTCTACAGTAAGGAGGACAGACTAGAGTTAGAGTTATATTCGCCTAGAGAAAAGAAACAAGCCTATCTCCTATCCCATGAGCTTATTTTTTTTAGCTTATTTATTCTTTAGTCAACATTTATTTTACCAATGTTAATTTAGCAACTTCTGTGTTATGTTCATTCTGAAAAAAAAATCCTGCTTCTTAGAGACTTGATTTAGATATCTGGTTTAAGAGCAGGTTTTATTTTTGTTTTTGTTTTGGTGAGCAATTGAAATTTTTTCATTGTTATTATAGAAGTGATGCACAGAAGGGTTACAATCACATAATTCAGATAAAGAATACATTTAGGGGCTGGGGATTTAGTTCAGCAGAAGAGTGCCGGCCTGGTGAGCTCAAGGCCCCAAGTTCGGTCCTCAGCTCTGGAAAACAAACAAACAAACAAACAAACAATAAACCTATAAAAGAATACATTCCTCTTTGGACAATGTCACCCTATTCCTAACTTTCTCCAAGTTTTTCCTTCCTACCCCACCCAGAAGTTATACATCTCATTTCACACAGTGTCTAGTGAGTACCACTGTCGCTTTTGTTCATGCTTTGTCTCTCCACTTTAATACAGGGTATTTTGACATCCAGTATACTCTCTGGAGAGTAAAGAGAAATACTATTTATGTGACTCGGAAAGACTTCCTGAAAATAGATAAATAAACAAACTCAGACGAATTACTACCAGTTATAGGAGGAAGGAAATGAGTAAGCAAAATCATAGTTATAATATATATGACTAAAGTAATGTAAGTCCTACATAATTAATGAGCTGTGTATGAAATTCAAGGCAAATTGAGAAATAATTAAAAGAAAAGAATCACTATTACTTTAAAAATTTGTTCTGTTTTTGTTTTGTGCCAGTCAGGGCTTAAATTCAAGGTCTGGGCACTGACCCTAAGACTTTATGCTCAAGGCTGGCTCTCTACCACTTAAACCACACCTCTACTTACAGCTTTTTTTTGATAGTTACATGAAGATAAGAGTTTTATGGGTTTTTCTGCCAAGGATGGCTTGAACCTCTATCCTCAGCTCTGAGCCTCCTGAGTAGCTAGGATTACAGACATGAACCATGGGCACCTGGCTTCAATCTATTTTTTTTAAAGACTTCATTGGAGCAAAAGTCTTTTAAAAATTTTATTGTCAAGGTGATGTATAGAGGGGTTACAGTTACATACTGTAAGGTAGTGACTGCATTTCTTGTCAAACTTGCTAGCTCCTCCCTTATTTTTCTTCCACCTTCCCTCCTCTCTAGTCCCCCACCCCAAGTTGTACAGTTAGTTTAGGACATATGGTCTTGTAAGCATCGCTGTCTTAACTGATGAAAGTGTCTTTGGTTAGGCTTCTTTTTTATCTCTAGTTGTGTTTCTTACATAATCTTCTGAGCTATTTCATTGAGATGTAGCTATAGCTTTGAGACTCATTAGACTTTTTAACTCCCTTTGTAATTAAAAAAGGAATACCAAGTGAAAGTCATAATATATTTTCCCCCTCTGTGTGCTTTGTAAAAGTAATGCTTCTTTTTGTTCATCTTAACACTATTATAATACTAAATTTGATCAAATTATGTGTCACAAATCTTTCTCCAAGCAAATTATTCTTCCAAATCCTCATGACTCTATTTCAGAGATTTCTACATTAATGAATCAGTTATTTCTTGTTCCTTAATTCCTTAAGTCCTGTCTCAACTATGTCATTCAGTTTCTGTTGTGCTGGCAGAAAATTCTCAGTCCTCTCTTGTTTTCTATCACACATATGTATTGAATACCAGTTGCAAACCAAGCGGTTGGCTGAATTAAAGGCATGAAATTTGCTTTCAGTAAGGTACTTGGTTGGTTGTTATTTATTGGACTTACTTCCTCCCTTTTACCATCTCCATTGATTTCCAACATGCACAGGAAGAGTCTATGCTGATATAAATGGCAAATGTTTGAGATTTAACACACTCTTTTGGTTTTATATTTTCATCTTTGGAAGTATGTTGGATAGTACTAATCGTTCTACATTCTTTGAATATGTTTCTTCCTCTGTTCTTTGTGTGTGTGCACATGTGTGTATGTGTATGCTGGTAGTGGGGCTTGAACTCAGCATCTGGGCACTATCCCTGAACATTTTTGCTCAAGACTTGCATAGCATTCTACCACTTGAGCTCTACTTCTAGATCTTTGGTGATTAATTGTAGATAAGAGTCTCACTGACTTTCCTTCCCTGACTGGCTTCAAACCATGATCCTCAGACCTCAGTCTCCTGAGGAGGCAGGGATTAATGGCATGAGCCATGTTACCTGGCTTTTATTCCTTCTCTGATCCCTGAGTATCACTGCTCACCATGCTGGTAACAGAGGGACTTTGCCATATGAGCATTTCTCAATTCCCATTAGTCTTTCTGAGGAAATAAATTCCAGTTGCACTAACAGTTAAATATGTTTCTAGTGCTTTCTGGTAGTGTTCAAAAGGGCAACTGGGTGTATACTTGGAGATTTTAATTTCAACTACAATCAACACTATTGTGAAGACAAATGCAATTTTGATTTCTTTGCCTGGAGATTTTGTGGGTTTACATTTTTATTCTAGCTTTCCTTGTGGCTTTTCTAATGTTGGCATTCTCACAACAGGTCTCATTATTTGTCTTCCCACGAACTGGCTGATTTTACAATGATATTCTATTTTTAATAAGTCTCCCCTCTTACCTCCTTTTTATTCCTTTCTCTCTCTGTCTCTTTTTTGCCAGTCCAGGGCTGACTCAGAGTCTCCTACTTAACTTGGCTTTCTTGCTCATGGCTGACCCTTTATACCAACTTTGAGTCATGCCTACAGCCTCATGAACCACCAGTGTCTAGCAAGGATATAGCCTCTCCTATAATTAAGATTGCCACATGAAGCTGTTAAAAAGAGCTACTTAATTTCACTTAGCATCATCATGCCATGTGAAACCTTTGCTTCTATTGTTGATGAACCTCCTGTATCCCCTTCTTGTGGTTGTACCGCACCATCACTGTATCTTATCTGAGTATACTGGAATATCTGTTATACTGGTATTAGAACTAGGAAAGTGAAAGGGAATATCAAAATCGAGAGACAAAAGATAAAAAGACAAACGACTCCAAAAGCAATACTTGCAAAACCATTTGGTGTAAACCAACTGAACAAATCATGGGAGGAGAAGGGGGGAGGGGGAAATGAGGGAGGAAGTAACAAACAGTACAAGAAATGTACCCAAGGCCTAACGTATGAAACTGTAACTTCTCTGTACATCACTTTGACAATAAATAAGGAAAAAAAAGCACAAAGAAAACACCCCAAACAAAAGAGCTACTTAATTCTTTTCAGGTTTGCTTTTCTCCTTTAAACTTGTGTATGTGTATATAATTTGCACAGATGTTTCTTTATGATATTTTCATAAATGCGTGTACTGTACTTTGGTCAACCCCCACTTTTTCTTATCCTTCTCCTCTTGTCTTAAACAATTGAACAGTTTTATACTTCTGTTTTTGTACATGCACCTGAAGTTTGTTTTTTCTGCATAAATACTAACCTGTGGGAATTTCCCTACACTCTTCCCCATGAAGAATTACTCGCAAGGGGCAAATCATTTTAGAACATTCTTATGGGCTGGCTTGATGTACAATGGGTTCTAGCATATTCAAAACTGGCTGTGGCTTCCTGCTGGTCCCTGTTTGCTTGTAATTATGGAACCTGAGAGCAGGAAGATAAGTGCCCTGGGATCTTGTCAAGATAGTTTTGACACATGAACAAAGGCTTACCCACTGCTATTGATCTTGGATATTATGATAGGCAGGGTGAATGTATTGAAAAAGAAATGATGGCCTCTTTCCCTGTCTCTGTGTTATATTGGCCAGTTACTTTCTTTAATTACTTCAAGATTTTTTTTTTTAATTTCAGGAGTTTTTGTGTCAGGGTTAAGTGATGGAGTAGGACAACCCACTATTATCTCTGTGACACAATAATGGGGCTAAGATAAAGACTTGCTGTGGCTTCTTGTTGCTAATGTTTTAATGAATTAATAACTAAGCTACTAATGTGAATTATTTTATATTGATATTTATTCATTCCATTGTTAATTTTTTTATTAATTACCTTAGTAGTTTATAGGCTTTTTAAATTTTTCACATGTTCTTCCACCCAAGGATTTACACAGAAGACTGAGTAAACATTTTTTGATGAAGATGATGATCTTTGTTGGAATAATAATGATGACTCTTTAGGTGAACTCTGGGTCATTCTCATGAATATTTGGGGATGGGAGATATGGTGATCTTCATAATTCTTGCCATCTTTACATTTAGTAGTTTAGCAAATGTTGTTACCTCATACTGATAATCCCCATAATACTAAACTCTACCTTCTCTTAACATGGAGACTGTATCCTCCCATCCTTATTGTGGGTTTAGTAACAAATTGGCTTATGAGGAAAGTACATGGTTTCAGAAGCTGTCTCCAATCAGCAGATAAACTTTAGTAGCCCAAATTGTAGTATTTCATTGTGCCAAAGAAAATCTCAATGCTATTTTTGAATGCTTGTCTTTCTTTACTACTGGCAAGCTTACCACATTTCAGTGTTTCATTGAACTGTTTTTGGTTTCTTAGTAGCCAACGTATATGGGGAAAGATTGGAATGGAATAGTTTATTTATTCATGCTTTAGCACACTAGCCTAAGTAGATTGCTGTCTGCATTTCCTGATCTGGAATTACTGAAGGCAAACATGTGTTAAATGGGAAAGTAAACAGTAACATGAAAACAATGCTTCAGGAGAAAGTATATTTTCTGGGCACCTAAGATAAGGCCTTTGGGAATTTCTTTTTTGGTGCAGCATGAGGTTTATCAGGAATGACACAGGAATAAGAATAATTTCTAAAGAGAAATATATTAGATTCTCAATAAAGGAAATAAAGAATAAGTGTAAAAATATGGAAAGGGCTGGGTGCCTGTGGCTCATGCCTATAATCCTAGCTACTCCAGAGACTGAGATGTGAGGATGTCTGTTTGAAGCCAGCCCAGGTTGAAAAGTCCCTGTGAGACTCTTATCTCCAATTAAGCACTAGAAAACTGGAAGTGGTGCTGTGGCTCAAAATACAAGGTACACAATTATTTTTTGGAGAATGAATAAAAGAAGCATAAATAAAACAATATTCAACCTGCTTGTTTTTATATAATTATTTCATTATGTCTGGATTTGCTTGCATTTAATATGTTCATTAAGTGTGTGTGTGGGATGAGGGAGGAGGTAACAAACAGTACAAGAAATGCATCCAATGCCTAATGTATGAAATTGTAACCTCTCTGTACATCACTTTGACAATAAATAAGAAAAAAAAGAAATATCTTTCTTGATTTGTGAGTCAAAGTACAACTAAGTAAACATGTATTTTAGATACTTAAGATTTATATATATATATATAAACTGCTTGTTTATAGTTAATTGGAATATTATTTTCAAACTTAAATATGCACTATGATGTTTTGAAAACCATTTGATGGTCATATGTGCTGATATTTATAGTGCTCTTTCCTTCTAGTTATGTAAGTATATTTATACTTATTTAATCATGTTGCTTTGTTCCATCCAGTGAATATCTATTTACATCATCCATTAGGTTTTTCCTACCATTGCAAATGCAATTAAGAGACAGAGACTATCATACAGTGTTAATAACCAAATTGAATGGATCTTGTCATTATGGGATGCACATGCTAAATATGGACTTAACATACATTAGATTTACCATCCTTTAGGCATTAAAATCTAAAGACAAGCATATTTCAGCTTAATATTTTCAGTGGTCATTAATACAGAGAAAATGAGGAAGATATAAACTTACAGAGTATAAGTAATAAAAATATGAAAGAAAATGCTTAATATGGGTTATGAACTATTTATATGCTTTGGATAAATCAGTGTGTCAAATAGCCTAAGAGAAATGAAAGTATGAAGTTAAGAAACTATGAAGTAAACATTCATTGGGAACATATGTCATATCATTTGTATTTGTGACCAGTATAGTGGCAAATAATTAAAAGTTTCTGATTTCAGTAAATAAATTTGTCTACCAAAACCATAATCTTAATAGTAGTTATGAACAAATAGCAATTTATCCAAATAACTTAAAATCAATTAAATAATTGATGTGATGTAATAAAGCTCCTTAGAAATTTGATTGAATAGATAACTATTTTTTTTCTGTCTACATAAATTCCCTTTTTTCCCGAACTGTCTGTGAGCATCTATTAGGCATCTATCAGAGGGAATGGGCACGGTTGACATAAATAGCACCCTGGAAGCCACAACCAGTGGCCCATATCTGTAATCTTACCTATTTGCGAACCTGAGAATGAAGCTAATCTGGGCAGAAACATCCGTAGGACTCCATATTCCTGGAAGGGAAACTTGAACTTTGGTGTGTTCCTGTTATCCCAGCTAAGATCAACGCATCAATTGGATATTAACAAATATTAATTTTCTCCTTAGCTTTTTACCTTAGGGTGTTAAACATAAACTATTCACTTCTTTTATTTTACTAATTCTGATGGACAGTATCTATGTGACACCTGACTGTCCTTGATCTCAGTCTGTACTGACCCTTGCTCAGTTTTTGTGATCCTTTTCCATATCTTCTCTGAGATTCTAGGTTTGTCTTTATTCATTTAACAGATATTTAGAGTGGAAATTTTCTTTTTTCATGAAATTTCCTTTTTCTTTAGACTTCTTCAGGTTTGTCTGGGAAAATCTTTATATCTTCTTCAGTTTTTTTTTTTTTAATATTGTAAGGGAAAGTCGAGCCTACTCATGAAATTTTCTACTCAGTAGAAAGGGGATTGACATTAAACAAAATGATTAATTTGCAGATATTGATAAATGCTATGGAAATAGGGGAGGTTCTAGAGAACTTTGGTGAGTGGCTTTTCTAGAATCTGAGACAAGAGGGCTCTGGACACAGGAGCAGTAAGAAGAGAAATGCCTAGAGGCAGAAGCCTGGTTGCAGGGTTTGAGCAACCTAGAATAGTTAGGGAAAGGGAAGAAGTAGGAGAAGACACAGGATGTTGAAGGAGTTTAGGAGAGAAATCATGGTCTCATAGTTTAAAGCACTTCAAATCAGATGGGAAATAATTGAATAATTTTTGAACAACCACGCTAAGATTCCCCTTAAGCCTTTTTCTTCTAGTCACTGCCCTAAGAGAGCTAATTGCCTTTATGCTGACTTTTAACACCATAGATTCATTTGGTTTATGGTTACATTTTATATACAAGGAAATTGTGTAGTGTGCCCTTTACATCAAGTTATATTCAAGATATTCATCAATATTGTTGGATAGAGTCATAAGTTTGTCATTTTCATTGGACTATTACTGTACAACTGTGTCACAATTTATTTATTCATTTTATCAATGGTTGACATTTAGGTTGGCAGGGTTATCACGGACAGTATTTCTGTGAACTGTATCCACCATACTCTTTCTACAAAATGCTCACATGTATTTGTTTTGTTTGGCCATCTGCAAAGTAACAGAATTAGTGGGTCAGTGAATTTGTTTGAATTTCATAAGTACTGTTAGTCCACTTTCCAAGATGGATGCAATGTCCTATATTTAATCAGCAGTGTTTGAGAGTAGATAATAACACACAACTTTGTGTCATACACTCCCCTCCCTGTGTGCATGCTACAAGTGATGGGTTATAAATACTGTGCCATTCCTATTGCTGGCATTTTTTCAACTTGGTTTGTTTGCTCCGATAAAGCTAGTAGCTATGCTGTGGGTAAAGAGAACATGGTAACATGGAACAGAGGAGCTGAAGTTATCTGCCAACATCCAGTGGGGAAGTAAATCCTCCTAACAGTACCTGAAGTGAATTTGAAAGAAGACTTGTCTAGTTGAGCTTTAAAATGTCTGCAGCCTTGTGAGATGTTCAGGGAACTCAAATATCTGAGAATTAGTGATGCAGAGGAATAACACATGCATATTAGATAAATGTATGTTTTGTCACAAGTGTATGTTGTTTGAAACTTCTACTTTGGATTGATTGGTTACATAATATGAAATTAATATATACATTGTGTATTTGGAGTATGTTTATTCTTATCTTTGACCTGTTTTTTTTCCTATGTGATATACTTGCTTGCTTGTTTACTTATAATTTTTGTTATACAGAACATTATTTCCTGACACATGTATATTGTATAAAACCCCTTCTACTTGTGGTTTGTTAGTTTTAATGTTTATTTATTTTTGCTTTTATTGGAATTAAACCCAGAGCCTTTTTTTTTCTTATTTATTGTCAAAGTGATGTACAGAGAGGTTACAGTTTCATATGTTAGGCATTGGATACATTTCTTGTACTGTTTGTTACCTCCTCCCTCATTCCCCCCACCCACCTCCCCCTTTCCTTCTCCCCCCATGAGTTGTTCAGTTGGTTTACACCAAACAGTTTTGCAAGCATTGCTTTTGTAGTTGTCTTTTTATCCTGTGTCTCTCAATTTTGGTATTCCCTTTCACTTTCCTAATTCTAATACCCAGAGCCTTATATGATAGTTACTCTACTTATAAAACCAGTAAGAACTCTTCATAAAGGTTCAAAGCAATTGTTTTAGTCTCATATTTGAAGTACAATTGCCAGGGATGAGCGTGAACACATCTCCCACTACCACAAGCTATGTTGTTAGTTTCATAAATTTGGGGAAATCTTAAAGGTCAGAAAATCTAGAGTGCAATAAAAAAACTTACTGGGAAAACTACAGTTGTGATAATGGTAGCTCCCTTGCCAAGTAAGTATGCTTTTGCTAATTTGGTATAGTCCAATATATCAAGCCTTTAAAAATCATTAATGCTTTTTATGTTTTAGTTAAGAAATATCTGCCTACCCTAAAAATTTCAAGGTATTTGCCTATATACTGTTCTAAAGATTTTATGGCTTGATCTCTCACATTTTGGTTTTGTAATCCATCTGAAATTGATTTTTATGTTTATGCTATGTGCTAGGCATAGAGATTTATTTTTCCCACAAGAATATCCCATTGATCTAGGAAGATTTATTGAAAGATTCTCTTTTCTTGCCTTGTACCACAGTGCATTTGCAGTAAATTTGCTATACATCAGGTAACTGAGTTTTACCTACCAATTTAGTTGAATAGTTCTGTGTCGACTTGGCTAAGTTTGAACGTCCATCTCCCAGAACTTATTTCTCAATCATATTGGCTACAACCACATGCACAGGTTAGGAAGGAGAACACAAGGAAGTGGCATTGACCTTTTGAAGGTGTACTTGGGTAGATAATGAATAAAATTAGAGATACTGGTGAACTCTAGTTTGCCGTCCTGCTTTCCATCTCCATGGATAGCTCTTCCATATGGGTCAAGTAATATTCACCCTGAAATAGTGAGAAACAGCAGTTTTCCACTGGCTTTCTACTAGTATTCTCTTCTAGCCTACAGCTGGACATGCTGTTTTTTCAGGTAGACTGATAATTTTTTCATGTATACCAGTGCATGTAGATTGTTGACTAGAAACTCCTTCTCTGATCCTCTCAAATCTCTTTGAATTCATTGTGAATCCATAATATGAACAGAGCTTTTCCTAAGCACAGGCTGATTCCAGGTTATGTGTACTCTTGGTTCTAGGCTGTTGTGCTAATACTATTGATGAGGACTTTTTTTCTTTTTGCTCTTACAAGACCTTAATTTGGTCATTATAGTTTTATAATAAGTCCTGACCTCTGGTAGTATAAGTCCTTTGTCTTTGTTATTCCTCCTGTGGCCTTGGGTATTCAAAGTCTTTTTATTTCTCTATAATGTTTTGAATCAGATTGTCAATTTCCCTAAAATCTTTGCTAGAAATTTTCTTTTATTGGAATTGCACTAAATCTATAGATTAATTGAGGATATATAGACATTCTTACAATATTACTTCAGAAGATCATATCAAGATATTCACTCATATTGTTATTTTTTGGTGTACTTTGACTATGTAAATGTATAATGATTTGCTTGTACTTTTTATTATGGATTGGCATGTAGGTTGGAATATGAGCTAATTGCCTTATATTTTTTGCCTTCTGAGAAGTGTATAAGTTAAAGAATAAAGTCAATCTCCCACAAATGAGGCTAGCATAACACTGATACTAGAATCAGTTAAATGTTGGTATTCTAATAATGAAAAAGATCACGATATTCAACAATATGCTGTCTAGAAGTTGATGTCCATCTAGCCTTCTGCCAGCCAAACCAGGACTTTTTCCAAGAAGGAGAAGAAATTTATTAGGCTTGGAAATGGAAAGTCCTGCTACAGATCCAAATTACTATAATTCCTCAGGACCACCAATTTCTATACATCTCTCTGAAAAGGCTGTAGGCATCACCATTCCCCTATCAAATAAATCTTGGGGAAGAAAAGTGGTGCTAAATTTTCTAGATCTGTAAAAGATGAAGGCCTCCTTTTTGCTTTTCTTTCCAAAGTAATGAATTTTGAGAAGGTGGAACCGGGTTTCTAACTTAACCATAAGGATTCCGTGATGTTGGATGGATGCTTAGGGCCTGTCCCCAAGCATCTCTCATGTCATGCTCCCTAGAGGTGGTATCTTCTCAATTCTTCCTTCTTTACTCCACTGCATTCAGAAGACAGAGAAACAGTATTATACTCACAGATTCAGATTTAATATCTTTTACAAGAATGATGTAGCTATAAAGCAATTTTTGAGATGAAAGAGAGCACCTCCATACGAAGAACATTTGGAAAGGGTAAAGAGATGAAAATGGAAGGAAGGAGAAGAGAGAGGAAATGAGAAATTTATCTGAGGAATGTGAAAGAACATGCAAACTAGTCTTGATAAAGTATCCTGGAGGGGAGAGGAGCCAAGTATGGCTGATTTTTGGTTGCTCAGAAAGTAACCAAGTATGTCTGTACCAAACAGATTCTCCTATTTCTTGCATCCAATGCCTGATTACTACATCATCTTGGTCTCCTGTCTCTTCTACTTATGAGGATTTATTTTTGGCAGTACAGTGTTTTGATCTCAGGCCCTCATGCTTGCTAGTCATATGCTCTACCACTTGAGCCACATTGCCAATTCACTTATAAGAATCTATATGTGATAATATTAGGTCCATGTGGATGGTCCAGGATCTGTCTCCATCTTGAGATCCTTAATCACATCTGACAATATCCTGGTGCCATGAAAAGTAACATGTTCACAAGCTCCAGGGACTATTGCACCTCAGGAGGGCAGAGGATTATCAGTCTGCCCACCATAATTTCTAAGCAGCAGTTAGATATCTAGGATTTTTAAAAACTTGACTTTAAAGTCAATTTGATTTATTTAGAGTATTGTATCTTTAAAAGAAGGTGGAGAGGAGTTGAGTTGGGAGAGAGGAGGGAGAATGTTTAGAGGGGTGACATCAATCAAAATGTATTGTACTTCTAAACTGATTTGTGGAATGGTAACTTTTGTGTACAGCCATTTGAAGAAAATAAAAAAATATATATATATATATTTTTTTTTGGAATAGCAAGGCAAGGCTTTATTCAAGCGGCACCGTGGCCCGGGCCTTGTCCTACCCACCGACACAGAGGAGGTTAGGAGGCAGCCTCGAGCTGCAATTATACAGAGCTTATAAAGGCCAAAGACCAAGGTACAGCAATCAGGTGTTTAAGCAAGCAAGATTACAGGTACAACTCTGATTGGCTCAGGGCTTGAGGTATTCTAGGGGCGGTTAGAGTTAAGCATTTCCAGTCCTTAGAGTTCTCAACCAGCTGGGCCCTAATAGGCTTGTGCTGGGTTTGCTCACAGGGCCTGCTCATCTCAGGTTCACGTGGTAAAGTGGGGTTTGCATGGTAAAGTGGGGCCCACATGGTAAAGTGGGGCTGACTTCAAAGTCAGGCACTTCACCCATGCTGCGCTCCCGGGCGCCTCGCCCTCTCCCAGCTCTACTGCGCGCCCAGCAAGCCCAGAGCAAGCCCAGAGCCGTGGTGAAAGAGGAGGACAAAATAAAATATATTTTTTAAAAGATGGAGCAAGTTGGAAAGAAAGGAAAACAAAATATTATTTAAGACTACAGATAAATATTTCATCTTTGGAGATAAAAAAAACTGATCTTAAATTTTAGCTGTACTACTTACTGCTCTGATGACCACTGGCATCATCATCATTGACGTTGTAATCATCATCATCATCATTAGTTTTTGTTCCAGTCTTGTCCCTTGAATTCAAGGCCTTGGTACTGTCCCTGAGATTTTATGTTAGTGTTCTACCACTTGACACACAGCTCTTACAGCTTTTTTGGTGTTTAATTGGAAATAAGAGTCTCGCTGACTTTTCTTCCCCAGTTTGCTTTCAATCACAGTCCTCCTGAGGAGCTAGGATTACAGGCATGAGCCACTGGTTCTCACTGACCCTGGCATCATTAATTCTTTTTGGATTTTGACTTGTTATTATACAGATAATAATATGTCAGTGTAAGGCTTAAAATTAAGATTTAACATTATGTTATTATCTTGACAAATAGTTAAAGTGGATGGGCTTCAAATATTCTAACTCCAACTTCCATTGATAATGTCCCTTGTAAAACAGTCTTCCCTGTCTGACCCATTTCATACCTATGTCAGTTTCAGTTCACAGAACTATTCCAGGGAATCAACCATGTCATCGCAGGGGAATCAACAGGACCTCAAAGCTTGACTCCATTTGTTCTTGGCTGTTCACTATGCTCCTTGTAATATTCCCTGTGGTTCTCTACAGTAAGTGGTCTCCTTCTCCCCTGGTCTATGAATATATGTGACTACTACACAGCTGCCCATGTCATCTGTTCAGTCAATGTTAGGTATTGGGTTTCCAGATATCTTTATAACTTTATAATTGGAGTGCATTCATCATCAAAAGGGTGAGGAAAGGGACTGAAACAAATATTCTAATTGCATTTTTATAGTGGTGTATTCTAATAAGCCCTTAGCTAAGATCTTATAAAAAATCTTACTATACAATTGGTAGCAATTAGTATTATTTTGGTTAATGTATCATTATTGGTACTTTAAAATTCCTACCCCATATATTTGGCATGAGTTGAAATCATGTCCATTTCCTCATGACCTGTAGTATTCTAAGGGAGAGAACAGACATAACTCTTGTACAGATATCACGCTGAGTTAGTAAAATGCAATTTGGGCTTCTCCAGTAAAACTAGCAGCAAACAAAAGGTACTTCTCATTCATCATACACAAATGGACTACAGAATTTAGCTAATAGCTCTGATTTTCACAAAGAAGAAAATGGTCCCCTAGGTAACTAATAGGACCCTCCCAAACCATGTGAAAAAATGTAAAGTCCTAATGTAAATAGGAAGAACAATGGAAGTATGTTGGATTGGGAGAATTACCAGTCTTTCATTAATGAGTATCTGAAATATAACTGGCATTTTCTTGGAAAGCTGGCTCTGAATCTAAGTGCTGTTCATAGATCAAATGGTAGAAAGTGAATTTCGGAGACAAAGTATTGATTTTACCCAAAAGGTGGACATAAGAATAAGATGTGCTACGAGGGTGTTTGGAAAACATTTTAAAATTATTTATTTATTGTCAAACTGATGTACAGAAGGGTTACAGTTTCATACATAAGGCAGTGGGTATATTTCTTGTATAACTTTTTACCTCCTCCCTCATTTTCCCCCCCTCCCCCTTTCCCTCTCCCCACCATGAGTTGTTTAGTTGGTTTACACCAACTGGTTTTGTAAGAATTGCTTTTGGAGTCATTTGTCTTTGATCCTTTGTCTCTCAATTTTGATATTTCTTTTCCCATCCCTAGTTCTAATACAAGTATGTACTGTATCCAGGGTACTCAGATGAAATACAATGATAGTGTGGGCACAACCACAGGAAGGGGATACAAGAGGAACAACAACAACAACAAAAAGCTACAGTTTTACATGGCATGTTGAAAATGATTACAACAGTGATATAACACTCATTTCCATAACACGGAGTTCATTTCACTTAGCATCATCCTATGTGTTTATAAGGGCATAGCTATTGGGCTCTTGTGATCTTCTGCTATGACTAGCCTAAACCTGTACTAATTATTCCCTATGAGGGAAACCAGAGTCCATGTTTCTTTGGGTCTGGCTCACTTCAACAACATTGAGGTTCCACTTCACCCCAGTAAGAATGTCCAGTATCAGGAAAACTAACAATAACAAATGCTGGAGGGGATGTGGCCAAAAGGGAACCTTACTACATTGTTGGTGGGAATATAAACTTTTCAGCCACTCTGGAAAGCGGTATGGAGGTTCCTCAGAAGGTTAAACATAGAGCTCCCCTCTGATCCAGCAGCCCCACTCTTGGGCATCTACCCAACGGATTACAAGCAAGAACACACTAAGGCCACCAGCACAGCAATGTTCATCGCAAAACAATTTGTCATTGCCAAAATACTGAATCAACCCAGATGCCCCTCAGTAAATGAGTGGATCAGGAAAGTGTGGTACATATACACAATGGAATTTTATGTCTCTATCAGAAAGAATGGCATTGCCCATTCGTAAGGAAATGCAAGGACTTAGAAAACACTTTAAAAAATTTTAATATTATTGTCAAGGTGATGTACAGAGGGGTTACAGTTATATACATAAGGTATTGAGTACATTTATTGTCAAACTTGTCACCTCCTCCCTCATTTTTGTCCCACCTTCCTTCCTCCCCAATTCCCTCCCCTGAAGTTGTATAGTTTACAACATATTGTCTTGGAAGTATCGCCCGTTGCATTGGCTGACCCTTTGTCCTTTGTCTCACCATTTTGATGTTCCCCTTCCCTTCCCTAATTCAGAAAAATGTATATATAAATCCCAGGGTACCAAAATCAATTTCAGTGACAATGGGATAACCATAGGGATAAAAAATGCAAGAAAAAGGAAATAATTTCACATAGTACATTAAAAATAACAACAATGAAAAACCACTTGTTTCCATATCTTGGAGTACATTTTGCTTAGCATCATCTTATATGGTCATATATACATAGTTATTGAGCTGTTGTGATCCTCTGCTAGGACTATCCTAGACATGTACTATTTTACCAAGGAGGGAAAACATAGAGTTTATGTTTCTTTGGGTCTGGCTCACTTTGCTTAGTATGATTTTGGAAAAGATTTTCTTAAGTGCCTGATGCAATTGGAAAATGAATTATTCATGGTTGTGGAGTATGCAGCAGAGCTTTCCAGAGTAGAAAATGAATAAGGAAAGTTCCAGCTTCTGCTTGTAATTGTGTGTTAGTTGCCACATCTTTTAATGTTCTGTACCATTTGTACAAGATCACTATACAGAATATTCCACCAAGCTTGCTGTGCTGCAGACCTGCTTCTCTATTAGAGTGCACTGACTTGGCTTGCTCTTTATTTTACTCAGCATAGAAAACCTCCAGTTCTCATTTTTCCCCTTCTCAGCCCACACTTCATAAAAGCCTTCCATGTGTTAGCCAAGGTAGTCTGCTGCCACAGCCCTTTCACATCTATTTAGAAAAATGTTTTGACAAATTGACAGATGTATGGTGCATACATTGAGAAGAGTTCATCTTTTATACAACAAATGTAGCTTTCTGTCTTTGCATACCAAGACCAGGAGAATCATTCTTTGGAAAAAATATTATTGTCCTGTAATCAGATTTGGCAAAACTTAAATGCTTTCCTGTGCCTCCCTCCCTCTCTCTCTCTCTCTCTCTCTCTCTCTCTCTCTCTCTGTGTGTGTGTGTGTGTGTGTGTGTGTGTGTGTGTGTGTGTGTGTGTGTGTGTTCCTGTCCTGGGGCTTGAACTCAGGACTTGGTTGCTGTCCCTAAATGTTTTTGCTCACATCTAGTGCTTTAGCATTTGAGCCATAACTCCACTTTAGCCTTTTTGTTGTTGGTGGTGGTGGTGGTTAATTGGTGATGAATCTTACAGACCTTACTACCCAGGCTGACTTTATACCTTCATCCTCTGATTCCAGCCTTCTGAGTAGCTAGGACTACAGATGTCTGCTACTGGACCCTAGCTCCTGTGCCTTTTCTAACACCATTTTGCCAGTGTTTTGTAAACAAATAATATGAGAAAACATAAGTTGATCTTTGGCATTCAGAATGATTGTCATCAGTAAAGACACAGTCATGGTTCAGGAAGAAAATAGACTAAAATAATTGATAAATGCAAAAATTCTTCCCCTATATGTACAACTTCTATCTGACTACCACTTATAATGTTTAAAGAATTCACCTGCCTTCTGAAGGCCATTTAATGATTACAGACATTCCAAGAATAGCTAAAACAAAATTTCACCTCTTCTAGGCTCTTATCTGATTACCAATGAATATCCTGTCATTCTACACAGTAGTTGAAGCCTGTTCATCTCAGTATTCATCAATTCCCTGTTGTGTATTTTTGTCTCCTACCTACCACATGTCCTGGCTCACACAGCTAAATAAAGATCCAACTTTATTCTTCCCTCAATTACTCTCACATCCATATTCCCATCTACTCACAATTATTCCTATTTCATGCTATATTTCTATCCAGTCTTTTTTGGAATGATACTGATGTTTCCCACATTAGAGTGTGAATGATCTATATAGGATTTGATTTATGCCATCTTTGATTTAAAAGCCTCTTATTTGCTGTTATTCAATGGCAAAGTACAAATTCATTAAGAAATTCTTATTTTCTATTTTGTCCCTTTCTTTGTGTACAAGTTGTATTAAAGCAACAAATCTTCCCTATACATAAGTACTTTCACTTCTTGAAATAAATACTGCCTTCATTCTATAGTTTTCTGTGTCTGAAACAACTTTTCTCCTACTTGGCCACAACTTCATTTTCATATTTTGGATGTATAAATGAGAAACTTTATGATGAGGAAAAATTAAATTAAAAAATTAAAAATACCTCTAACTTTATGACATTCAGAAAATGTCATAACATTATCAACCAATTGCTATATTACTATGACATATCTTTTTGTATTTTTAATTTTTTTACAATATAATTGGTTCCATTATGTTTCTTTTCAATCATTCATATAATATACTTTGATCATATTTACTCTTCATCAACCTTTGGCCCCTCCCTTCCTTCTACTGTTTTTCCTATCAATAGAAAATAGCATCTTTTGTATGTTCAGGTGGGATTTTTGTTTGTTTCTGCTTTTCTTGTTGCCTTTTATAATTTATTTTTAGGTCTAGATACCACATGAGAGAAAATATGGTACTAATTTTTCTAATTCTGGATTTTTTCATCATCATTCTGTAAATGACAATTTCATTGTTCTTTATGGCTAGACAAATGCCATTGTGTGTATTTACATATATAATATAATATAATAAATATAGTATATATTTTCCTTATCATCCATTCATTCCATTGTTGGATTTCTAGGTTCATTCTACTACTTAGGTATTGTGAATTGTGACACAATAAATGTGAACTAGCAGGTATTTCTATTGTATGCTGAATATGAGTCCTTTGAATATCTACCCAGCAGTAGTATAGCAGAATCATATGGTAATTCATTCCATGTTTAGATTTTACAGAGCCTTCATAATGATTTCCATAATGGTTGGATTAATTTATTCTCCCACCAACAGTGCAAAAGTCTTCTTTCCCTCATCTCCGACATTGTATTTATGATTTGTATTTCTTGATTAAGGGCAATATTATGTGCCTTTTAGTAGCTCCTCGAAATTCCTGCTAGACCAGGACCATTGTCTCACAATTCTCACTGTAATCTTTTTACTAGAGTACTATAATGGTTTACTATAATTTATTGTTTAATTATCCTAATATTTGATCTTAGATTTTAAAAGGGAATGTGCTATGTCTTTTCATCAGCTTATCTTTTTGCTTTATTTTTTTCTGCAAGTTCTGGGGCTTGAACTCAGGACCTAGGCACTTTTCTTGAGCTTTTATGCTCAAGGCTAGTGCTCTACCTCTTAAGCCACAGCTCCATTTCTGGCTTTTTTGCTGGTTATTTAGGGATAAGAGCCTCATGGACTTCTTTTCCTGGGATTGCTTTGAACCACAGGCCTTAGATCTCAGCCTTCTGCATAGCTAGGATTTCAGGCACGAATCATCAGTTTCTCCTACTCTCATCTATATATCAACCTAATTTAAGTGACAGAATTAATGAACTCAAATACTAGTTGAATGAGATTTAGTCTTCATTCCAGATGTAATGCTATGGTTTTTCACATTATATTACACTAATATGTATAACAAATTTGTGAAATATTGTAGATGCTTATCATAGTTCAGAAAGAAAAGTGAGGCTCAGAGAAGGAAGGCATTTGCCTAATATCATAGAACAGGGCCAATAGTAGACTGGAATTAAGATTTATATTTCCAGTCTTCTACTTAAAGCTACTTAAGGAGGAGGTACTAGTTGACAGAGTGGTAGATAAAGAAATGGAAAAGTATAGCATTTTGGGTCATTAAAAATGTAACAATTATCATGGAGAGTGAAGAGGAGAGACTCTCAATGCAGTCATAGTATTAAATATATATCCTATACAACTAGGAAATTGATGGAAGGAATTGTTCTATAGAAATGAGAAGAATGATTAAAGGGGTGACATCATCAAGATACATTGTACTTATCAACTGAATTGTTGAATGGCAACTTCTTTGTGAAACTCTTAAAGACAATAAAAGTATAATTAAAATTGAAAGAAAAAGAAAAGAGACTCTTATATTCTCTCTTCAGTTCCTTCAATAGAGTTAGATGCTAGGAAGGAGGGAATCTCCTCTCTATAAAGGATTTCCTCTCTACCTCCCTGAGCTGCTATATTCTAGTGATCCCAGCTAGTAACTAGTGCAGAGGGAAGAAGACCCATGGGGAGACTGAGCTCCTATATCTTGTCCACCAGAACAGATAAGACATGAGCCTTCCATGAGAGCAATTACATGCCTTGTATTTCTTTGTTGTCATAATTTAATCTATTTGTTGTGTCAATTGGGTAAAACTTAGTTTACTTTTTTTCTTTTGAAGGTTCTGGGGTTTGAACTTAGGTCCTAGGTGTTGTGCCTGAACATCTTTGTGCTCAAGGCTAGCACTCTACTACTTGAGCCACAACACTACTTCCAGCTTTTTTATGAGTAATTGGAGATAAGTGTTTCATTTACTTTACTGCCTAGGCTGGCTTTGAACTACGATTCTGAGATTTGAGCCTCCTGAATAGCTAGTATTACAGGCATGAGCCACCAGCACCTGCTTAGCTTAATATTATACTATCCTTTGTCCCAGTGGATTCCAAAATTTACTTAGGGACATTATTCATGTTAGAAGAGTTTCTTTACTATCATGCAACTTAGATTGGTAAGAGGTTTTACCCATACAGCACTCCTTTGTTTTAGAAGTAATAATTACCTGTGTGTTTGGCAAATATGGGCTAGAATTTACTGTTTCAATTCAATGCCGTTATACTGCTCTGCAGTAGGATTTAAATACCTTTTATTTAGTTTTTATTTTTCTAACGTGTTTTAACTTATGATGCTTTTAAATTCTGTAAATTTAATAGACAGAGAATGATCAAAGAGTAGAACAAGCTCAAATTTAAAATTGTCTTTTAGTGATTTCACTCATTGAAAATGGAGAACAAAGCAATCCAAATAGAGAATTTTGGAATAAATCATCATTAACCATACATGACATGTTGTATAGCAACTAAGTTCTGATGCACAATTAGTCACCTTTTAAAGTTCATTGAAATAGAAGGCTTCAATTCCTGGACCACCAACTTACTTTTATTATTCCCATTTAAACATTGAATACAAATTAAGGCTCATATTATGAAGCTCGATTGCCTAAATTAAATGCATGCTTGATAGAGAGACATGTGACCTATTTGAGTGATCAGTGAACCAGTGCCTATCAAGTCCATATATTGCAGTTGGCTTTATATGATTTGGATACAATTCAAAGGGAAGGCATCTTTCTTCAGAGTCTCTCAGGCTGTGGTTTCTGAGGTGAGATATCACCTCTGCATGCCAATATGGTAAAATGGTACTGATTGGGTAATAAGGACAAGAAAACCATTTTCAGTAGACATGTTTATTCTTCATAGCCAAAAGGATGTCATGAGATATATTACCTATTTTTATTAATGTTACACACATACTTTTCCACATTTCTATCATCCTATCTTCCAATCAATGGTAGAGTCACACTTGCACTGCTTCCTAATAACTTCTAGTCAAGAAGAGATAATAGATATAGCATATATAAGGTTTTCATTGGCTTTTCACTACTATAACAAAGTAGTTGAGATAAGTTTGAAGTGGAAAGATTTATTGTTGCATACAGTTTAGGAAGTTTCAGTTCATGGATGGTTATTTCTCTTGCTTTGGGGCAGGTGGCAAGACAGTATATTATGGTAGAAGTACATGAAGAGGAAATTTGCATCATGGGTAGGGACAAAAGAAAAAGAGAGAGAGAGAGAGAGACCAAATCCCCTTTGAGAACGTGTTCAAAGTTATGTAAGACTTCTTATTAAGATCAACACTACAATATGAGGTAAAACATTACAGTGAGGGATGTATTTAAGACTAAATGCAAAGTGTAGTATAGAAGAGTATGACCTCAGGATAATTTTCTCAATGAAAACTCTTTTGTACATTTGTAATCCTATGAATGATAACTATTTTAAGTTCCTTTTATTAGTAATAACAACTCATTGAATATTTTTCTTTTCATTCAGAAGGGTTAATGGCTCAGTGACTTGACTGTGAGTTCCAGAGATTTGTACAAAGAATGATGGTGGTGTTTATTGTCACCAGGGGGCTCCCAGGGTCTTCTTCATGCCATTGTCATACCCAGAATCTTTTTGTGTTTCTAATAACTTGCTCCTCACTCAAGGAAATCCTGATGTCATTAAGCTTACACTTAGAAAAGCCTTGGGCTACACAGAGAAAATTAACATTAGAACCAGTTGATAATAAAACCATAACATGCCACCTGCTTGCTGTTCGTATATTTAAAATATGATTTATAAGAATGGGATATTCAAATAACAGAATTGTACACTAGTGGAAGCCTGAACTGAACAGAGGATTTATCTTACTTGCTCACAGCAGCAGCTTCAATGTGGCAACCAAGAAAGCAACCAATTATTTGTGAAGTAGTTCCTGAAAGTGTCTGTGATGAGGCCAATCTTTTGATAGAACTTTTCCCACATTTTTAAAAGAAAAGAATTGCAGGGACAAAAGAAGAAATCAGCATAATGATATGGATAAGGAAAGAGGGCTTAAAGGTGGAACTGTAGTAAATAGCACATGCTTTCCTCTTCTTCCTCCAATCAACCCAGTTCTATGGAGGTTGTAGAAATCACCATTAGCAAATGAGCTAGACTAAAGGGTAGGTAAGAAATGGAATGCCTTTACCGAGGCCAGGCTTTTGAGGTAAACAGATATTCATTAGTTCAGTCAAGGAATTTCACTTATTTTTATTGAGAACACTTCACTTTCATCAACTCTGAGGATTCTATACCTAATGTATATATAGAAGAGCCACGGCATACTTTTTTTTTTTTTTTTTTTGGCCAGTCCTGGGCCTTGGACTCAGGGCCTGAGCACTGTCCCTGGCTTCCTTTTGCTCAAGGCTAGCACTCTGCCACTTGAGCCACAGCGCTGCTTCTGGCCGTTTTCTGTATATGTGGTGCTGGGGAATCGAACCTGGGTCCTCGTGTATCCGAGGCAGGCACTCTTGCCACTAGGCTATATCCCCAGCCCACACGGCATACTTTTGATCACTGTAAAGTTATTAATTTTCACATGGATAGATGTGAAAACATTTCCCATGAACTTTAAGGTCATACATGTGTTTGTACACTTAAATTGAACATATACAAATGACCATCACTGTTCATTAACTTTTATGTTCTGACTTAGGCATTCTTAAAAACAAAACAACCAAAAGTGACAACAGCCAGCTGTAGTTAATAATGGTGCTTATATTCATCAACTGATAAAATAAATGAGATTCTTTGATTTGCTTGCAAATATTTAAAAATCTACCTAATGGAATACATATTTGTAGACTTATTGTCAAATTGATGTACAGAGGGGTTATGGTTTCATATGTAAGGCAGTGAGTACATTTCTTATCATTTTTCTCCTTCTTTCCCCCCTCCCCATTTCCTCCCTTCCAAAGAGTTGTTCAGTTGGTTTACAGTATATAGTTTTGTAAGTATTGCTGTCACATTGGTTTGCCTTTCACCCTTTGTTTCTCCATTTTTATGTTCCCTTTACCTTCTCTAGTTCTAATAAACATATATACAATACCCAGGGTACCAAAATCAGTAACAGTGACATCAGGTGTATAACCCTGGAGAAGAAAGACAAAAGAAAATGACACAATTTCACATGGTATGTTGAAAATAACAATGACAATGGTAAACCACTTATTTCCATAGCTTGGAGTTCATTTCACTTAGTTTCATCGTATTTGTTCATATGTACGTAGCTATTGAGCTATTGTGATCTTCTTCTAGGACTATTCTAGATATGTATTAATTATTCCTAATAAGGGAAACCATAGAGTCTATAAAGCAAATTGTTTGTAACATGTATGATCCAAGAAAGGAGACCTTACTCTCATAAAGACTACACATATGTATGTTCCAAGGACAAAGGATTTGTCTCTCAATTTCTGAGCTTGTTTGCCATGGTAATCTCTTCGGTCTTTTCTATGTCAATAAAAGAGACAGTGCCATGGAAGTTTCTTGTCACCATATACCTCCTATTTTATATACAATGAATACTTCCCCCCAGTATTGAATGTTCACCCTCCCCAATAATATTTGGATCATTCCAACTTCCCCCAATATAGATATATTTCTTTAAATGAGAGTTTTGAGTTCTCACTTGCTTATTTTTCTCTTTTTATTAATGATCATTTTGAGTTATTTATGCTTGAGTTGGACATGAATCTCTTAAGAAATCCTGTACAGTTTCTATCAGGATTACTGAAGAAAATTTGGAGACAAACCCTACTTCATTGTTGGTGGGAATGTAAACTGGTTCAGCTACTCTGGCAAGCAGTATGGAGAGTCCTCAGAAGGCTAAATGTAGAACTCCCCTATGACCCAGCAACCCCACTTTTGGGTATTTATCCAAAAAACCACAAACAAAATCACAGTGAAGCCACCAGCACAACCATGTTCATTGCAGCGCAATTTGTCATAGTGAAAATCTGGAACCAACCCAGATGCCCCTCCGTAGACGAATGGATCAGGAAAATGTAGTACATATACACAATGGAATTTTATGCCTCTATCAGAAAGAATGACATTGCCCCATTTGTAAGGAAATGGAAGGTCTTGGAAAAATTATACTAAGTGAAGTGAGCCAGACCCAAAGAAACATGGACTCTATGGTCTCCCTTATTGGGAATAATTAGCACAGCTTTAGGCAAGTCACAGCAGAGGATCACAAGAGGCCAATAGCTATACCCTTATGATCACATAAGATGATGCTAAGTGAAATGAACTCCATTTTATGGAAATGTTTGTTATATCACAGTTGTAACTACTTTCAACATCCCATGTGTATCTGTAGTTTCTACTATTGATGATGTTCGTGTATCACCTTCTTATGATTGTATCTACACTATCTCTGTAATCTTATCTGAGTGTATGGGAAACAGTGTGTACTGGTATTAGAATTAGGAAATTCAAAGGGAATACCAAAATTGAGAGACAAAGGGTAAAATAAGAGAAACAACAACAAAAGCAATACTTGCAAAACTGTTTGGTGTAAGTGAAATGAACACCGCAGGGGGGGAAAGGGGAAGGGGGGAGGGGGGTATGAGGGACAAGGTAACAAACAGTACAAGAAATGTATCCAATGCCTAACGTATGAAACTGTAACCTCTCTGTACATCAGTTTTATAATAAAAACTTTAAAAATTATTACAATAAAAAAAAGAAAATTTTGAGACAGTCTATTATGAGTAAAGTGATTTATTATCATTTACAAGCTTTCTCTGAGAGGTAGGTTTTTTAGAGAAAGTTGGGCTACTATCATAAGTGAATAATCTCCCTATATCCAAAATTACTTATGTTTTTCTTTGCAATTCTGAAAACTTCCTTTTGCTTCTTATGTAGAGATAGTTTAATGATGTGTTTCATATATCTCAGATAATATCTGCAGACAATGCTCTATATAACCCAAGAAGCCCAAGAAACCCCTACTTAATTAAGACTTTCGATGATGGGAGGTTTTCTTTTTTAGTAACTGGTAACTTATTTTTATACTGTTTTTCCTAACTTCCTGACCATTCAATAAGTTCATTCTTTGAATAGATGGATAAAATTCACTTTATCATGTTCTTTGAATTAAACCCCTAGCTTTTCAACTCCTGTTTCCTGCTACAAGATTTACATCACTTAAATTCTACACTGATAAATACAATCAATCAAACAGAGAACATGTTCTGAGGAACTGATTGTTGTCATTTGATTTATTTAATGGAATATCATACTTTGTTAATTTAGCTAACTCATTAAGCCAAATCAGACATGTCAAACAGAAAGTAATGGTCAAAGTTACAAAATAAAGTCTTGACTCTATAGTGTGTTCATTTGTTGTTTAGAGCATAGAGTTCCACAGAAATCTTGTTTATTGTAAAAGGTGTGTGTGTGCATGCATACTGGTCCTGGGGCCTGAACTCAGAGCCTGGACACTATTCCTGAGGTTTTTCACTCAAGGATAGTGCTGTAGCTCTTTAGCCTCTACAGCCCTTCTGGATTTGGGGTGGTTAGTTGGAGAATAATTACCTCATATATTAGCCTCTTGAGTAGCTAGGATTACAAGTATGAAACATTGGGCGCCTGGAAATGCAGAAGAGGGTATTTTTTTTATATTTTTAAATATAAGATATGATTATGTGTTAAAGAATTGTGTTGTTTTTTCTTTATTTGTGAAATGTAGATCATGGTCAAGTAGAAGGGGTTCGAAAAAAGAAGATTATATTCTACACTAACAGTTGATATATTATAACTCTTACATTGTAGGGCGATTGATGATATAGCAAAGAGAATCTGATCTACTGAAACCCATGGAAGATTGTAAAGTGAAGGTGTGTTGAATTAATTTCTACTTCTAAGTCCAAAAGAAAAATGGCTCATGGAGTTTTTTTCTCCTTTTACATTAATTCCAGGAAATACCATTTTGGTTTCATTTACTTTTCAGTCTATTTTTTTCTTTTTATGATCTTTAGTTGTACAAAGGAATTTCAACATGCCAGTTTGTGAGTAAAGTGTTTCTCAATTAGTGCCACCCCTTCTATGCTTCTTCCCAGAAGTGTCCCCTATCCATCCTCTCAATTTATCAAGTTCCTTTTCCACAAAGATACATTAAATATTATGACTGCATTCATCTACCATTCCTCCATCTCTCTTCTTTTGACCTCACTATCTCCTCTGACAACACATGTTCTAGCTTATTGATTTTCATTTTGTTAGACTGTAAATTATTTGTTCAAAGGAGTTACACCATTAGAATCATCCCCAGCATAAACCTTATTTCTGTTAACTTGCTTGTGTATATGCACATATGACCCTGTATATGTTTACCTATACATTTAGAATTTACATCTAACACTTCCACACAGGAGAGAAAGCATGCACCCTTTGTCTCTCTGAGCCTGTCTTCCCTTACCTTAATTTTCCCCAGAGTTCTTTTCAGAGTTTTTAATTTGGCTCTCACCTCACATGCCTTTCGAGAACAGTGAATTGCTACCTTGCTTTAGTAGGGCTGGGGTTTCAAACCCTAAATTTCTATTGAGCCTTGCCCTTGTAGAATGGGGCAGGATGAAGTAGATTAGACAGGAGCAGAGCTATGTGATTGTTCATGTCCAGTGTCTTCTATTTATGTGCCTGTCTGGCCTGTGTATTTGTAGGAGAACAGCAACAAAGCAGTGTTGATCTTTTGTTAACCCAGTCATGAATCTGAGCCCTATTATTTCCTACTGGATCTTTACATATACACTAATGTCAGAATCAACAATTTTCCCTCCACTACATTCATATGGCTCTGCTAGTGTGTGTGTGTGTGTGTGTGTGTGTGTGTGTGTGTGTGTGTGTTTAACTACTTTTCCCCTACCTAGGAAAGTCCCATCTAGGTTGCTGTTCTTGGAAATTATTATTTCTCACTTTATTTTTGCTTTTGATTTCACTCCAAGAGAGGAAAGGTATTTTCAAGAAAGTGCATCTATGAATATCATAAGTTGTGTTTAATTTTCTCATAGATTCACATCAGGCATTATGTAAAACCCAGAAGGCATCTGGAATGAGAGGCTTAGGGATCTAGTTTATCTAGTTTAACAACCTCACCTTCAAAATAGAGATACCAAAGGACAAGGAAAGTTAAGTGGCTTGTTTGAGATTCCATGAGAGGTAATAACTTGTATCTGTATCTCTTAGATAGAGCTTGTTTTATTGTTCTATACAGGCTCTCCGATGATAAGACTTTCATTTATTGAGCACAGCTAATGTTTTCAATTTCACGTTAGAGAAAGTCATATGAAAATAGATCTCTTGAGCTACAGTGGTATGGTTAATCTGGTTAATCTGATGCTTCCTGTCTCCTCACTGACAAAAGTATTTAACATACTTTTAGAGCATACTTGATTATTAAGACGATAGAGAAGCTCTCTTCTCTAGTAGCCCTTGTTTTATTTGTTCTCATAAATTTATCAAGAGTCTATTATAAAAGAAGTACTGTAATAAGTGCTAGGAAGATAGAAATGATTAACCAGACACCCACCTTGAAATCCAGAGAAGTATTATAGTTTGTGTTAATCTGAGTGCCAGAGTGTTTCAGGGCTGAAAAAGCAGACTCTTTATCTCAATTAGCTGAGCTGCAAACACTCAAGCAAAGAAAACGGAATGGCAATATATCTAAATGCCATTCTATAAACTGTATGTGTATTTACATATGTTCTGCTGGTATGGGGTGATCTGTTTTCCACAGAGAAACAGCATGCAGGTTCCTGTGGCTGTTTTGAAGTCTTTGACATTTTCAATGAATCCTTCCACATTTTTACACAGAATTTTCTTATCTTATGTATTTTTTTTATTCCTTTGGTTTTGATAGGTTCCATATTTCACTCTCCAAGTTCCTTGACATATCAATTTTGTAACTCTTCCTGGGTGATACAAGACTCTTGTTCAATTGA
Source organism: Perognathus longimembris pacificus (assembly GCF_023159225.1). Classification (NCBI taxonomy): domain Eukaryota; kingdom Metazoa; phylum Chordata; class Mammalia; order Rodentia; family Heteromyidae; genus Perognathus; species Perognathus longimembris. Next base: position 82,743,018 of record NC_063167.1, read on the forward strand.
AGATTTTTATCATCCCATTGTACAAATTTCTTTCCTTTGCTTTCCAAAAGTACACTTCCTGACAGCTAAGCCTTAGAGAATTCAAATGATATCTTTTAGCATTTTATAGGTTTCAATTGTATTTCAAGCTATTTTGCCATTTGATAGTGTATAAGTAGCCTTTAAAATGTTTTTACAGTCATTGAATGCTTGTGCTTGGTATAATAGCACTGATTGCTAGTAAATAGCTTAGTTCTGATATAGTTTTTTCTTCTTAAATAGGATTTATTTCACTGCTCATCTTCTCTTAATTTTGTTGTTGGAAAAGATCCTATGGTGATTTAGATGGTATTAAAATGATTCACAGTAAAATGATGTGGTAAAAACTCAAAGTGCTTTTCTATCTGTCACTGTTCTCAACCAAGGGGCTAAGTGCTATTTATTTCTTCCCATTGCCTCACAGCACTTAGTGTACAGCAGAGCTTAAAACTAAGTATCTATTGTCATTTTTGACATTCTTATTCTATTGTCCTTCTGTCTTAGAGTTTTGTATATCTAGTTATCTATTGGTCCACCTATGGCTCTATAACACTTACGTTGCACCACAAAAAGATAAGCAAATCACAGTTTATTTCTAAGAGGATTCAAATAATAATAACAAAACATCAAAAATCAATATGCCCTGGAGTTACCCGCATAGTTGATGCCCATGGACATTATACTTAATTTGTTGTATATTCTTCAACTTTTGTTTAAGAAAAGTACTGGTGTTTTTAAGTCTTTAGCCCACTTGTTGAGGGGGCTATTGGTTCTTTGCGGTTTTGTTTTGGAGGAATGTAATTTTTTTAGTTCTGCATATATTTTAGATATCAGGCCTTTGTCCGTTGTATGGCCGGTAAAGATCTTTTCCCAATCTGTGGGCTTTCTGTTTAGCTTACCAGCTATGAGGAAATGAAAATGGCCAAGAAACATATGAAAAAGTGCTCTACATCACTGGCCATAAAAGAAATGCAAATCAAAACAACATTGAGAGTCCATCTCACCCCAGTAAGAATGTCCTATATCAAGAAAACTAACACTAACAAATGTTGGAGGGGATGTGGCCAAAAGGGAACCCTACTTCATTGTTGGTGGGAATGTAAACTGGTTCAGCACTCTGGCAAGCAGTATGGAGATTCCTCAGAAGGCTCAACATAGAACTCCCCTATGGGAGACTTCCGGGAAGACAGCAGAGGAGCTGCAGTGCACTAGCTCAGCTCCCTCCAGCATTGCAGTTTTCTCACCCCATAAAACTTTTACCACTAGAAAGACAACCAGCGTAAGTTGTAACAGTACAGGGATTCTGGCCAGGAAGGAAAAATCGACTTTGCTCGTCTGAAAACACAGATTCGAGCTCTGGGCGGTATCCCACCGCCACGCCAGTGCCGGCACTGGCACAGCACCCAGTACAGCAACCCGCACTCCACGCAGGTAAAGCACACAGCAGAGACCAGGTGGCGGCTGAGCACAGATGACCTGAAATCACAGAGAAAGCATGAGTACCCACACAAGATATTCTCACTCATGCCCACAGAGCAGCTTCTGCAAGGCAGCCCTTCCCCCACCCCCAGAGCAAAGCGCCATCTTTGCCACTGGCATAGGGTCAGACCAGATTGGAACTAAAGCGGGCCTGGGAAAAGTGAGGTCAAAGTAGCCCTCTTTGAAAAGGACAAGATGGACCGAACAGTGAGAGCCAGCTCCGCCCAGGAGAACGTCCCCTGCCCAGGCGGGAGGCATATCCAGGGCAGCACACTCAAATAAACAAGATAAGAGATAAAACAGGTAACATCACCACAGAAATAACCGAAATTCAGACAATAATAAGGGACTATTTTGCAAACCTTTAGGCCAACAAATTCAAGAACTTGGAAAAAATAGATAATTTCCTAGAAAAAATTCATATCCCCAAACTGAACCATGAAGATTTAAACCTCTAAACAGACCCATATCCAGTATTGAAATAGAAACGGCAATAAATGATCTCCCATCCAAAAAAAGCCCAGGTGCAGACAGATTCACTGAAGCATTCTACAAGGCCTTCAAAACAGAACTCACACCAATATTTCTCAAACTCTTCAATGAAATTGAAAGAGAACGTTCACTTCCAGACTCATTCTATGAAGCCAGTATAAACCTCATCCCAAAACCAGGCAGGGACTCATCACGGAAAGAAGACTATAGACCGATTTCACTGATGAACATAGACGCAAAAATTCTCAACAAAATTCTGGCCAATCGACTTCAACAGATCATCAAAAAAATCATACACCACGATCAAACTGGATTCATCCCAGGGATGCAAAGTTGGTTTAATATACGCAAGTCAATTAATGTAATCCACCACATCAACCGGAGCAAGGTAAAGATCCACATGGTTTTATCTCTGGATGCGGAAAAAGCATTTGATACAAATCAGCACCCATTTATGGTAAAAGCCCTGGAAAAATTGGGAGTCTAGGGAACATTCCTGAATATAATCAAAGCAGTTTATGACAAACCAACAGCAAGCATAACTCTAAATGGTGAAAAAATTAAGCCATTCCCTTTAAAATCAGGAACAAGGCAGGGATGTCCACTCTCTCCCCTGCTCTTCAACATAGTACTAGAATTCCTAGCCAGAGCAATCAGGCAAGAAGAAAATATAAAGGGGATCCAAGTAGGTAAAGATGAAGTTAAACTTTCTCTCTTCACAGATGACATGATCCTATACTTAAAGAATCCCATAGACTCTACCCCCAAGCTACTAGAGCTGATCCAAAACTTTGACAAAGTGGCAGGATATAAAATAAACCTTCAAAAATCAACGGCCTTTCTCTATGCTAACGACCCGATGACCAAGGCTGATATCAGGATAGCACTCCCTTTTAATAGCCCCCCAAAACATAAAATACCTAGGAATAACCTTAACCAAAGAAGTGAAAGACCTCTTTGAGAACTTTAAAAGCTTGAAAAATGAAATTAAGTCAGAACTAAGGAAATGGAAAAACCTCCCATGCTACTGGATTGGGAGGATTAATATAATCAAAATGGCAATATTGCCAAAGGCTATCTACAAATTCAATGCAATACCCATTGATATCCCAACACCATTTTGATGAAATACAGGAAGCAATCCAGAAATTCAAATGGAATAATAAAAGATCTAGAATAGCAAAAACAATCCTAAGCAGAAAGGACAGTGCTGGAGGAATTACAATACCCAACTTCAAGTTGTATTATAAAGCTATAGTAATAAAAACAGCTTGGTATTGGCACCAGAACAGGCCTGAAGACCAATGGAGCAGAAGTGAAGACCCAGGATTGAACCCACAGAACTACTCCTACTTAATCTTTGCTAAAGGGGCTAAAACTAGATCCTTATATATCACCCTGCACCAAAATCAATTCCAAATGGATTAATGATCTCGAAATCAAAACAGACACCCTGAAAACACTAAAGGAAGGAGTAGGAGAAACACTTGGGCTCCTTGGCACAGGACAGAACTTCCTTAACAAAGACCCAGAAAGGCTACAAATCAAAGAAAGGTTGGACAAATATGGCTGCATCAAACTGTAGAACTTCTGCATGGCAAAGGACATAGCTCGCAAGATAAACAGAAAGCCCACAGTCTGGGAGAAGATCTTTACCGGCCATTCAACGGACAAAGGCCTCATATCTAAAATATATGCAGAACTAAAAAAATTACCTTCCTCCAAAACAAAACCGCAAAGAACCAATAGCCCGCTCATCAAGTGGGCTAAAGGCTTAAAAAGAGACTTCTCTGATGAGGAAATGAGAATGGCCAAGAGACATATGAAAAAGTGCTCTACATCACTGGCCATAAAAGAGATGCATATCAAAACAACATTGAGATTCCATCTCACCCCAGTAAGAATGTCATATATCAAGAAAACTAACAATAACAGTTGTTGGAGGGGATGTGGCCAAAAGGGAACCCTACTTCATTGTTGGTGGGAATGTAAACTGGTTCAGCCACTCTGGCAAGCAGTATGGAGATTCCTCAGAAGGCTAAATGTAGAACTCCCCCATGACCCAGCAACCCCACTTTTGGGTATCTATCTGAAAAACCACAAACAAAATCACAGTAAAGCCACCAGCACAACAATGTTCATTGCAGCACAGTTTGTCATAGCGAGAATCTGGAACCAACACAGATGCCCCTCCATAGATGAATGGATCAGGAAAATGTGGTACATATACGCAATGGAATTTTTTGCCTCTATCAGAAAGAATGACATTGCCCCATTTGTAAGGAAATGGAAGGACTTGAAAAAAATTATACTAAGTGAAGTGAGCCAGACTCAAATAAACATGGACTCTATGGCCTCCCTTATTGGGAATAATTAGCACAGGTTTAGGCAAGTCACAGCAAAGGATCACAAGAGCCCAATAGCTATACCCTTATGATCACATAAGATGATGTTAAGTGAAATGAACTCCATTTTGTGGAAATGTTTGTTATATCACAATTGTAACTACTTCCAACATCCCATGTGTATCTGTAGCTTCTACTATTGATGATGTTCTTGTATCACCTTCTTGTGAGTATCTACACTATCTCTGTAATCTTATCTGAGTATATTGGAAACCGTGTATACTGGTATTAAAACTAGGAAATTGAAAGGGAATACCAAAATTGAGAGACACAGGGTAAAAAAAGAGAAACAACACCAAAAGCAATACTTGCAAAACTGTTTGGTGTAAGTGAACTGAACACCTCAGGGGGGGAAAGGGTAAGGGGCAGGGGGGAGCAGGTATGAAGGACAAGGTAACAAACAGTACAAGAAATGTATCCAATGCCTAAACTGTAACCTCTCTGTACATCAGTTTTATAATAAAAACTTAAAAAAAAAGAACTCCCCTATGACCCAGCAGCCCCATTTTTGGGCATCTACCCAAAAGACCACAAACAAGAACACACTAAAACCACCAGAACAACAATGTTAATCACAGCACAATTTGTCATAGCTAAAATATGGAACCAACCCAGATGCCCCTCAGTAGAATGGATCAGGAAAATGGGGTACATTTACAAAATGGAATATTATGCTTCTATCAGAAAGAATGACCTCACCCATTCATAAGGAAATGGAAGAACTTGGGAAAAATTGTACTAAGTGTAAGTGATCCAGACCCAAAGAAACATGGACTCTATGGTCTCCCTCATAGGGAATAATTAGCACAGGTTTAGGCTAGTCACAGCAGAGGATCACAAGTGCCTAATAGCTAAGCCCCTATGAACACATAAGATGATGGTAAGTGAAATGAACTCCATGTTATGCAAACAACTGCTATATCACTGTTGTAGTCACTTTCAACATGCCATGTGAAACCGTAGCTTCGATTGTTGATGATGTCTTGTATCCCCTTCCTGTGGTATACCTGCACTATCTCTGTATTTTATCTGAGTACATTGGAAACCATGTATACTGGTATTAGAACCAGGAAACTGAAAAGGAATATCAAAATCGAGAGACACAGGGTAAAAATGACAAATGACTATAAAAGCAATACTTGCAAAAATGTTTGGTATAAATGAACTGAACAACTCATGGGGGGAAAGGTAAAGGTAAAGGAGGAGGGGGGAGGGGGCAATGAGGGACGAGGTAACAAACAGTACAAGAAATGTATCCAATGCCTATCATATGAAACTGTAATCTCTCTGTACATCAGTTTGACAATAAAAATTTATATATATATAAAAAAGGACTGGTGTTGCTTCAAGTGGTCAAGCTCCAGCCATGAACAAGCATCTGAGTAAGACAGTAAGGCCTTGAGTTCATGCCCTGTGACCCAAACAAAACAAAATACAAACCAAAACAAAAAACAAAACTTACTGACATTGAAATCCTCTTAAATAATCGTCTTCATTATCCCAGCTCTCCAGAGAAACTGCTACTCTTCTGACTTTGCTTTGTGTATTCCTTCTGTTTTATTTTCTTTCATGAAATAGGAAGTTATGAAATATTTTTCATTAAGATGATGACACACACACAGACACACACAGACACACACACACACAGATATATATGTGGAGAAGAGTAAATAAGTGTTCATGAATTGCTCAACCAACTTAATGAAGGAAAGAAATCTTCAGTATTCTGAGGGCTCTGTGTCTCCTTGGCTCCCTTCTTCCTGTCTACTTTCATTCTAGGAAACCAGTAGGGAGAAAGTTTTTTGTATCCTTCTCTTGGTTCTGCTTAACCACAAACACATGCATATTGAAACAATATATTATTTAGTTTTGCTTTAGTTTGTTTTTATAAGTAACAGCACCCTATAGGTTCTTTATAACAAATCTGTTATCAATTATGTCAGCAAGATGGTGGAGTAGGAAGTCACGGATTCCCCTTTTCAGCACCTATTAAAAATTACTCAGGGCTGGGGATATGGCCTAGTGGCAAGAGTGCCTGCCTAGGATACACGAGGCCCTAGGTTCGATTCCCCAGCACCACATATACAGAAAACCGCCAGAAGCGGTGCGGTGGCTCAAGCGGCAGAGTGCTAGCCTTGAGCGAGAAGAAGCCAGGGCCAGTGCTCAGGCCCTGAGTCCAAGCCCCAGGACTGGCAAAAAAAAAAAAAAAAAAAAATTACTCAGCCCTTCATGAATGAAAATAGCTTGGATAAGACTCATGGGTTCATTAAAAAAAATCTGCAAGTAGCCCAATGGTATAAAAACATGAACAACTTCACAGAAAGGATAGCTGTGGAAGTGGATATAATCTAACATATATAGGGATGGCCATACAAAGAGAGAAGGGGAGGGAGCTACTTGTGTTAGCTAAGCATTGCATGCCACAGAGCTCCTCTGAAGACTGCTCTTCAGAGGACATCGGTACCTTTTGCCAATAAGGGAACAAATTGCCACCCCTCTGCAAATGCCTAGAGATGGAGATGGTTTTACGATATCCTCTCACAAGCAGGACTTATGTTGTGCTACCTCGAGTCAAGGTTGCTACCCTCCCATCTTGAGATGCATTCCAGCCTAGAGCTGTGGCTGTTTCATATATATTTGTTTTCCACAACTGATTTCGTGGTTGCTGCATGTGTAGCTATGTTCCCCTCACTAACTCTGAAATTGCATCATGCATGCTCACAACTCAACTACTGGAGCTACTGAAGATGTAAACTTTGTCTTGGGCCTTGGGGCTTGATCTGTACATACCCGCATGATGAGCCTTGGCTCTACTGCCTTTCTGTGAATGTCTGCATCTCTTTATGTCTGAGGTATTTCCATAGGGAGTAGTCTACTCCCTGGATCCCAGATCCAGATCTATATTGCTCCTTCAATACCTGTACTCTTGACTCAAACATCAAAGCCAATACTATATGGACTAGCTTGAACTCTTAGGTCTCAGAACTGTGGTTTCTGCATGTGCTTGTATTCTAGATACTGGCTGCAATACAGACATGAACCAGCCCATACTTCAGGCTCTGGTCTGCTGCAGATCTGCTGATATCTTTGCTTTATTCTCTTCAGTAGAGATCCTGGGTTCATCTATAGTAATTCTAAATAAATAAATGAATATATAAATGAATACTACCAAAAGAATCCTTAGTTTTCTGACAGTTGTTACCAAAGATAGGAATATCTAAAAGAGCAACATAGAAACCTCTCAGAAGAACTAGGACTGGCCAATTAATGGTGAATATCTCTGGCCCATAAACGTCAGGGAAATTTAAACATTGAGATACCATCTCACCCCAGTTAGATTGGCCAATATTGAGAATTTGAGTAATAAGAAGTGCTGGTGGGGACATGAGAGAATAGGAACCCTATTGGTGGGAATGTAACCTTGTACAACCACTCTGGAGGGAAGTTTGGAGGTTCCTCAAAAACTAAACATAGACTTTCCCTATGACTCAGCCATCCCCCTCTTAGGCATGTACCCAGAGTACTGCAAGATAGGATATGGTAGGGCACTTGCACATCCATGTTCACTGCTGCACTAATAAGAATAGCCAAGTTATGCAAACAGCCCAGTTATGCTACAAGGGATAAATGGATCAAGAAAATGTGGTACTTATGCACAATGGAATTTTACTCCTCCGTTAGAAAGACTAATATGTCATGTGGAGGCAAATGGATGGACCTGGAACAAATCATGCTAACTGAAGTAAGCCAAGATCATGTTTTCTGTCATATGTGGAAAGTAGACCTGAAATTATAGCTAGGCATAATGATATACACAGGGATCTAAGCATTACACACAAACAAACTTAGTAAAGGAGGACATATACAGGGGAGGAATCCAAAGGCTAACCACTCTGAACAACTATAGAAGTATTTATCAAAATTAATATCAGGAAATGGAAACATGTTTTGGGGGAAAAAAGGGAAGTACAGGAAGGGAGGTAGGAAAGGCAAGAAAATATAGTAATTGTATTCAATGTACACCATGTAAAAATGAACTATAATAGGAGGGGGAAAATGAGGGGAGAGATGACATTGTACTCATAATCTGACTTAGGAATCTATAAGCCCTAGTAAAATTCCTTGAAAAGTACTCACCTTAAACTATGATGATTGACTCAAAATGCCTGCCCATGTGCTTGTGTGAGCTCTCTCTAGCCATGTTCATCTATTTGGGCACAGGAGAGAGTACAAATGGTTGTGTCTGTGTGATCAGCTGCAAAGTGAGCTACGCAAATAACAAGTACTGTGGGAATTTGGGGTGCCTTATGGGATGGTCTTTATGTTGTGGTTGAATTCTAAATAATGTTTGAAATGAAAGAGGCTAAATCCAGCAAAGACAGGTGATAGAACGTTGAAATGAGTTTACTAAATAATTAAAGTAAATTTCTAGGCAATGATGATTTTGATGAAACTAAATCATTAATAAATGCCATAAATAGGAAATGGTCTGCTCCTAAGTGACCTGGGAGCTTGTCTTTTGTTGTTCTTTGAGGAGCATTTTCGTTCCTCTTTCCAATGTTATACTAACTCCCTCATCTGAAGTAAAAGCAGCCATCTGAGTGAACTCTTCATCAATACTTTTGTATAAATTTGCATTCTTGGCTTTTCTCCTGTCCTTATCATTTTGTATCCTTGGGGGTTCAAAAGTTAAAGGATTAATTCCAAAGAATTGTCTTGTGATCGAATGCTTAATGCTTTTCCACAGTATGCGCCCCTTGCAAAGATGGTGTTTCCCCTCACCATAGTCCTGTGAAGAGTAGTGAGGTAACCACTATCAAGAATCTTCTAGGTTCTTTGATTCTTGTTGTCAGGTGTTTCTTTTGGGTAGAAATAAATTCGGTGAGTTCAGTGAAAATAAATCCTCTCAGCTGGATCTAGAGATTGTAAAACCAGTCTCAAACATTCTTCATCACCAAACTTGTCATAAGGGAAGAATTGACTGATTTTTTGACCTTTCTCAGTGTATCTAAGGCTCTTCCCTCTACTCTTGAGAAAACGTTTGAAGTAAATTATTCACTTTTGTATCACAGATATAGAAAAGAATGCATAGTTTGGCAAACTGTTGGAAATCGCCATCTTCTTGATCTAGTAAGATTTTTTCCCCCCAGTCATGGGGCTTGAACTCAGAGCCTGGGCTTTGTCCCTGATCCTCTCTGTGCTCAAGGCTAGCACTCTACCACTTGAGCCCAAGCACAACTCCCAGCTTTTCTGAGTAGCTTATTGGAGATGAGAGTCTCACAGAGTTTTCTGATGCAGCTGGTTTTGAACTATGATCCTCGGATCATAGCTGCTCCTGAGTAGCTAGGATTGCAGAGGCATCAGTACCTGGCTTTGATCTGGTAAAATTTTGCACTCAGAAAGTAACCTGTTCTAAAGATAGGATAGTTTGACTTTTTTTTGTCAACATTAAATACCTCTCTTAAACCTCAGTATCACTTAACATGCCTTTGACAAATAATGCATGTCCCAGAGTCAAGACTACCTCATCTAGACCAAGGAAACAAACTCTACCCATGTCATTTACTTTAGGATAGAGTCTTACAGAAAACCTTCTGGTATTTGATAAATTGTTCCATTAGACTCAAGGGACAGAAAATCCATGTGCTCACATACTATTCTGAGGGCCATTAGGCTTGTGAAAGCAGCCAGCTTTTTGAGAGACCATGTTCTTCCCCTAGACTGTACTTTTGAAATATATATTCTTTACAATACATGAGAGTGTGTGTATGAATAAGAAGCAAGGAGAACATAGATTTATCAGAGTAGTTCTGTAATAGCATGCTGTGTTATTTTTATGTGCGAAAAACAAAATAGCAAAATATATGAAAATCAGAATATGCTATATATAGGAGAGGTAACTATAATTATGGTATTTTGTTTTTATTTCAGACTTATGCACTTGGCTACACTAGTATTTGTTTTTCTTACTATAGGTTGTAGTAAAAATTATTTGAAATCATTGCCATAAGGCAGCTCAGGTCTCTTGTGTACTTTCCCCTCAAGGATTTGTGACTAAGTGTATGCATACATGCACATACTATGAAATTTACCTCTGAATGTGAAATATTTCTTGAATAAACATGCTACTTTGTTTCTAATTTGCTGTGATAAACTGGTGCTATGTTGCAATAAAAATTTGATAAGTGAAGACTATAAGTATTGAGTACAAAATGTACAAATAAAAAACTGAGTTTTTACAAAGGGGTTTTGAGATGAAAATCCCTGAATTCCAGAGGTACAAATCCTCTTCTAGTGAGTCTGAACAAAGCTTGACAAGGACTCTGGTCAAGAAGCCTAGTGTCAGAGTTACATTTAAGCATTACAACTTTGTCAGCAGGATTAGCCAGAGCTCCCCCAAAGGAAACATCAGGAGATGCTGAGGGCAAAAGGCAGACAAATCAAATCTGCTCAGAGCTCTGAGTGTTAAGGATGATAATGAAGACAGAGAAATGAGAGAAGGATGAACGGCATGATGGAAAAAAGGTGATTAGATATAAGTCCAGTAGGAGGTTTTCACTCTGGACTATAAACTCAAAGCCTGTGTACCATGCATCAGGCCAGGGAAGTATGGCAAGTCAGGACAAGAGGGTAGCAGGTGGGAGAAGAAATGGAAAAAAAATTGTGTAAGTCTCTGCAGTTTCGCCTCTTCCTTCCAGAAGGAACATGTAGCAGTGGGCCAAAAAAATAGCCTGGTATCCTGCCTATTGGCAATATGACATACCTCAAGTAAAATAATTGCTTTCCTTTCCTTTTGAAAATGTAAAATGAGGAAAACACAGGATTGTTATGAGAACTAAATAAGTTAATGTTTGAAAAATACCCACAACCAACGGTTTGGGAAATAAATAAATTGTTACCCTTTCACTTTTCATTTGTAACAGAATCATTTTTTTGTCTTAGTTTGCTTTGCACTGCTATAAAAGAATACTTGAGATTTGGAACTTATGAAGAATGAAAATTTACTTCTGAGCATGTTGGAGGATCTGATCATTCTGAAGATCACTGCATCTATCACTAAGGGCATGTTGCTTAAATAAAAAGATGCACAGGACAAGAGTGGTGAATGTTGCTTTCCCATTACAGAAGAGTGGAATAGAACAAACCTACACCACAAGTTCTACTTGTTTATTGGTTTGTTTGTTCATTTGTTCATTTTTTAACAGTTGTGGTACTTGAACTCAGGGCCTCAGTGCTGACCCTGAACTCTTTCACTAAAGGTTAGTGCCCTGCCACTTTGAGTCACGGCACCACTTCTGGTTTTCTGGTGGTTAATGGGAGATAAGAGTCTCACAGACTTTCATGCCAGGGCTGACTTTGAACCTCATTTCTGAGATCTCAGGCTCCTGAGCAGCTAGAATTAAAAGCATGAGACACCAGCTTCCAGCTAATAGTGGGACTATTAAATGGAGGAATGGTCATCTATGTTTAGGCTCTACCTCCTAGCATTGTTGATTCAGAGATTAAATTTCACATGAGTTTTGGAGGTCAAGGAAACACTCAAACTCTTATGATACTCTATTTCTTTTATTGAAGTAGAAACTTGAACCCAGCAATTTTGCATTAAAAATGATTTTGGCTTATAGATACTTGCAGGTTTTTTTTATTCTTTATTTCTCTGTATTTATAAATACTACATGTCCTAGACTCACATTTAGGTTATCAGCAAAAAAAATCTGAATTAGAGCTGGGCAAATAAGAATATTTAAGGAAAAATAAGTCATGAAACAGAGAAAAAGCAGATGATAATTTTCTTGTTCTCTACCTGTGGCCAGAGCTATTTCCCCATGGCCAAAGAAGAAAGAAAATTATGATCCTTTTTACAAATTAAGGGAAGCCACAAGAGACTGAGATGAGAAAAAGCCATTCTTTTTTTATAATAATATATATATATTTATTTATTATCAAACTCAATTACCGAGAGGTTACAATTTCATACATTAGGCATTGGATACATTTCTTGTACTGTTTATTACCTTGTCCCTCATCCCCCTCCCCCCTCCCCTTTCCCTCCCCCCCATGAGTTGTTCAGTTCATTTACACCAAACAGTTTTGCAAGTATTGCTTTTGTAGTTATTTGTCTTTTTTTACCCTGTGTCTCTTGATTTTGGTATTCCCTTCCAATTTCCTAGTTCTAATACCAGTATACCCGGTTTCCAATATACTCAAATAAGATACAGAGATAGTGTAGGTACAACCACAGGAAGGTGATACAAGAAGATCATCAATAATAGAGGCCACAGTATGGCACGTTGAAAGTAGTTACAACTGTGATATAACAATTGTTTCCATATGGAGTTCATTTCACGTAGCATTATTTTATGTGTTCATAAGGGTATAGCTATTGGGCTCCTGTGATCCTCTGCTGTGACTTGCCGGACATAGCTCGCAAGATAAACAGAAAGCCCACAGATTGGGAAAAGATCTTTACTAGCCATTCAATGGACAAAGGCCTCATATCTAAAATATATGCAGAACTAAAAAAATTACCTTCCTCCAAAGCAAAACCGCAAAGAACCAATAGCCCCCTCATCAAGTGGGCGAAAGACTTAAAAAGAGACTTCTCTGATGAGGAAATGAGAATGGCCAAGAGACATATGAAAAAGTGCTCTATATCACTGGCCATAAAAGAAATGCAAATCAAAACAACATTGAGATTCCATCTTACCCCAGTAAGTACCCCAGTATATCAAGAAAACTAACACTAACAAATATTGGAGGGGATGTGGTCAAAAGGGAACCCTACTTCGTTGTTGGTGGGAATGTAAACTGGTTCCGCCACTCTGGCAAGCGGTATGAAGATTCCTCAGAAGGCTAAACATAGAACTCCCCTATGAAAAATTGGGGGGGGGGTATATATTCACTGGTAAAGGAGAAGCTTAAATCCATACTATAACTCCACACTGGGTAGAAATCAGGGAAGGCTAAACTAGGTTTTTTCTTTCTTATTTATTGTCAAAGTGATGTACAGAGTAGTTACAGTTTCATATGTTAGGCCTTGGGTACATTTCTTGTACTGTTTGTTACCTCCTCCCGCATTTCCCCTTTTCCCCCTCCCCCTTTCCCTCTCCCCCCAAGAGTTGTTCAGTTAGTTTTCGCCAAATGGTTTTGTAAGTATTGCTTTTGGAGTCATTTGTCTTTTTATGCTTTGTCTCTTAATTTTGTTATTCCCTTTCACTTCCCTAGTTCTAATACCAGTATGTACAGTCCAGTGTACTCGAATGAGCTACAGTGATAGTGTGGGTAAAACAACAGGAAGGGGATACAAGAAATCATCAACAATCGAAGCTACGGTTTCACATGGCATGTTGAAAGTGACTACAACAGTGATATAGCAGTTGTTTGCATAACATAGAGTTCATTTCACTTACCATCATCTTATGTGTTCATAGGGGCTTAGCTAATAGGCTCTTGTGATCCTCTGCTGTGACTAGCCTAAACCTGTGCTAATTATTCCCTATGAGGGAGACCATAGAGTCCATGTTTCTTTGGGTCTGGATCACTACACTTAGTATAATTTTTCCCAAGTTCTTCCATTTCCTTATGAATGGGTAATGTCATTCTTTCTGATAGAAGCATAATATTCCATTTTATAAATGTACCCCATTTTCCTGATCCATTCATCTACTGAGGGGCATCTGGTTGGTTCCATATTTTAGCTATGACAAATTGTGCTGTAATGAACATTGTTGTTCTGGTGGTTTTAGTGTGTTCTTGTTTGTGGTCTTTTGGGTAGATGCCCAAAAGTGGGGCTGCTGGGTCATAGGGGAGCTCTATGTTGAGCCTTCTGTGGAATCTCCATAGCTTTTTCCAGAGTGGCTGAACCAGTTTACATTCCCACCAACAATGAAGTAGGGTTCCCTTTTGGCCACATCCCCTCCAACATTTGTTAGTATTAGTTTTCTTGATATAGGACATTCTTACTGGGGTGAGATGGACTCTCAGTGTTGTTTTGATTTGCATTTCTTTTAAGGCCCTTGATGTAGAGCACTTTTTCATATGTCTCTTGGCCATTCTCATTTCCTCATCAGAGAAGTCTCTTTTTAAGTCTTTACCCCACTTGAGGTGGCTGATGGTTCTTTGCAGTTTTGTTTTGAAGGAATTTAATTTTTTTTAGTTCTGCATATATTTTAGATATGAGGCCTTTGTCCATTGAATGGCCAGTAAAGATCTTTTTCCAATCTGTGGGCTTTCTGTTTATCTTGCGAACTATGTCCTTTGCCCTGCAGAAGCTCTGTAGTTTGATGTAGTCCCATATGTTCATCCTTTCTTTGATCTGTAGCATTTCTGGGTCTTTGTTAAGAAAATTTCGTCCTGTGCCAAGGAACCCAAGTGTTTCTCCTACTCCTTCTTTTAGTGTTTTCAGGGTATCTGTTATAATTTCGAGGTCTTTGATCTGTTTCGAATTGATTTGGGTGCAGGGTGATATACAAGGATCTAGTTTTAGAGTGTTGTAGTTGTTGAACCAGTTTTGTCAACACCATTTGTTAAAGAGGCTATCGTTCTTCCATCCTATTTTTTTAGCTCCTTTATCAAAGATTAGTAGGCATGGTTCTGTGGGTTTATTTCTGGGTCTTCAATTCTGTTCCATTGGTCTTCAGGCCTGTTCCAGTGCCAATAACAAACTGTTTTCATTACTATAGCTTTATAATAAAGCTTGAAGTTTGGTATTGTAATTTCTCCAGCACTGTTCTTTCTGCTTAGGATTGCTTTGCTATTCATGGTCTTTTATTGTTCCATATGAATTTCTGGGTTGCTTCCTCTATTTCATTAAAAAATGGTGTTGAGGGGCTGTGGATATGGCCTAGTGGCAAGAGCGCTTGCCTTGTATACATGAGGCCCTGGGTTTGATTCCCCAGCACCACATATACAGAAAACGGCCAGAAGTGGAGCTGTGGCTCAAGTGGCAGAGTGCTAGCCTTGAGCAAAAAGAAGCCAGGGACAGTGCTCAGGCCCTGAGTCCAAGCACCAGGACTGGCCAAAAAAAAAAAAAAATGGAGTTGAGATATTAATGGATATTGCATTGAATTTGTAGATAGCCTTTGGCAATATTGCCATTTTGATGATACTAATCCTCCCAATCCAGGAGCATGGGACGTTTCTCCATTTCCTTAGTTCTGCCTTAATTTCATTTTTCATGTTTTTAAAGTTCTCATCATAGAAGTCTTTCACTTCTTTGATTAAGGTTATTCCTAAGTATTTTATGTTTTTTTGAGGCTATTGCAAAAGGAGTTGCTTTCCTGATTTCGGCCTCGGTCTTCGGGTCATTGGCATAAAGAAAAGCCATTGATTTTTGAGGGTTTATTTTATATCCTGCTACTTTGCCATAGTTTTGGATCAGCTCTAGCAGCTTGGGGGTAGAGCCTATGGGGCTCTTTAGGTATGGGATCATTTCATCTGTGAAGAGAGAAAGTTTAACTTCATCTTTTCCTATTTGGATCCCCTTTATGTTTTCTTCTTGCCTAATTTCTCTGGCTAGGAATTCTAGTACTATGTTGAAGAGGAGAGGAGAGAGTGGACATCCTTGTGTTGCTCTGGATTTTAAAGGGAATTGCTTTAGGTTTTCACCGTTTAGAATTTTGCTTGCTGTTGGTTTGTCATAGAATGACTTTATTATTTTCAGGAGTGTTCCCTGGAATCCCAGCTTTTCCAAGGCTTTTAGCATAAATGGGTGTTGGATTTTACCAAACGCCTTTTCTGCATCTACATATATAACCATGTGGTTCTTTATCTTGCTCCCGTTGATTTGGTGGATAACATTAATTGACTTGTGTATATTGTACCAAGTTTGCATCCTTGGGATGAATCTAGTTTGATCATGGTCTATGATTTTTTTGATGACCTGTTGAAGTCCATTGGCCAGAATTTTGTTGACAATTTTTGCATCAATGTTCATCAGGGAAATCAGTCTATAGTTCTCTTTCCTTGATGAGTCCCTGAGTGGTTTTGGGATGAGGGTTATACTTGCTTCATAGAATGTGTTTGGGACTGAATTTTTTCCTTCAATTTCATTGAGGATTTTGAGAAATATTGGTGTGAGTTCTCTTTTGAAAGCCTTGTGGAATTGTGCTGTGAATCTGTCTGGACCTGGGCTTTTCTTGGGTGGGAGATCTCTTATTGCCATTTCTATTTCAATGCTGGATATGGGTCTGTTCAGAAGGTTTAAATCTTCATGGTTGAGTTTGGGGATATCAGTTTTTTTTCTAGGAAATCGTCCATTTCTTCCAGGTTCATGAATTTGTTGGCATAAAGGTTTGCAAAATAGTCCCTTATTGTGTTCTGAATTTTGGTTGTTTCTGTAGTGATGGTACCTGTTTCATCTCTTATCTTGTTTATTTGGGTGTGCTGCCTTCGCTTTTTGGACAGGTTTGCTAGGGGTCTGTCTATCTTGTTAATTTTTTCATAGAGCCATCTCTTTGTTTTGTTGATTCTTTCGATTTTTTTTTTGGTCTCTAAGTCATTTAATTCTGATTTGATTTTAATTATTTGCTTCTGTCTATTGACTTGGAGTTTGGCTTGTTGTTCTCTTTCAAGGAGCTTAAGGTGCTTCCTTAAGTTCTTGACTTGCTGTTTCTCCAGTTTGTTGGTGTAGGACTCAGAGATATAAATTTTCCTCTGAATACTGCCTTTGCTGTGTCCCAAAGGATCTGGTACTTTGTGTGCTCATCTTGGTTTAATTCCATAAACATTTGAATTTCTGTTCTAATCTCTTCAATGAAACACTGATGGTTCTGCAGTGTGTTGTTTAGTCTCCATGAATTGTAGAATTTTCTGTGGTGGCTGTTTGAGTTGAGCTCTAATTTTATTCCATTGTGGTCTGAGAGGATGCAGGGAATGGTTTTGATACTTCTGAATTTGTACAGATTTTCTTTGTGTGATATATTTTGGAGAATGTTCCATGTGCTGCTGAAAAGAATGTCTATTCTGGTGTTTCTGGATGGAATATTCTGTAGATTTCGGTTAAGTCTGGTTGGTCTATGCGGTTGTTTAGTTCTGTGGTTTCCTTGTTCAGTTTTTGGCGTGTTGATCTGTCCAGAGGTGACAGTGGAGTGTTAAAGTCTCCAAGTATCAATGTGTTTGGATCTATGAGTGTTTTTAGAGTCAGTAGTGTTTGTTTGATGAAGTTGGGTTCTCCTGTATTTGGTGTGTAGATATTTAGGATGTTTATATCCTCATGTAGGAGAGATCCGTTTATTAGTATGTAGTAACCTTCTTTGTTTCTTCTTACCATTTTTAATTTGAAGTCAATTTTATCCGGTACTAGGATTGCAACTCTAGCCTGCTTATGGGGGCCATTTGCTTGATAGAATTTATTTCAGCCTTTCACTTTTATAAAATGTTTGCTTTTGCTGGATAGATGTGTCTTTTGGAGGCAACAGAAAGATGGATCTTGATTTTTGATCCTGCTTATGAGCTTATGTCATTTAATTGGAGAATTAAGTCCATTAATATTGAGAGTTAGGGTTGAGAGATGACTGTTTGTTCCTTTCATTATAGCTATCTTGTTAAAGCTGTGTCTTCCCAATTCTTGATTTAATATTTTGCTTTTCTATTTAGGGTTCATTTCTTTTTTTTTTTTTTTTTTTTTTTTTTTTTTGCGCCAGTCCTGGGCCTTGGACTCAGGGCCTGAGCACTGTCCCTGGCTTCTTCCCGCTCAAGGCTAGTACTCTGCCACTTGAGCCACAGCGCCGCTTCTGGCCGTTTTCCGTATATGTGGTGCTGGGGAATCGAACCTAGGGCCTCGTGTATCCGAGGCAGGCACTCTTGCCACTAGGCCATATCCCCAGCCCCTAGGGTTCATTTCTTAGTCTTTATTATGATCTTGGTTATTTTCCATGTGTAGTACATCCTTGAGGATTTTCTGTAAAGTTGGTTCATTGGAGATATATTGTTTCAGTGTTTCCTTATTGTGGAAGACTTTTATTTGACCTTCGGCTATGAATGAGAGTTTTTAGCTGGGTACAGTATTCTTGGTTCATAGTTATTTTTCTTCAAGATGTGGCATATCTCATTCCAGGCTCTCCTTGCTTTCATGGTCTCTGCTGAGAAGTCGAGGTAATTCTGATTGGTTTCCCTTTATATGTGATTACTTTCTTCTCCCTAACAGCTTTAAGGATTCTTTTCTTGGTCTCTATTTATCCTGTTTTGATCACAATGTGTCGGTGGATGTCCTGTTCTGCTCTTGTTGGTTTGGGATTCTAATGCTTCTTGTATCTGGTGACAGGAAGCCTTCTGGGGCTCAAATGTGTGTTTTCAGACCAGCAAAATCGATTTTTTCTTTCTGGCCAGAATCCCTATATTGTTATAACTTACTTGGGCTGTCTTTATAGATGTAAAAGTTTCTCTGGAGTGCTAAAACTGGGTTGTCGGAGGGAGCTTAGCTAGGGCTCTGCTGCTCCTCCACCATCTTCCCAGAAGTTGCATCTTAAACTAGGGTTTTTAAGAAGAGGTTATTCACAATCTGTTCTCCTCAGGTAGGAAAACATTGCTTTGCTTTTCAGCCCAGCCATCACATCCAAACCTACAAAACTGTGACCCAGCGTTTTGGATTTGGAGAAGCATTGGGTAGAGTTAAGGAGTTTCCATGATGTCTGCTCTGCTGAGGGTCAGAAGGCTACTGACTTACCCTATGTGTTAGTGACATCCTTGGTCTTATATTTACTTAGGTCAGAGGAAGGGCACATTCCCAGTATTGTTTTTGGGTTCTGATGTATCATAAGAGCTAATAATGCTTTTGATGTTTTATTTTCATTCTACTAAACAGCTGAGTTAAATTAGTCCTGAATAATGATAGCCCTGAGTATTGAGGAATCATTGCTTTCTTCTAGACTCAAGCTCTTTTACTGTTTCTGGCCCACTGGGTCTTTTTAAAATTTTATTTTTATTGTAAAGGTAATGTAGAGGGGTTACAGTTACATAGGTCAGTTAATGAATACATTTCTTCTTGAACAGTGTGGAGCTTTGTTACAAATTTGAGGAAGTGAATTCTTCTTCCTCTCATACTGCCTTAACCCCCATTGTAAGGCCTTACACATTCCTGCATAGGTCTTAGTTCTAGTATGTTTCTAACACTCCAGGAAAACCAGTAGATGTGCCTAGAAACTCATATGAGCTGATTATGTATTTGATTCACGTTTAGGCTGTACCCCCTGTTATGCAGGCTAGGTACATATAGGCCAGGAATAATAGAAACCACAGCTAAATTTTTTGGATTCTTACCAAATGCCAGGCATTGTACTAGCCCTCTTTTTACATTCTATTTAATCTTCACAATGATACTATGAAGTAGTTGTTATGTCCATGTGAGCTATAGATAAGGAGATAGAGGAACGCAGAGGTTGAATGAATTGCCTTAGACTCTGTGATTAGTAAGTTGCTAGAGGTGTGTGTGTGTGTGTGTGTGTGTGTGTGTGTGTCAATTTCAGAAAGTTTGATTTCAGAATCCACCTATATATGTTGCAGATTGGGCTCAAGCTTTAGCACTGAGTGAATGATTCTTTCTTACATAATAAGTCATGATAGTTCCAAACCTGACTTGAGAAACTGGGTGAATTAATCTTGACAAATAGTATTAAATTTGTTATCTACTTTGCTCTAAAGAATAGAGACTTGTGTTTGTCCCTCCCTGAAACCTGTCCTTTGAATAATAGTCTTTTCTTTATGTATAATAATCAATAAGAACAAAGATGTCTAATAGATTCATTGCCAAAATGGAATTCTTGTATGCTTGCTTGAAAAAAAAATTCAAAACAGCATGGCAAATACAGCACTAGTCCTCTATTAAATCACTAACTGCATTATTACTGTACAATGAAAAATCAGCATTAATGTAGCATAAGAAAATTACTTTCCTTTTCTACATATTCTCTTCCTTGCAATATGTCTCTACCTTTATTACTGACTGTAGCCAATGTTGGCTATAGAATTTTAGTATTATATCTAGGAAAAAGATTCTGCTATGATAACTTTTGCCAATCAACAAAGCTAAAGAGCCTTTTGGATGGGATACTGGGGCTAGTGTTCAAGAAGATGGTTTATAAGGATCTTGAACTTGAATGGATACTAAAAGCATTACTTCTGAGCTTCTGAGGCTCAGGCTGCTCTATGGAACGATTCATCTAAGAATGTCTTCTCCTGCTTTTTCCCCATGTAACTAATTGTAGGTTTTACTAGTGAATCATTTGACTTTTGCCAAAAGATTGGAGTTTACCACTCTCCCTAGGTAATCCTTATGATGATATTTCTATTAGAGAAAGTTAATTCTTTAAAAAAATTTTTTTTATTGTCAAACTGATATACAGAGAGGTTACAGTTTCATATGTTATGCTTTGGATACATTTTTCGTACTGTTTGTTACCCCCTCCCTCATTCCCTCTCCCTACTCCCCCACAAAAGTTAATTCTTAACTGTGTTGAATCATGGTAAAGGAAAATAAGAAAGTTGGCAACCCTGACTTATGTTCAATGTGCCCTCTTTTACTAATTCATCGTATTACTTACATGTGAGTTGTAATCATTATTACCTAAAAATAAAACTGTTGTTTTTCAAAAAAACTCATTTATGGAAACTTTATTTTTTTCTTGGTAAATTAGTCCTTGTTGAAATTTTCTTTTGTGCTTAGTTATTTGTGAGAACATTACATAATGAATTACAAAATCAATACATCTCAGACACGCATGTTTTCAAATGGCACTTGCATAATATTTAACATTTGGTTAATGACTCTGAAAACAACAAGGTGTACACATTTCCAATAATTCATTGCCAGGAGCAGCATCTGTGCTTGACAAGCCTTTCACAATGAAGGTGGTGAAGCATTAGAAAACTTTGTCCATTTGTATATATCAGGGCAAAACAATTGCTTCCCAAATGTTATTTATTTACTGCTAGCATTTGTCTGAGCAAGTGTTTTTGTGGAGCTGACTTTCAATGTGACCTTCTTTTTCCAATTGCATTCAGTATTTTGAAAAATGTCTGCTTTGGAAAGAAACTTCTTAGAATATATGTACCACATCTTCATTTTTTCTTTCATTATACAATAAGATTTTGTCATTATTTCTAAACCTGCAGTTTATATCCTCACAGTGGACAAACCTGGAATATACTCAGTCTCTGACAGACAAAGGCATTTCTATGTTGAGAAATGTGTATTATATCAACACCGATATGATAATATTGCTGCTACCCTAATAACTGCAATAATTATAATAGTATCTTTGCTGCTTCTTTGTGTCTGGTCCATGAGTTGCTCACTAGTTATAATTCAGAAGATATATTAAATGTTATTTTTGAGTATGTCTTTTCATGGAACAAGCTACCTAACATTAAAATTTATGTTATAAATTACATGTGTGCTGTAAGCATAATACACTACATGTATATACAGTATTCATCTAAAATTTGTACATTTAATATTAAAAAATACAATTACATCCAAATATAGGGGACCAAAATTTTATATATCCATACTATAAACAGAACGAGAGAGTACATTTCTTGTCAAACTTGTTACCCCTCCATTTTTCTCCCACTTTCCCTCCTCACCATCTCCCCCACCCAAGATGTACAGTTCATTTCCAACATATTGTCTTATGAGTATCACTGTTGCATGTGCTCACTACTCTATATACATAACTGTAACCCTTCAAAGAATGAGAGAACTGAAAATAAAAAGTTACAAGCATCTATCCTTTAATTTCCTTTGTTCTACCTTTAGAATACTATTACCACAACTATTTTAATTTTCAGGTAATGTCCTTCAAATCCGAATGAGATGCTTATAATAATATCATGTCTCAGTGTATCAATTTGATCCTAATAATGCAAGATAAAAACTAAGCTAGATTACAATTTCTTATGTCACCATTCCATATTACACAATTTTTGAGGTGTATAGTATGTCTCAGGTTCCTTTAATGTAAAAATGGTGGGATTAATGCCAATGATTCCTTACCTGTTTTTCCCCTTCATGCAATAAGGTATGTCTTTCTTTCCTAACATCTAAGGTGTGTGTGTCTGTGTGTGTGCATTTTAGAATTAAAATATGTACTTTTAACTTTACTCAATATTAATCATTTCAGTTTATACTCATTTCTATGCTGTTTTCTCATGTTCTTTTACACATACATGAACACATACACCTATGTTGTCCAGCAAAGTAAGTTTTCACAGAATGTATACAACCATGCATAATAATAGTACCTAAAATATCTATGTTCTAGAGGTTATACAACAGTACTGTCACCTTTTTATATAATCACAGCTCATGTAGAACCTCACACAAATTTACCATTTTTCCTGCTCTTAATTATTTACTACATATATTCTTCCTCATTCTTTAATTTATCTTCAGAAGTATGTATGGAATTACTAAATTATGGTATTTTGGCTTTGGCTTTTTATTTTTTTCCTTATTTAAAAAATTCTCTGAATCACTTTTCATAGTTTCTAGCTCCCAGCCAATATTTTCAGATTTTGTTTTCTCATCTAACTTTCCCAGTGGCAACTTTCTGTTCATTCCCTTCACATTCTTTTCACTCTCGGTTACTGAGGCAGAAATTCATGTAGCTTATTTGATTTTGATATATTTTATGTAGTTCAGTGCTTCTCTTTAAAGGTTGTGGCATCAAGCCATCAGTTTGTGGTTATATCCACATGCAGAGTGACAATATTTTTACATTTAGACTGGATTTCTTAGTATTTCAAAGAGCTTCCCTATCAATGATCTCGTATGTTATATCAAAAAGTTCAGTGTTGGCAGAGTGGTTTGATTCATTTGTATTTTATGATAAAAAAATGAAACTATATCCTAAAATTCTATTACTTAAGTTCTGATTCCTGATGAAGAGCACAACCAGGGCAAAATTGATTAAGATGTACTGTATTCATAATCTGATTTTTTGAATGGCAACTCCCTTGTACAACTACTCAAAGACAATAAAATATTTAATAAACTAAACATGGATTTCTTGTCTTATGCAGACTTTAATACGGATGGGATATTACCAGTATAGATACACTAGAATTTATATATTCAGCTTGCTAATAAATGCAAGGGCATATAAGCTAAGTAGATGATCCCAAATGCCTACCATGTTTTCTTTATCTTTTCTGCTTATTCTTTTTAATTAACAATTCAAAACTTTTCCTATTATCATTAAGTAATTGTACAAATGGTTTGCAATTTAACATGATAATTTATGAGTGCAATGCATCTTGATCTGTGTCACCACTTGAATTATTTCCTCCCTTCTATCCCAACCCAAAACATTGCCTCAAGTTACATGGTTCCATTTTCACATATATACATCATATATTATGACTATTTCACACCAATTACCTCTCCATTTATTTATTATCCTTTTTCCCCCTTCATTCCTTCAGGAAGTCTGCCTTCCAGAACACTCTATTCTCTATCTCAGTCTTCCAAGTGCTAGGATTGTAGGCATATGCCACCACATTAAGCTTGTTTTGATCTTCTTTATATTTGACTTGAGTATAGTAGACAATTTTCCTTGATCACTATTAATGTATTTTCTTAGACTTTTCTCAATATGGGTACTATATAATATTTATATATTACTTAGGTCAGTGGAATCAATATACTTCTTAAGGATTTGTTCTTGAAAATTCAGTTTTTCACTCTTTTCCTTTGGATTTTCATTCATGTTCCTTTGCTCAGTTGGAAGTAACTGGAACATTCCTCCAAAGATACTACTTATCTAGATTCCTTTCCTTTTCCTGTAGTCTAGTAGTTGTGTAGCTAGGCAAGTTCTTTCCTGCTATCTGAAGAAAAAGTCTGCATAGAAAACTAGGTCTTCTTTTGGCCATTCAGAGGTATGGGGTTCCTAACATTAAAACTAATATTTCTCCAATATTAAATTATTAATGCATGCAAAATATGTACAGAGAATTTCACATAGTTTCTGGGTCATAGTATTAAATAAATAAGTCTTATACTAACATTTTCATTACCAGTAGTAATGATATATTTTATGTAGCATGTAATATTATTGTCATATATATAATATGGTAATATATTACAACAATATATGAAATGACATATTAGTATTATATATTATAACAATATACTCTGTAGTATAATTATATAATATTATTATAATAAATAATAACATACCAGACTTACAAACATGAAGTATTGCTAATTTTTTCACGGACTACTGGCCTGGGGAAATATTAGATAGAAGTGAAACAACATAGTACCAAATTTAGAGTTGCTTCTGTGGCTCTGGTTTGGCTTTGTATTTAAGGTCAGAGGAGCTATCTTTGAATAATATCTATGACTAAGTATATATTGACAACATGCCATCAGTTATGGCTAAAAGGTTATTTGGACATAGCTGTGACAATGTAAGAAACATTGCTTTCTGGTGTGATTAATGCTTGAAATTAGATCTTAAGCTAGGGATTTGAGCATATCCATTTCTGAATTTGAGAAATTCATGCAAAGTGCAATGGAGAAATAGTTTTAAGATTTAAAATCACTTTAAAAATGATTATAAGAGAGGTTTTAAAGGAACCAGTTTGAAACTGTTAAGAGAACTTTAAATAAAAGAGAAAAAAAAACCAGCTGGGTATCAGTGGTTCACACCTGTAATCCTAGCTACTCAGGAAGCTGAGATCTGAGGATTGAGGTTCAAAGCCAGTCCAGGCAGGAAAGGCTGTCAAACTACTATTTCCAAATAACCATCAAAAATCCAGTAGTAGAGCTGTGGCTCAAGTGATAGAGTGCTGGCCATGAGTATAAATACAGCGCCCAGACCCAGAAAACATAGAACACCAAACAACACACAAAAAACCCAAACATAATATAGATACAGTTTTTGCCTATAATAAATTAGACTTGACTTGGTTAGCTAGGTTGGGACAGTAATAGATATGACAAGAGTTCTTGATGGTTAAGAAACATTCCACAAGGATGAATTATCTGATGCCAACTATGACATAAGGTTTGAGTTATTTACCCTATTCTAGAACTGGGAGCACTGCTGTTTCCTGTTGCTATATCAGCAGCATCCTATCTACATGTTAGACAAGCAGAGGATTTCACACTCACTTTGACATTGTTGATTATAAAAAGAAATACATGAAGCATTAAGTAGGTGACAACAGAAATTTCAAAAAAGGTATTGTATTCTTCCGTATAGATACATAAATAGAAGGAAGAATATGCTACTTAAAACCTGGATATAGAATTTGCTATTGAAAAAGGACAACTCTGCTCCACATTATTACATAGATAGCAATTGTTTCTAACTTTTGAGTTCTACAGAGTGAAAGCAAACAATCCATTCTCACTGACAAGAGGTACAAGAACTGCAGTAAGTCAAGGAATGCTTTCAATGTAATTACCATGCACATACGTGGTTAGCAATAAAGGATGAACTAATTCTTCTGGCTGGCATTAGAGGACAAGTAGGTCAGTTCTTTCTTCTTGAACTATTGGCCACAAGTGACAGAAGCTTTCAATTTATATCCATAAAAGCAAGCACCAAACTTGATGCTTTTCTTTAGAAAAATGAACCACCTGTAGTATTTTCTGAGATTGCCTACAATTTGCTCAGATGACCATAGTAGGTGGAAGTTGTTAGGAGAGATCTGACAAAACATAAATGAAGGTAATTTAGCTGTAGGAGATATGTTAGAGCATCCATTTTTTGAACCTGGAAAGATCTGAATCAACTTTTGTTTAGATGAATCAGAGTTTTACTTTCTGAGTTTCAACAACAAAGCTCAGTGTATTTGAAGTGTAATTACCAATATTGAGGATTATAGCCACCTAACTTGGCAGACTATTACTCTTTCTTTGGCTCACTCCCTAAATCAAGGGCATTTTAGGGGCCAAATTTGACAGCTGCAGTGCTGGAGACAGATTGGGAACAGAGCTCAGGGATAAGTTACATTTTCTCTAGCTTTTGTGTCAGGGCAATTGGCAATCTATTAGAAAGTTCCATTGTCTGCATCAAAGCCAGGGGAATGCATGCACCATCTCTCTGACTGAAATAACAATAGGATAAAGTGATTTTGATTAAAAGAAAACTCATACATTCACATCAATGGTATCAAAGAAGGAGGAAAAGTAGTCTATTTTTATGGGAAACAAATGTTAGTGCTATGCGGATTTATTTCTCTGGATGTTGGAAGCTCATGAGCAACTCAGCTGTATTGTGCCATTGACTTGCACAGACTCCAGGTTCTCAGATGTTTTTGTGCAGCTGTTTGAGAAATTCTTGTGAAACAAAACCAGCAATTACAACAGCCATACCATAACCATAATGGCCACATTTTATGGATCCTACCTATTGGTTATTCTAATTGTAGCATAGCAGTTTGTTTTAATTTGTATACCAATATAAAATTTCCACTAATATAGCAAATTATCCTCATTTTGCTTCATATTCTCTTTTAGATATTTTTGTTCTTTTTGTAGTCCCTCATCTTCCTGCCTCAGACTCCTGAGGGCTGACGTTACAGAGGTATGCTCCCATGCCCAGCTCCTTTTAGTTACATTCCTTTCTTCTCTCCTGTTCTGGTATCCAAAACCAATCTCACTTGAGATCTATGTTATACATCTATTAATTAGGTTAGCTCTCTAATTGTTTAGGACTGCAAGGAACAATCTGTCTGTTTGGCTACTGCTATACAATAGCAAAGTATATAAACTCTAAGTCAATTAGTTTTTATTTTATTTATTTATTTATATTTGTACCATCCTTAATAGTTGTACAAAATTTTAATACATGTCATTTTATTAGTACAGTGCATCTTGATCACTGTTACCCCTTTCATCATTTTCCTTCATCTCTTCCAACCCCACCCATCTCCACAATTTGCCAAGTTCTATTTTCAAATTATTATTCTTCCTTTCTCTATTCATCTTCCCTCTTCAGCCCTTGACCTCACTGTTCCAGCTTCCTGGTACTCATGTTGTTAAACTGCCAGTTAGCTGTTGGAAGGAGTTATTCCATTGGAATTTTCTTCTTTTTTTTAAACACATTTTTGTGTATATGTATATTCCTCTGTATAGGTTTACATATATATGTATATATATATATTTATAATTCAGATATATTTCACTGACAGTCTCAGTGCTTCTATAAGTGAGGGTTCAAGTACTCCATTTTCCAGCAGATGGGAAAAGGATGAGTTTGTAAGCTTAGGACAGCATTTCTGGCTCCAGCTGCCTAAGTGCTCATTGGACCATAGTCACAACTGTTTATTCCAGTGCCATAGGGTTCCATTTCTCTTTAGGTTAGGTCTTCAAGATTTCAAAGAAATGTTTCAGATATGATAAAAAGACTTTGTGCTTCACTACCTGTAGTAAAGCAAAAGAGAGTTCTGCTTAGATTCAACTCTATACCCAGTACTACTAGGTAGCTAATGACTGAGCTATAATAAAACCCTCAATTATTTCTTCTTATGAGTTTTAATTTTAATTTTTATTAAGTAGTTGCACAAAAGAGTTGCTATTCAACAGAGCAGTTTATGAATACAGTGCCTCTTGATCAATGTCACTCCTTTCAACATTCTCACCCACTACTTCTGCCCCATTCCTTCTCTCACGTTTCTCAAATTTCAGGTTATATATTGAGTTTTCTGTATTTAACAAAGCAATTTATGTAGACAACACATCATGATCTGTGTCATCTCTTCAACATCTTCACCCCCCCATTTTACCCATCCCTTTCCTTATTTTTCTCATGTCTGTGACATATACAATGCATTCTTGCCTGCATCCTACTAATTTCCCCATCCATTCTTCTACCTCTTTTCTCTTACTCTCCCCCCTGCAAGTACCCATTTCCTAATACTGCTTTTAGTAGGTACTGAGTCTTTCTCAAGAGTTATACTATTTGAGCTTTCCATAGATTGTATTATACAACATTTAATTTATTTATAACCACTTCAGTTCCATCTTGATTTATAGGCACATCTAGTTCCCACAAATGAATGAAACCATGCAACCTGTGTTTCTCTGGGTCTGACTTTATTTGCCTAATATAACTTTTTTCCATAAATACAAGCATTACAACAGAAAGGTTATCAAATTTAAACTTCTTCTCAAATAGTTGAAAAGGTTGTCCTATAACAATTATACTACTTTTATACCTGTTATTCCAACTTTTATATATAATCTGTCTGGCATTGGTTTATAAAGTCATTTTTTGATTGACTAATTGTTGCTATGATTAAGTAGTTGTACAAAGGGTTTACAATTCTATAATTTAGGATATCCTTGATCAGTGTTACCCCTTCCTTCATTCTCCCCTATTTTTGCCTTCCCATTCCTACTCTCAAGTTATGTAGTTCATTTTTCACACAATGTACATTCAATAAAAAGTCACTTTACCAGTGAAAATATTATGAAAAACCATTTTATCTTGTAAAACTTTCAAAATCATCATTTTGACCCTTGAGACTCAGTGAATACAATTCAAAATTAAAGCCTGCTTCTTTGCTTTTTTAAAAGGAAAATCTTTTCTGAGTTCTCTTCCATGAGCTAGAAGAAGGTTAATTGCTAGTTTTTCATCATTGGAAGTGGCAGTCTCCTTATTATAATGCTAGATCATAAGCTAGGATGCCCCTTATCTGACATGACTGACTAATTATTAAAATACTCTGCTTTTTTTTCTCCAGCAATTTTCCTTCTGAGTAAACAACTTGCTAAGTTCAATTGGCTCCCATTTGCACTTCATTGCTTCTTGACAGCAAATACTCTGCAAAAATGAATTGCCCCTGGGTCTTTATAATTTCCAAAGACAGAAGAAACAAATGTGTGTATGATTTCTCTAATTCACGAAAACTAAAAACTACCCTCGTCCAATATCTAACAAATTTAAAACTATTGAACATAAGAGGGAAAACATGCTAACCATGTCTCTCTGGGCCAGACTTACTTCATTTAGCATAATTTTATAAATTTCCATTTCTTTTTTAAATTTTGTTTTAAAAAACTGTATCTCAGATAAGTGGTTTTAATCAATAACCCCACCTAGTTAAGACCCTCATGAGTAACCTTTCCATTTCTTTACAAATGGTACAATATCATTTTTTCCAATGGATAAGTAAAATTCCATTGTGTATGTGTACCACATATTCTTGATCCATTCATCTATTGAGGGGCATCTGGGATGATTCAATAACTTGGTTATGGTGAATGTGCTGCAATAAATGTTATTGTGCTGATGATTTTATTGTATCCTTGAACTAACTGAATAAAATAGATATGACAATGTGCAATCAAATCTTAAGATAGAGCATTACGAAGTGTTAAATAAAATTAAAATTCTTACATTCAAAATACTCTTACAAAACATGATTTCTTAAACTTTATGAGAAAGTAGTCATTCTTGGAATCCCCTAAATCATCTATTTGAGAATTTATTGTGTAATTTTATTAAATGGAAGCAAAACTCTTCTCTTCAGGTCAGAGAATCACCCACTACCAAGGGCATGCAAACTCTGTCATATGTTGACAATGCAGAATTATAACAAACTAAACAGTTACACAACTAAAGAGTTACGAGGAGAATTGATTTGGTTCTATCAAAACTGATTGCATTTCAGACTCTCCAGAAATGGAATCACAATGCTGTGGCAATATTGCCTTTCATCATTGGATTCTAGGAAGCAGGTATTTTAACATGAATCAGAATTGCAATTTGGTTATAGGTCTGTGACAGGCTTTTGCACTTGGCCTGGAATCCTGTTGTTCCTGTCATGCCTCAGGGAAAAGGTGACAAGGGAGAGTTCAATAGACTTTATGTCTAAATACAAGATTGTGAGAAGGAAGAAATTGCAAATATACCTAAGAAAGGAACTCTTCTTTTTCTTCTTGATGTCAATCCTGGGACTAGAACTCAGTGACTGGGTGTTGTCCCTGACACTTTTGTACTCAAGGCTCGTGCTCTATCACTTGAACCTCAGCTCCACTTCTGGCTTTTTGGTAATTAATTAGAGGTAAAAGTCTCATGGATTTTCCTGCCCGGGCTGACTTGGAACTGTGATGCTCAGCTCTCAGATTTCTAAGTAAGTAGGATTACTGTATAGGCTTGAGCCACTGTCACCCTGTGGAATTCTTATATTTTTTCTATAAACAGTAAGGTGGTCTGGAAACTTATTTGAAATGGAGTAAACTTAGATTAGAGATACAGGACTACTAGCTTTTGTTTTGTTATGCCCATGTCGCGAGGAGACCACCAAGAAGACCACCAAGAGCCAGACATTCCGAAATGCAAAAGCAAGGCAAGGCTTTATTCAGGCAAGCTGCAACTCGGACCTCGTCCTACACTCCTACACAGCGGAGGTTAGGAGGAAGGCCATGAGCAGAGTTTCACATGGGTATTTAAAGGAAAAAAAATCACAAAGTTACATAAACCAGGTGCAAGCAGGTTTGGGGTGTGAGGACAAATCTGATTGGCTTGGGGCTAGGGGTTCTCTAAAATTGGTCTGAGGACATTCCAGGGCAGTCAACATATCTGGAACGTTCTCGAACCGGTTGGGCCATCTGGGAAATGGGTTTTTATGGCCGGTTGGTTTCAGCACAAACAACTTTGTTCCTGGAATCTGTACAATGTCTAGTTAGTTTCACTGTAAACAAGCCATTTTCCAGGTTTTATGTACATGTTGGGTTATTCTTAGCTTAACACAAACAACAAGATGGTTGTAGTTTCAAGATGGAGTGGTCTTAGTCTTTCATTCCCCCCTGGACTTATGGACATGAATCACAATCCTGTGTTTCAGGACGTAAACTAAATTCCAATAGCTCTCTATCTGGAAGAGGTATACACCTGCTTTGCTGTCCCAATAAAGTATATATTAAGGTAGTAAGCCATGGGGAATAATTTCCTTTTTTTTTTTTTTTTTTTTTTACAGTGGGGCCATGACATCACGACTCCAGTAAGAGCAATAATAGTGGCCAAGGGAGTTACAGTAGCTCGGGCTGGAGGCCGGGGAAGATATATAAATTCTGGTGCCCACTATTCTATCATCCCCAAGCTGCCGGATCACCCATAGGTAGGGTTTATGGGTGTCTAGGCTCTCTTCATAGCTACCAAAGCACCAACTATACATAGCAGGCCTAGCAAGGTAAAGTTAGCCAAGTCCATCTTTTGGTACATGGCCTCTGTTGTGGCTAATCCGTCACCGTGGTAGAATGTCCTCTCTCACTGCGAATGAGTCCACCATCTCCAGTCTCTTCAGAGGCGTCGGTGAAGAGAATCCAGGTCACAGCTCTGTCCACCCAGAGTGTGGTGGGAGTTGTCAGCAGCATGATGTAGGGTCCCTTCCAACGTGGTTCTCTTTTTTTTTTTATAATGTTTTTTTTATTTATTTTTAATTTTATTTATTAATTGAACAAAAAATTTTTTTTACAAGGTGTTGTGCAAAGAGGGTGTAGTTACATAGTAGGGCAGTGTGTACATTTCTTGTGATATCTTACAACCTGTTTTTCCATCCCTTGTCTAGGTCAGGTAGACCCATATGCAATATACAATGTATCAAGCACGTATACAGTGTTCACAGACTTGGTCTTTACTGTCTCTCCATCTCCCTTTGTTAACAGTCATATATGAGGGAGATCATGCCCCTTTGTTTTCTGTGTTCTAGGCTTGTCTCACTCAACATTATTTGTTCGAGTTCTGACCATTTCCCTGCGAATAACAATATTTCACCATTCCTAATCGCTATGTAGTATTCCATTGTGTATAAGTACCATATTTTTTGGATCCATTCGTCTGTGGAGGGGCATCTGGGTTGTTTCCAAATTTTGGCTATTGTGAAGTGTGCCGCGATAAACATGGAAGTACAAATGTCCTTTTGATATCTTGGGTTTTGCTGTTTAGGATAGATGCCTAGGAGTGGTATGGCTGGGTCATAGGGTAGGACTACATTGAGCTTTTTGAGAAACCTCCATACTGTTCTCCAAAGTGGTTGTACTAATTTGCACTCCCACCAACAATGGAGAAGGGTTCCTCTTTCCCCACAGCCCCTCCAGCATTTGTTGTTTCCTGAGTTCAGAGTATAGGCCATTCTAACTGGGGTGAGGTGGTATCTCAGGGTTGTTTTTATTTGCATTTCCTTTACTAGCAGGGATGTTGAGCATTTCCTCATGTGTTTCTTTGCCATTTTTATATCTTCTCTTGTGAAGTCTCTCTTTAGCTCTTTTGCCCATTTCCTAATAGGTTTATTGGGCTTGGAGGGGCTTAGTTTTTTGAGTTCTCTGTAGATGACAGATATCAGGCCTTTGTCTGTTGCTGTGCTGGTAAATATCCTTTCCCATATCGTTGGCTGTCTTTCTATTTTGGTGGCTATGACCTTAGCTGTGCAGAAACTTTTTAATTTGTAGTAGTCCCATTTGTTGAGTCTTTCCCCTATTTGTTGTGCCCCTGGGACTCTATTCAGGAAGTTCCTTCCTGTGCCTATAAGTTCTAGTGTCTTTCCTACTCTGTCCTTCAGTAGTTTCAAGGATTCAGGTCTGATATTGAGGTCCTTGATCCATTTTGAGTTGATCTTGGTGCATGGTGATAGGCTTGGGTCTACTTTGAGTTTTCTGCATATGGCTGCCCAGTTCTCCCAGCACCAGTAGTTGAAGAGGCTATGTTTATTCCATTGTATGTCTTTAGCTCCTTTGTCGAATATCAGTTGGCTGTAAGAGTGCGGTTTTATTTCTGGGTCTTCAATTCTAATCCACTGGTCTTCCGATCTGTTTTTATACCAATACCATGCTGTTTTTGTTATGATGGCCTTGTAGTAGAGCTTGAAGTCTGGTATGGTGATACCTCCTGCACTATGTTTTTTGCCTAGAATTGCTTTGGCTATTCTAGGTTTTTTGCTGTTCCATATGAATTTATGGATTGGTTTCTCTATTTCAGTGAAGAATGTGGCTGGGATTTTGATAGGTATTGCATTGAATTTGTATAACAATTTGGGCAATATGGCCATTTTCACTATATTGATTCTGCCTACCCATGAGCATGGGAGGTCTTTCCATCTCCTTGTGTCTTCTTTGATTTCCCTTATTAGATTTTTGTAGTTTTCATTGAATAGGTCCGTCACGTCCTTGGTTAAGTTGATCCCTAGGTACTTTATTCTTTTTTTGGCTACTGTAAATGGAATTGTTTCCATAATTTCCTTTTCTGTTTGTCTATTGCTGGTGTACAGAAAAGCTGCTGACTTTTGTGGACTGATTTTGTATCCTGCTACTTTGCCAAATTGGTTTATTAGATGTAGGAGTTTGGGTACTGAGTTTTTTGGGTCCTTGAGATATAAGATCATGTCGTCTGCGAATAGGGATAACTTGATTTCTTCCTTGCCGACGTGGATCCCTTTGATGTCCTCCTCTTGCCTTATTGCTATGGCTAGGGATTCCAGCACTATGTTGAACAGAAGTGGTGAGAGTGGGCATCCTTGTCTTGTTCCTGTGTTTAGGGGGAATGATTTAAGTTTCTCTCCATTTAATATGATATTAGCAGTTGGTCTGTTGTATATGGCTTTTATTGTTTTGAGGAATGTTCCATCTATTCCTGTTCTCTCCAAAGCTTTTAATAGGTATGGATGTTGTATTTTGTCAAAGGCTTTTTGGGCATCGACTGAGATAACAATGTGATTCTTGATTTTAGTTCTGTTTATGTGGTGAATTACGTTGATTGATTTATGGATGTTGAACCATCCTTGTGACTGAGGGATGAAGCCTACTTGGTCATGATGTATGATATTCTTGATCAGTTTCTGGATCCTGTTAGCTAATATTTTATTGAGGAGCTTTGCATCTGTGTTCATTAGTGATATTGGTCTGTAGTTCTCTTTTTTTGTTGGATCTTTGCCTGGTTTGGGGATGAGTATGATATTAGCTTCGTAGAATGAGTTTGGGATTTCTCCCTCTGTTTCTATTTCGCGGAAGAGTTTGAGGAGTATTGGAATTAGCTCCTCACTAAAGGTTTTGTAGAATTCGTTGGTGAATCCATCTGGGCCTGGGCTTTTCTTAGTAGGGAGGTTCTTGATTACCTCTTGTATCTCACCGTAAGTTATTGGTTTATTTAGTTGATTTATTTCTTCTTGGTTCAGTTTGGGCAGTTTGTACTTCTATAAGAATTGATCCATTTCTGTAAAATTATTGTTTTTTGCTGAGTAGAGGTTTTGGAAATAGCTCCTTATGATTGTTTGAATATCGTGTGTACTTGTTGTAATTTTTCCTGTGGAGTCCCTGATTTTACGAATATGAATCTCTTCTCTTCTTTTTTTTTGTAAGTCTTGCAAGGGGTCTGTCAATTTTGTTTATTTTCTCAAAGAACCATCTTTTAGTCTTATTTATTTGTTGAATGGTCTTTTTATTTTCAATCAGATGTATCTCTTCTTTAATCTTTGTGATCTCTCCCCTCCTAGTCGTTTTAGATTCTGTCATTTCTTGTTTCTCCAGTTGTTTTAGTTTCATCGTGAGGGTATTCACCTGCTCTTCTTCCATTCTTTTAATGTGGGTGCTGAGTGCAATTATCTTGCCCCTCAGTACTGCCTTAGCTGTGTCCCATAGGTTTCTTTGTGATGTGTTTTCTTTGTCATTGTGGCTTATGAATTCGTTGATTTCATCTTTAATTTGATCTGTGGCCCAAGTGTTGGATAGCAGCGTGGGGTTTAGCCTCCAAGAGTGTGTATAGGCTCTGTGGTATCCTTTGTTGTAGAGGGTTACCTTTAATCCACTGTGATCAGATATAATACATGGGATGATGTCAATACTTTTGTATTTGCTGAGGTTCTTTGTGTGGGCTATGACGTGGTCTATTTTGGAATATGATCCATGGGCTGCTGAAAAGAAGGTGTATTGGGTCTCTGTAGGGTGGAAGGTTCTATATAGGTCTGTTAGATCCATTTGGGAAATGGTGTTATTTAGGTCCTCAGCTCCCTTACTAATCCTCTGGGTGTTGGATCTGTCTCTTGGAGAGAGAGGAGTATTAAAGTCACCCACTATGATTGTGTTTGCATCTATCTTGCTCTATAATTCTGTGAGAATTTGCTTGACATATGTCGGGCCTCTTTTGTTTGGTGAGTATACATTTATCACCGTGATGTCTTGATTCTGGATTTTTCCTTGTATTAATATGTAGTGTCCTTCTTTGTCTTTTTGAGTGGACTTTAAAGAGAAGTCCAGCTTGTCTGAGATCAGAATGGCTACACCTGCCGTTTTGGTGGGTGCATTTGCTTGGTAGATCTTGCTCCATCCTTTCATTCGAAGCCTGTTTTTGTCCCTTGCTGTAAGGTGGGTCTCTTGTAGACAGCAGATGTCAACTTTTTGTTTGCGGATCCATTCTGCCAGTCTGCTCCTCTTAATCGGGGAGTTTAAGCCATTTATATTTAAAGAGATCAAGGATAAGGGTGTTTTTTCTCCTTCCATTTTCTTGTTGGGCTGTTTTTTCCTGTTTTTTTTTTTTTTTTCTTCTTCTTGTCTTTAGTGAGCTGGTCTTTCTGCTGGACTTTGGCTATTGAAGTTTCTTTCTGATTCTGTCTGTGTGTCTTTTACGATCTCTGTTGGGTGGGCTTCCCCTCTTAATATTCGCTGTAGGGCTGGTTTTTTATTCACATACTCCTTTAGCTCCTCTTTGGTGTGGAAAGATCTGGTTCTCCCTTCGAATGTGAACTCCAGTTTCACTGGATATTTGATCCGAGGTTGTAAATTGTTATTCTGAAGTACTTGGATGGTGTTCTTCCACTCACTTCGAGCTTGGTAAGTTTGTGTGGATAAATCGGATGTTATTCGAATCCTCTTCCCACTGAAAAAAGTTTGCTTCTTCGCTTTGGCTGAATTCAGAATTTTCTCTTTAATCTCGAGGTCTGTAGTCTTGAATATTATGTGCCTTGGGGTGGTTTTCCTGGGGTCTGGCCTGCCAGGTGTCCTATAGGCTTCGGTTACCTGGATGGGGTCCCCTGTGAGATTGGGGAAGTTTTCTGCAATAACTTTATTGAGAACATGATTAAGCCCTCTGCTCTGATATTCGGCTCCTTCTTCTATTCCAATTATGCGCAGATTATATCTCTTGTCTTTGTCCATTAGTTCCTGGATTAATCTTCCCTGAAGCTTCACCTTTTCTTGGAGTGTGGTCATTTTCTGGTTGTTGTCAGTTGCTTCATCGTCCAGGCGAGAGATTCTGGATTCCATATGGTCAACTCTTTGTGTTATGGTTTCAATTGCGGAGTTTATGGATGTCAGAGAGCTATTCATGGTTGTCACATCAGCTCTGATCGTGGAAATTTCTTCCTTTAAAGAGTTGTATTTTAAATTTTTTCATGCATTTCAATTCTCAGGGTGTGGAGATTTTCTTTAAAGGCGGCTTGCATTGTATCCATTTTTGCTTCCATTTCTTTAAACGAGGCTTGCATTGTATCCAGTTTTGCTTCCATTTCTTTCTTGGCTTCCTGGGTGTCCTTCCAGATTTCCGCTCTAAACTCCTGGAATTGTTTTCTGATTTCATTTCTGACGTTTTCGATCATTCCTGTTAACATGGCCTCATTTGCTTTTTTATTCTCCATCTCCTCTTCAGTCGTGCTGCTTTTTGGAGCTGGCGAGTTGGCTTTTCCTTTGATGAACTGAGTTATGTTTCTTTGTGATTTGCGCATCTGGAGGTCTGTGTAGATCTTCCCTCCCTTCTGTGTAGGCGTGTCTACGGCAGCAGGTGCTGTCGCTGTGGCCCCGCCCACCAGTGCAGGGCACGCCTACCAGAGCGGGCGCTTTCGCCGGGGCCCCGCCCTCCTGTGCACTGTGAGTCCCCTACAACAGGCACTTTAGCGGGGTCTGCCTCCCAGAGCGAGCCCTGGGTTGTTGGGTTGTGCTTGCGCCCTCCCGCGAGTCCGTTGGGGGGGGGAGGCAGTATGTGTGGGGCCCAGTGGGATCGACTGTCCGGGTGTGGCTTGGCACCCTCAGACCTCGCCTCCGCTGCGAGGAGGGGGAACGAGATCAGGCTCAGGTGACCCTGCTGGGCTGGTATTGCCCACCAGCGCCTGTGATTTTAGTTGTAAGAGTCCGCAAGGTCCAGGCGCCTCGGGTGGGGCTTGCCCTACCGGCCGTCCCCCGGCCCCTGTTGGGAAGGGGACGGGGCCCGTTCTGCCAGTTCAGGAACCTGTGGGGGCTTGGGGCTGTTCCGCCCTTCCCCTGCTGAACTGACTTCCCAGCGCCTGATGGGAGCTTCCCGCCTGATTTGGGGGTTCTTTGTTCCCATGGGAGTGGGGAGGGGGAGGGAGGGAGATCTAGCTTCTTTTTGGGCTTGGGTCTCCCCCAACGTGGTTCTCTTGGTGGACCTGCTATAAGGCTCTGAGGGGGGAATAAAAGCTATAACAAATGCGATTGCAAGTTAGCAATTATGGGAGAGGATCCCAAATCTGATCCTAAGGCTACACTTTAGCCAATCCAGGCTTTATCTACAAAACCATCTCAGCGAAAGAATCAAGAAGTTAAAGATATATGAGATCTTTCTGGTTAACATTTAGATGACATCACACAAGTCCCTTAGCTCTGCAGATGCAGGTACAGGTAAACATAGTTTTACACCGAAGCCCTAATTCTAACCCTATTTATATTATAACCAATTTGATTACTTACCAACTTTACTCATATGCTCTAATTTTAAGACATACTGATACCGTTTGCTACACACTCAAACTTTCTAGGGATTGTCTTTCTTACTTTTAACATGCCAAAACCTTTTAATCTAAAGGAAACATTTTTGCTTCCCTAATTCTCTTTCTAAAGTCTTTCCTTATACAGTTTAAAATGTAACATATCCCCACTCACACCATCTTTTCTTCCTCATGCCAGCAGTGACTTACTGGAACATTCCGTGACACTTGACTTTTTAAATCCCTTTCTTATTCTCCAAGTAACTTTCCTCTTTACAGTTTCTGGGGCTTCTTTGCTGCTAGAGTTTTAAACTGTGTACATTTTCTTTTCCTCTGGTTTGTAGAATCCAGTTTATCTCAACTACATCAAGGCAATTTACTGTGACTCTACCCACCTGATGGGACTGCTGCTCCTAAGAAGCCAGACCAGAGCCAACTATCATGAGTTTCTATTTTAGAGTGGATTTCTCCAGTTTCCAGTGCCTCTAAGTGCCTAAGGTTGGCCAGTGGCATCTGTAAGATCTACCCTCAGGAGAGCTCCATGAAGATGCCCCTAGCCAGTTTAAATCTCTGTCCAGTTACCTTGGTACCTGGCACACCTGATGGCAGTTACCTCCCTTTCTTCTGAGGTCACACCCTAATCCATCTGGACACATTTTAATACTCTTGGGCACACCTCCTACCTCAGGCATTGCCTGGAAGTGACTCTCCAGCCTGTCATACATGCTTTGAATTTAGCAGCAGGCCAGTCTGCTTGAAAATTTCTTATAATATCCAATTTTCTTAATAGAGCTAGTTAACTCCAGTGAACTCAAGAATGTCCCCCCAAAATTTTAGTTTCAGCAGATCCAAAGTACTTTCCAGCAGAAATCAGCTGCGTGTGATAAGAGTCCCATTTGTTTTACCAAGATAGGGCTACACAGGGTGAAGATGTAGATTCTTTTAGATGACTGTCAGACTGTCCTTGATAGCTTAACCTAAGTTAACCTAAGGCCTAACTTTAGTCAAATTTCCTTGTATTTTCCTGATTCCTTCTTAAGCACACTAGCTTTTGTAGGCTGAATGTCAAGACAGCTTTAGGCAATCAATGGCCCTTGGGTCATTTTGCCAGGGCAATAAGTTTAAATCAAATATTTAAAACCAACATAGAAGGCTTGGCCTGTAACCATTTCTCACAAGTGCAGTTTCTGTACTGTTACCTCTGTTTTCCATGCCCCTTAGTTTATCCTGTCTCATCTTCCCAAAAACAACTCTGGTCCCTTGGTCCTAAAGGGGGGATGATGGGCAAAGATCATCCATCTTCTGTAACTTCTTCAGGCTGACTAAGGGGCGTTGGCCTTACCTAGCCAGGAACCTATAACCTTAGTCTACTTTACCAAGAGACTGCAGGGTCAGATGTCCATTAGGAGCTTTACACCAAACTGGAAATTACATTCAACATTTAACTTAACTATACAGACTTTTTGGGCTACCGCAGTGTAGCCTTTTAACATTCTAGTTTGTAAAAGATTTTTCCTGACTGGCTGGGGAACTGATCTCTGATGACTTAAAAAATGCCTACATTACCTTTGCAGGCCTTCAACAGATTTCAATAAGGACACAATCCAATCTCAGGTCCACAAGCTTTCTTTCCTGAACAGATGTACCAGTTTAAAATTCTCACTGCTAGTCAGGGCTTTGAGTAGATGTGGGGGGTTGGGATTTTTAAACTATCCCCCATTTAACAAACTTAGCTTTACTACCCACTACCACAGATGACTGGCAAGTTCTTGTCCAGTTACAAAGTAGATAGACATGGGCAATAAAAGGCATGCTTACCAACTATTCTTCTAGGACCTCCCGGCTCTGATTAACTTTTGAAAGGCCAAACAGGAGTGACTCTAGGATCTGACACCCTCTCTGTCATCCAAGCAGTGGCTTACTGCCTGTGGATGCACAATCACTCTGTCCCAGGAGTAACTTTTCCATGCTGGTATAAATGCACCTTTGGCATTTCTCTTGGTCCGTCACTGGACTTGGACTCAGGGCCTGAGTGCTGTCCCTCAGCTCTCCAGCTCAAGACTAGCACCCTACCACTTTAAGCCTTAAAGCGACTCACGACTCTGTTCCCAGCACTTCTGCTGGTCAACTGGACACAAAGACTCACACAGGGACCTTTCTCTGCCCGGGCTGGTTTTGAACTGCAGATTTCAGATCAATGAGTCTTACAAGAGGCCACTTTACTCCAATTAAAAGCAACAAGGTGGTCCACACAAAAATAGTTTTTAAGCATGCTCTTACCTGGAACTTAGGGATCATTTGTCTTAAAGCGTGCAAAATAAACATCGGCCATACATTTTCCAGTGGCAAGAGATATTTTTGCCAATCTTACTCCTGCAACACCCAAATTTTAAGACAAAGCTTTTAACAAATGATTTTTAGCATTCTCCAGCCTCCTTTTCTAGGGCTTGATAGCGCACACCAAATAATTTTCTGCTGAACAAGGCTGGGTAGGGGTCACTCAGAGTTCTTTTTGTGGACACTCACACTCTGATTGTGAGCTGTCACCTGTACATCTTTCCAATGAACTAAACATAAATCCAAGGGGGTATAGGGAGTCTGTCCCATTTCATCTGTCACAGTCAGGATATACACAAAACAAAGAAGAACAGTCCAGACCAGCCTTATAATAATACAAGCAATTTGTTTTTCCTTTTTCTGCAACACAATCTTTTCTAATATCTGATTGGATTTACTATTATTTTCTTTCCTAATTCACCACCAGACCTAGTCTTCTCAGTACTCAATCTCATCCTAGGCCCTTCTGTTTTCAATTTCACTTTCTCTTTTTCATCAAAGTCCAATTAACCACATCATTCAGACTAGTCCATAAAATAACAAGAGGTAAAACAATTCCAATAATACAGAAAAGACAATATATACAGGAACTAAATATGCCATAAACAATCTACTAATTTATAAACTGATGGCGCCAACAAACACAGGATAAGGTAACAAAACAGGCTATGCAGGTTTGACACAAAAGAGACTGTCAGACTCACAAATAACACAGAGACAGCACTGCACTGTGGGGTCACTACCCGCCACCTGCGGGTTGCTTGGGCTGACTGTTTAGGACTGGGGGGGGGGTCTTTCCAGTGGGCTAGGGTCAAGTCTAGGGGGCTAGATGGTACATTACCCATGGCTTTGGTCAGGTGTTCAATCCAGACAGCTACAAAAAACACAACAATTACAACAGAAAAGGTACCAAACACACAGGCCTGAGGAAAAAAAACAAGTTACAAGTTACTAGTATAAGTTGGAGATCTCCCAAGTCGGCCCCCAACCTCCTGCGAGGGTGCAGAAGGAGTGGACCCAAGTTCAAGGTGGGCTGGTTGAGCCTCGGTGAGGAGACCCTCCGGGTCAGTGCTGGCTAGAAATTGGACCGATTTGTGCCCTACAAGTATCAAGGCAGGGCTCCAGGGGTCCCCCTTCAAGGTTGGAGGGTCTGTGACGTCTCCCAGTTCCTCCAGGGTTGTCTTATGAGCATGTCTGCTCTGACAACCCCTAAAAAAAATAGAACAAGCTAGAACGGCCATCTTCAAGAGAAAACGAAAGTAAAAAATCACACACATAGACAAAGGACAGGACAAGACAAATTAACAGCGCTATTTCTCACCTTAGGAGTCTGGGGTCTCGAGGGTCTCTGGGGCTATCCCGGACAAAACCCCAAATGTTATGCCCATGTCGCGAGGAGACCACCAAGAAAACCACCAAGAGCCAGACATTCCGAAATGCAAAAGCAAAGCAAGGCTTTATTCAGGCAAGCTGCAACTCGGACCTTGTCCTACACAACGACACAGCGGAGGTTAGGAGGAAGGCCATGAGCAGAGTTTCACATGGGTATTTAAAGGAAAAAAAATCACAAAGTTACATAAAGCAACTGTAAGCAGGTTTGGGGTGCGAGGACAAATCTGATTGGCTTGGGGCTAGGGGTTCTCTAAAATTGGTCTGAGGACATTCCAGGGCGGTCAACGTATCTGGAACGTTCCCGAACCGGTTGGGCCATCTGGGAAATGGGTTTTTATGGCCAGTTGGTTTCGGCACAAACAACTTTGTTCCTGGAATCTGTACATGTCTAGTTAGTTTCACCGTAAACAAGCCATTTTCCAGGTTTTATGTACATGTTGGGTTATTCTTAGCTTAACACAAACAACAAGATGGTTGTAGTTTCAAGATGGAGTGGTCCTAGTCTTTCCGTTTTTTTTTTTTTTTTAATTTCAACAAAGTAAAGTAAGTCAGTAGCCATGATTATATCTACCCCATAAGTTCCTGTTAATATAGTGTAAAATAGTGAATATGAAAAATTATTAAGTATGGTGACTAGTGCTTCAGTGAACATGATTGTGTTGGTGGCTTTACTGTTTACTGTTTGTGCTCTATTGGTTCAATGCCCAGGAGTGGGATTGGTGAGGTATAGGGTGCTTCTATGTTTAGTTTTTTGAGGAACCTCCATACTGCTTTCCAGAGTGGTTGAACAGGCTTACATTCCCACCAACAGTGTATTCCCTTTCAGTAACATCCTCACAAGCATTTCTTGTTTGTTTACTTGATAGTGGCCATTCTTACTGGCATGAGATGGAATCTCAGTTTTGTTTTGATTTAAATTTCCTTTTTAGCCAGAAACATTCAGCATTTCTTTATGTATCTGTTAGCCAGTTTTACTTCTTCTGTGAAGTCTCTATTTAAGTCATTAACCCATTTATTAATTGGGTTATTGTTCCTTTCAGTTTTTAATTTTTGAAGATTTAATATTTTGAGGACTAAGTATATTCAGGATATTGAGCCCTTGTCTGATGTATAGCTAG
Organism: Perognathus longimembris pacificus; assembly: GCF_023159225.1. Classification (NCBI taxonomy): domain Eukaryota; kingdom Metazoa; phylum Chordata; class Mammalia; order Rodentia; family Heteromyidae; genus Perognathus; species Perognathus longimembris. The sequence continues at coordinate 82,785,919 of NC_063167.1, forward strand.
TAAAAATCGTCATAGCCAAGATATGGAATCAGCCCAAATTCCCCTCGGTGGATGAGAAGACGAAGAAAATGTGATAAATAAATAAATAAATATATGTATAGACATATAAATATATATACATATGTGTGTATATGTACATATGTATATATATATATATATATATATATATATATAGGCACACAAAGGAATTCATCTATTAGAAAGAATGATACTGTACCATTCATAAGGAAGTTGACTAGAAAAAAATTGAATTAAGTGAGACCCAGAGAAACAAACATTGCCTGGTTTCCCTCATTTGTGGTAAATAGAATGTACCTATAAATCTATAAGCAAATGTGTTGGATGGTATGCAAGTGGTTACAAATGAATTAACTGATGTATAATAGACTTTATGGAGAGCTCAAATAGTATAATTTTTTACATTAGTTCAAAGCCCAAGAATACCAACACCAGTAAATGGGTACATCTAAGAAATGGGTAGAGCCTATGGGTGCTTAATAGACAAGTGAGTGGGGAAAGAATACAGGCAAAACTTTGTTGTATGTACCACAACATTACGAAACGTAAAGGAAGGGATGGATTGAAGGGGAGTGAGAATATTACCTTAAAATTAATTTTATTGTCAAGGTGATGTACAGAGGGGTTACAGTTACATACATAAGGTAGTGAGTACTTTTTGCCAAACTTGTTACCTCCTCCCTCATTTTTCTCCCATCTTATTGAAGGTGGTAACACTGATCATGATACATTGTATTCATAAACTGCTTACTTAAATTGTACCTCCTTTGTAAAACTACTTAAAGATAAGAAATTAAAAAATTAAATTAAGGTAGTGGAAAACAAAACAAATAAATAAAGGACCAAAACAAATCCCAAATGATTAGCTCACACCTGACACTGAATAAGACTATAAGAACTTTTCATTATGGTTATGAAGGTTTACCTCAGAAACAAACAAACTTTCCTCAAATTCATATTTATTTCATTGTTTTTTTTTTTCCAATCCTGGCGCTTGGATGTCTCAGGGCCTGAGCAATGCCCCGGGCTTCTTTTTGCTCAAGGATAGCAATCTACCCTTTTGGCTTTTTCTGTTTATGTGGTGCTGAGGAATTGAACCCAGGGTTTCAAGCATGTAGGCAAGCACTCTACCACTAAGCCACATTCCCAGCCCACCTATGAGTTATTTTTAAGTAGCTTAAGATTCAAAGTGCTGGTAAATAACCTGCTCAATCTCATCATAAGCAGTAGAATACTAAAATTTGAATGTAGATTTAGTTAACTCCAGGAAGAGTTCTTTTTCTTTTTTTTGGCCAGTCCTGGGCCTTGGACTCAGGGCCTGAGCACCGTCCCTGGCTTCTTCCCGCTCACAGCTAGCACTCTGCCACCTGAGCCACAGCGCCCCTTCTGACCGTTTTCCATATATGTGGTGCTGGGGAATGGAACCAAGAGCTTCATGTGTAGGAGGCAAGCACTCTTGCCACTAGGCCATATTCCCAGCCCCATAGGAAGAGTTCTTGTTCTATCATTTGTCTGTGTTTATTTTCTTTTGTTATGCATTGCTGTCTCTATTTTTGTCTGTCCCAGTCATTCATTGTTTCATCCACTCTTTCCATTAAAGGACTTGTTATGTAGCCCAGGCTGGCATTGCATTTGCAATTCTCTTGCTTCCACCTTCCGCCTGAATTGCAGAGGAGCTCTTTTTTTTTTTTTTAAAGTTTTTATTATAAAACTGATCTACAGAGAGGTTACAGTTTCATACATAAGGCATTGGATAAATTTCTTGTACTGATTGTTACCTTGTCCCTCATACCCCCCTCCCCCTCCCCCTTCCCCCCCCCCCCGAGGTGTTCAGTTCACTTATACCAAACAGTTTTGCAAGTATTGCTTTTGTTGTTGTTTCTCGTATTTTACCCTTTGTCTCTCAATTTTGGTATTGCCTTTGAATTTCCTAATTCTAATACCAGTACACACTGTTTCCCATACACTCAGATAAGATTACATAGATAGTGTAGATACAATCACAAGAAGGTGATACACGAACATCATCAATAGTAGAAACTACAGACACACAAGGGATGTTGTAAGTAGTTACAACTGTGATATAACAATCATTTTCATAAAATGGAGTTCATTTCACTTAGCATCATCTTATGGGATCATAAGGGTATAGCTATTGGGCTCTTGTGATCCTCTGTTGTGACTTGCCTAAACCTGTGCAGTCGTTTGGATCTTGACTCTTCAAAACTGCCTCTGACATTAACTTTTCCTTTCAGGCATGAAAATTATTTATGTTTGAAAAATTGAGGCATAAATATGATACAAAGGATAATTTGTAATCTCATTGCATGATTCAATGAGTGTTGGAAAAATTCCTAATTATTACTTTCTTCTAATGCATGACATTGCTATTATACCCAAAAACCTCTTTTTTTATTCCTTTGAGATGCTTTCTAGAATTTCTAGATGTTTTCTAGCTCTGCTTTGGGGAATACTTGGGTACAGAGCCTCTGTTTTTGCCAGTAGTAGCTATTTTCTGTTGTTTTCAGTGTGTGACATATTGTGATTGCTTTTTTGAAAGATATTGCCAGATGTTAAAGTGGCAAGGATAGACTTAGCTCAGTAATAATCACATGTAGGGGAAGCAAATCTCTTTTCTCTTGAAAGACAAAAGACAGTTTAGCAGGACAAAAACAAGCAGAAGTTTATTAGTACCTGTACAGGAAATCCAAGGGAGCACCCAGAGATAAATAACTCAGAGAAGTTGTGCTAGGGATTAAATGTTGGTGTATATTTCTTCATGGTGAAACTCAATACCAAAACAAGCTATTAAGAAATGTGACCCTTGAAAGGGAATTACATGAATAGATTAATAAACATATAAAAGAAATGCTGGGAACAGCATGCTGGAAGCTCAAACGTATAATCTTAGCTATCAAGAAGGATGAAATCTAAAGATTGTAGTTCAAAGACAACCTCAGCAGAAAAGTCCCTGGGACTTATTTCCAATTTACTCACAAAAAGTCTGAAGTGGAGTTTATGGTTCAAGTGACAGAGCATCAGTTTTGAACAAAAAAGCTCCAGAACTAGAGGTCCTGAGTTCAAGCTTCAGTCCCAGCACACATACACATACACAAAATAATGGTGAAACTTATACACACACACACACACACTCACACACACACAATGGAAGGAGTTATGCAGTCCCTATTTGCTTTATGTCCTTTTGCTACATGAGGACACAAAACTCATCCCATCTACAGGATGCTGTGCTATAGGTGTGATCTTGAGAGCAGAAACAAGGTACTCCCCAGACTTTGGAATCTGCCAGTACCATAATGTTGGACTTTTCAATCACAAAAATTAAGACTCAAACTTTCTGTTCTTTATATATTATTAACTCTATGGTATTTTACAATAGTAACAGGAATACATAGATGATTATAACTTGGTCTAAAATATAAGAAAAATAAACATTTTGCACAAGACAAAAATAAAGGGATTTTAAGTTTCCAAGGTCACAAGTTGTGGGGAAAGAAGTAAATATACTAGAGCATTATGGTAGATAAAGTCTAGCTGGTGAAGTTCATTGTATAGATTCTGCTCTTGCCATCTGGACTGATAAAAGTTTAGAATATTGTTTTCCTGGTGATTAACTTCTGTTCTTCTTGGTAGAAATAGGAGAAGAAAATCATTTGCAAATTTATTCTATGCTTTAAACAAATAGGAGTAAGACAGCTTATCTTTGATCTCATTTATCTCAAGTGCCTTCAGTTAAAAACAATACTTTTAAAGTATTGTTTTAGGGGTGGCATATTCTGCCACTTTCCCATTGCAATGATGGAGAAGGTCCAAAGTGAACTAAACTCAGTTTTGATTTATGTATTGGGCATTTTAATAGGAGAATGAGAGAATAGGGAGCAAACAAGAAGGGGGCTTGAATATTGATTGTTTCTTATATTGAAGGGGTGGTTTTCAAGAGAAATGACCTCACAACATTTTAACAGAGCACAATATCACCAGGCTAGAGGTGAATAGGACTTATTTATCTGAGTTTTTGCATTACAGGGACTGTTTCCAGGTTGCATAGAAGAAAGATCTAAGTGGTGAAAGATACATATCTCAAAATGGGAAAGAGAGGGTTTGCAATTCAATTTCTGAAGTTCTTTTTCTAAGAGTAGGTTTTGGGTCCTTTTTGTATTTTATCATACTTTGTTGGGAACATTTTCCTGGTAGTATTGAGTTGTCTCATGTACACAACTTGGATGGAGCCAGTGTTCCCTAGAGAATGTGATTTTGATATTGAGATGAGGGTGTAATGTGAGTGTTCATTGAGTTCTTGGTTTAGGATTGGAGAAGTTATAAATTAATTTGGACTACATGCTAGTTTTATAGGCAGTGCTGAGCACTAGTCAAGAACAGGGTTCAGAGGAAGCTGATTAGAATTTGGTCAAGAAGAGAATCTTTATCATAAATAAGGGCATATGGATGTCCATAAGGAATAAAGTTAAATGGATTAATAGTAGAAATAAAGGAAAGGCTCAGAAATAGAAAAGTGGGTGAAAATAACCAGACCAGAAAATTCAGTTAACTATATTTTTCCTGCCATTGTTTTCTGATTCAGGTGATTGAGTCAATAAAGTTAGGAAATAGGTCATTGTATCTTCAGCAAATATAATCGAAGGTGTGGGGAAGTGGGATGGGGATGACTTCCTATGTGCTTTGCTGAGATAATTGTGGGCAGTTGTTTTGACAAAACCTGATCCTCAATTTGAATCCATGTCATGGGCTTTGATCCTCTATTAGAAGACAAGGTTACAGAAGTGCACCTATGTGTGCTTATGTGTAGGCTAATGTGTATGATACCACTCAGGATGTGGTTGTCTCTGGAGGGAATAGTATTTATACTTGTTTTTATTTTTGATACATTAAGAACCTCTTGGGGTGGAGAATAGGCCAGGTGCTCTGCTTATAAAATAATCATCTCTTCTCCTTTTCCTGTATCAAATGTGCTGCTCCCTTTCATCTTTGTAGAAAGCTTTAAGTTGTTCTTAATTTTTCTCAATTCCTGCATTTTCTTTTAATGATGGTCTTCAGGGATTTATATACCCATGACTCTACAAAATATGTTGCTGATTGTAAGATTTGGATCTGAAGCCAATTTTTCCCCCACCTCTTTAAAAAGCTTAGCTTTTCACCTTCTAAATCCATAAATGCTGAATGCCAGAATTTTAACGCAGATCTGACCTTGAGTCTGGTTTGTAATTGGTTCCTACATATAAAATGATGACATAAATAGGGCCCAAGAAGATAGCAGAACTAAATGATGGGGTGGATTGGTACACTGGAAACTGAAGAAGAAAATGGATAATGACAAAACTTTTTTTTAGAAGAAATTATGTCTATTTTTCCTTTCCATAGTGTGGCTAGCACTACAGTTGATGCAGCATAGAAGAGGAACCAGTGCTGGTTACATAGAGAAGTCAAGCACATAGGATTATTTGATTATCTGTACTGTGATTTGTGGAAGATGTTCTTCCACCTTTCTAGGGTATTTTTAGATTCTTGGATGCTGTTTTTTTCAACTTCCAGCTTCCGCTTTTAAAGTAGCTTCACTCATCTTTCAAAATGAAATATAACACCATTTCTGGGAAACTTTTCCATTCTTCTTTCCTGATATTTTCATGGTTTAGAATTGTGCCTAGTACTAGGAGTCCCTATGTTTATAAGCAATGGACAAATAATAAAGATGTTGTTACTGGTAATAGGATATTCTATTCTTTCCTTCAAAGGCTTAGGGGAAGTCATAGCTTCAAAGATAAGGAAAAGGTAGCCAAGTTCTATATATAAATTTGTACTTGGAACTATATTAAAGTGAATTTCTGACAAATATTAGTATAAGATTAACATTCAGCTATATAACTATAATTGGGTCTGAATCACTACAGAAGAAATTATTTACATTAAAATAAATTCAAGGCTGGGCACTGCTGACTTATGCCTGAAATTCTACCTACCCAGGATGCTGAGATCTGAGAATTTAGGTTCAAATTTAGCCCAGTAGATAAATAGGAGAGAATCTGATCTCCAATTAAACAGGGGAAATCCAGAAATCAAGTCATGGTTCAAATGATCCAGCAACATTATTGGCCAAAATTCTAAATAAGAGAGCCGGTCTTGAGTTTGAGCCCCAGCATTGGCATAAACAAACAAGCAAATAAATGAAAATTTTTTGGAGTTTCTATATCAAAATCTTATGGTACATATTTGACCATGATCTATGTTATATCTGAATGCCCACACATTTTCAGTTTTTCAGTTTTATTCAGGGAAAGTTAACAAATATATGGATAGTATGTTAAATATGTATTGGTAAATGTACACATTGTGAAATGATTACAATGATTAAGGTACTATTATTTGTTATTTCATATTGCTACTTTTTACAGAGAATATTTAGCATGTACTGTCATCTCTTTCATTTACTATGTGCACAATTATGAACTATAGTCTCCATCCTCTACATTAGATTTCCACAACTAACTCTTCCCTCATAACTGTTAGTATTTCCCTAGCCTCAGGTCCTCAGCTCCTCCCACTAGCCCCCAGATCCACCTATACCTAATGAGCCACTCCTACTCACTACCTAACTACCTCCCCTTTACCCCCAGAGAGAAGCTGCCATCTGGATAAGGTGCAGACGCCATGTAGCTCCCTCTCCCGTGGGGGACTATGGCCCCACTAATAAATCTCCTTATGAACCTTCTTCTCCTGTCTGTGATTATCTCTGCCTGGTCCTCTGGGATGGCCGATACCTATGCTTTCATTGGTGGTGAACCCGGGATAGGCTCCCCGGTGGATTTGCTCCCCCATTTCTGGGGGGTCCAACCTGCCTCCGGGACCTATTCTGCTGTCCTAAGCCCACCCAGATGACCACCGAGGTAACTTCTCCTGATTGAGCACTCCACTTCCATCCACCACAACAGTCTACAAATTCGCCCTCACACCCAGGGTAAGTGATCATCTAAACGAGGGCTCGAATCCGATTTTCCAATTTACTGTAGGGCCACAGGGCCGTGGCTTCTGGGCCACACCAAAAATCTTGGCGCCAAGTTCTGAGCCCGAGCCCCACTCAATGACCGTAGCATAGAGCCACAGGGCCACGGCCACAGGGCCACACTCTGCCCTCGGTCCGAGACACAGTGACGATTCCATTGCTGATTGTCTCTCACATTTCAGCTGACCAGAGTAATACCGAGGACGCTTGATCGTTAACTCCTCAGCTCCGCTAATCACTTACCATGGGAGGGGCACAATCATCCACCACAGCAGATTTGAAACTCCAACCAGGGTGAGTGACCATTAACCAGGAGTTTGGATTTTCTCTAGTTCAGCTCCACTGGTCACTTATCAAGTGGGGAACAGTCTAAAGTTGCTCACAGTATTACAAATTTGGACTTACATAACTTCTATGAGCACTTGGGTGGATGGAGTTCTCTCTCTCTCTCTCTTTCTCTTTCTCTTTCTGTCTCTCTCTAAACTCTGCCTGCCTGCCTGTGATGGGCTGGTATTAGCTTCCAAAGGTACCAATATTTGTTTAATATCAGCTTTGATTGATGTTTGTTAAGCTTGGAGATTTGGTTAAATTTTGCTTGTGTTGGCTAAATACTGTTTTCTCTAGCATTGACCATGTGGACAATATAATTGGTTGTAGCAAGCACCATCTTGGTTCCAGCAAAGTTCCAAAAACTCTTGGAGGTGGAGTCCCACCCATCCCCCAGGTAATGGGCATGCAAAATTCCTCAAATTCCTGGAGGCAGGGCAGGGACTTGGGAGACTCAAGCTCCTGGTAACCCTGCCCCCACCCCCCCCTATATTCTGTAACTGTGGCCTTGGCAATTCAAATGTGCCTTGCAATTCGAATGCTAACCTGGTTTCTCAAAATGTGGCTTCTTCATTTCCTCACCAGATAATCTGTGAAAATTTTTGTTTCCTAGGAAAAGGCTTTTGTTTTCTGACTGACCACGTGGTATGGGCAAAATAATATCATTTTGCCACTGGAATTCCAGAAACTTACATGGCCAATTAAAAAAAAAATCTAAGCGCACCCCAAAGCTTGTGCACAACTGTCTGTGTGTCTGTCTGTCTGTTGGTAAAACATGTAAAAACTGGCATCATGGTTTCAAAATTAGTTGCATTTTGACTACTATTTTAACTTACTTAAGTCTTTGCAGCCTGTGGGTGGAGTCACAGTGAACAGCCTGGAGGCAATCCTGACTCTTATCACCAGACTCCAAGCAAAAAGAAAAAAACTCAGGTTCTAAACCCAAACTGATCATGTTTGGGTGCAAGCAAATGTGTCAAAGAAAAAAAACTCCAAAAGGTTCTAATATGCTGCATGTGGTATAAGTACAATGATGTAAAACCAGTGTGTTATTCCTTATGTCCATCTATGCTATAAGTCAAGTGTACATCTGATCTTGACAATTCGTTGGTATAGACTAAGATTTTGTTTCTCCACTTTTCTCTCCTGTGCTCTCATAAACTCTTTAAGGTCAAGGGACCAGAGTGCTAACCAAGATTTTCCTGATGCAGGATGAATATTTGGCTTTTTAGGATTTAGGTCAACATGTGTGCTAGCTGCGTGGACTGTGGCGGTCCATGGCTACAGGAAGCTGCCTCCACAGTCTGCTCCTAAACTTCCTGGTTTCACTACTAGTGATTCCTTATTTTCTGTCTCTTGCATGGAAAACTGCTCAGGGAATCTAGGAGTCACTGGTGGTGTTCCTGTGAAGATTTTGACAGGTCCAGAGTGGCCCAGGGTGCTCCTGCCCTGGCTCTGCCCCGCCCCTCCTCCCCCCCATTAGAGTTGGGCTTATAGCAGGCCTATCATGACAAGAGTTGCAACTGAGACTTACTCCAAAGTTAAAAGCAGAGTTGTGTTTGGTGGCCACAGGGTTGCATTGGGGTAGCATTGGTGTCTTCCCCCTCCATGTCTCAAAACTGTTGTGGCTGCTGCAGAGAGCAGACTTGGTTGGCCTTTGGTCTGTGTGGATTTTGTGACTAGGAAGATGGTTAAAGGCCCAAACCTTCTAAAATCTTTTGAAGTTGTCACCCTGCTTAAACCAGTAGGGTACCAGACTACAAAAGCCATAGTACTCAGAGTAATCAACCAGGGAATACTGGGAGATTTCAAATGTCTTTAACCAGTCTGTGTAGACTTTTGAAGGCAACCCAGAAGGAGGTGTGACAATCTATCCAGGGGACTCTGAATGCCACTACTGCCTTACCCAGATCCAACCCATCTCTCCTGCCTGTCTCCATCACACCTGACTAACAAAGCTTGCTGATTCGGGATGGAAGACACAGCCACTTTGGATGCACCAAAGCTAAGACTTTTACATTGTCCTGACCCTTTGCCCTCTTGATTGTTAATTCATTTATGCTCTCTTCTACCTGCCAGTAAATGATGCTTTGATTTGATGGCACATGGATCTCATTCAGTCTGCTGTTCTCTAAGTGTTACAGCAGAACTCTGGCAAGTATTTGTTGGTCAATTCTCAACAAGTTACAGGTAAGCTCTACTCTTATTGTTCTCTTGTTGTTTTAATTGGAAATAAAAAGGGCTTTTATGGCTAAGACTCCTGGGATTGCAGTTCGAAGCCAGCTGGGGCATAAAGAAAGAAAAAATCCCTCTAAAACTCCATCTCCCAACTAACCAGCAAAGAGCCAGACTGGAAGCTTGGCTCAAGAGAACCAGCCAAAAGCTGAAAGCGGCATTGTGGCTCAAGTGGTAGAGCACTAGCCTCAAGCAGAAGCGCTCAGGGACAGTGCCCAGCCCTTGAGTTCAAACCCTGTGAATGCCAACTGGGACAAGCTATCTGAGCAATGAGCACCTAGACCTTCAGGACGAGGTCTATCCTGACAACAAGGAACTATGGAGAGGAGTAAGAGGAGATGAAGTCTCATCTTAAATGGTGTCAATTTAAACTTGCCCTTTCAAAGTTAATCAGAGCTGGGAGATCAAGAGGAATAGTTGTTTACCCACCTATCCATTTTCCGTCTGGACAGAAACTTGCATTCTTGCCCTATATATATATACATATATACATATATATATATACATATATACATATATATGTATATATGTATATATATATGTATATATGTATATATATATATATATATATATATATATATATATATATATATATATATATATATTGGCCTCTGACTGGTTACTCCCAACCAGTCCGCTACCTAAACACTCCCTTCCTGCCCTCAGTCCAGTTATTCCTCCTTCCTTGTAATGGGCCATAATTGTGTTTATGTTCAAAATGAAACTTTTCTGGCTTGTGCCCAGGGTGTGTTCTCCCATGTTGTTCATGTTAACTGGTCCTGTGAACTAGTCAGACCTTTTGTCTGACCTTTTGAAAAGTCTCTTTTAACAGGATAACATCCCTTATCCAGGACACCACCTGGGAACTCGCAGTTCAAGGCCATCCTCTTACTACACTGCTGTGCCCAGCGCAGATCTGGACCCTGAAGACCTCAGCCCCAGGGACTCCTTGATGTGCCCAAGCTGCAGGAGGTAGCCAGAGGAGACAATGAAACCCATTGGCCCTCATAACCATTTTCGTGGAAATTATGAGGACTTTTATCAACCAAACTGGACAGTACCAGGCCAAATGATAAATCAGGGACCCCTGACTACTTCGTCCCTTTTCATCAGAAAGTAGTTCCAGAAGAAACAACCTCCACCCATACTCCCGGCCTGGGACCCCTCCTCTGTTATTAATAAACAACAAATGGGGTAATGTTAGCATTTCCCTAGCCTCAGGTCCTCAGCTCCTCCCACTAGCCCCCAGATCCACCCATACCTAATGAGCCACTCCTACTGACTACCTATCTACTTCCCCTTTACCCCCAGAGAGAAGCTGCCACCTGGATAAGGTGCAGACACCATGTAGCTCCCTCTCCCGTGGGGGACTATGGCCCCACTAATAAACCTCCTTATGAATCTTCTTCTCCTGCCTGTGATTATCTCTCCTGGTCCTCTGGGATGGCCGATACCTATGCTTTCAATAACTGATACCATGTGTCATTTGACTAGTAATTTACATGTTCCTTTCATCCCACAGGTTTGAGCACCTGACATTCTACTACTTGCTTTTAGATTCCATGCATTTAGATTCTGCATATAAGTGAAATTACATAATATTTTTATGCCTACTTCATTTATCATATTGTCTACCTTGATTGGTGTTGTCCCTAGCATGTTTATATATGGGCCAACTTTTCTTTATTCATCTTTTTTTCTCCCATCTAGGTCAAATATGTGTGTATGTGTGTGTGTGTGTGTGTGTGTGTGTGTGTGTGTGTGTGTGTGCGTGTGTGTGTGTATCCACTTGTGAATAATGTTGCAGTGAACAAAGGACTAGCAATGCCTTTTTGAGATACTGGTTATACCTAGGAATGGGATAGTGAGGTTGCATGATAGGTCTATGTTTTAAAGTTTCTATGCACTTTGTATACTACCATTTCTGATCTTTATTTCTACCAACAGTTTACAGGATTCCCTTTTCTCTACTTCCTCATCAATAATCTTTTACCTTTTGGGGGATGAGAGAAATTCTAATAGGTGATGTCTAATATTTACATTTTCTTGACGATTAATGATGCCAAGCATTTTTTCCCATTTATCAGTTGTTTATTTGCATGTCTTAGTTTGAGAGTTGTCTAGTTTTATTGAGTTACCTATTTTCTTGCTACTGAGTTGAGTTTCTATTTATTTGTTGTTGTTTCACACTTTCTGGTGGTCAAATACAACAACATTGTAAAAATTAAGGTTGATAAGATTTTCTGTATGTATTCTTCTATTAATTGTGAAGTTTTAGATGTTCTTTTTTAAGTCTTTTACTCCCCTTGAGTTGAATTTTTTCCCCCCAATCCTGGGGTTTGGACTCAGGGCCTGAGCACTGTTCTTGGCTTCTTTCTGCTTCTTTTGCACTCTACTCCTTGAGTCACAGCACCACTTCTGGCTTTTTCTGTTTATGTGGTGCTGAGGAATCCAACCCAGGGCTTCGTGCATGCTAGGCAAGCACACTATCACTAAGCTACATTCCTAGGCCTTGAGCTGAATTTTGTATATACTGTCAGATAAGTGTCTCACTTCATTCTTCTGTATGTAATCATCTGGCTTTTTCAAAACTGTTAATTGAAACAACAGTCCTCCAGGATGTGTTCTGGACATCACTATTGAAGATAAATAGAACATGTATGAATTTGTTTTTGAGACTTCTGCTCCATTGGTCATATTTATTGAATCATTTTATTTTGTTCTTTTTTTTTTTAACATTTTTTATTGTCAAAGTGAAGTACAGAGCGGTTACCATTTCATACATAAGACAATGAGTATATTTCTTATCCAACTTGTTATAAGTAGAATTTCAAATACATTTTGATATCAGGCATTGTGATGAACCCAGATTTTTTAAAAAAAATTATTATCAAACTGATGTACAGAGAGGTTACAGTTTCATACGTTAGGCATTGGATACATTTCTTGTACTGTTTGTTACCTCGACCCTCATGCCCCCCTCCCCCTCCCTCTTTCCCTTTCCCCCCCATGAGTTGTTCAGTTCATTTACACCAAACAGTTTTGCAAGTATTGCTATTGTAGTTGTTTGTCTATTTTTATCCTGTGTCTCTCGATTTTGGTATTCCCTTTCAATATTCTAGTTCTAATACCAGTATACATTGTTTCTAATATACTCAGATAAGATACAGAGATAGTGTAGGTACAACCACAGGAAGGGGATACAAGAAGATAATCATAGAAGCTACAGTTACACATAGCATGTTGAAAGTAGTTACAAAAGTGATATAATAATTGTTTCCATAACATGGCGTTCATTTCACTTAGCATCATCTTATGTGTTCATAAGGGTATAGCTATTGGGCTCTCGTGATCCTCTGCTGTGACTTGCCTAAACCTGTGCTAATTATTCCCTATGAAGGAGACCATAGAGTCCATGTTTCTTTGGGTCTGGCTCACTTCACTTAGTATAATTTTTTCCAAGTCCTTCCATTTCCTTACAAATGGGGCAATGTCATTCTTTCTGATAGAGGCACAAAATACCACTGTGTATATGTACCATATTTTTCTGATCCATTTGTCTACTGAGGGGCATCTGGGTTGGTTCCAAATTCTAGATATGACAAATTGTGCTGCGATGAACATTGTTGTGCTGGTGGCTACAGTGTGATTTTGTTTGTGGTCTTTTGGATAGATACCCAAAAGTGGGGCTGCTGGGTCATAAGGGAGCTCTATGTTGAGCCTTCTGAGGAATCTCCATACTGCTTGCCCAGAGTGGCTGAACAAGTGGCCCTTTTGGCCACATCCCCTCCAACAATTGGTATTGCTAGTTTTCTTGATATAGGATATTCTTACTGGGGTGAGATGGAATCTCAATGTTGTTTTGATTTGCATTTCTTTTATGGCCAGTGATGTAGAGCACTTTTTCATATGTCTCTTGGCCATTCTCATTTCCTCATCAGAGAAGTCTCTTTTTAAGTCTTTAGCCCACTTGATGAGGAGACTATTGGTTCTTTGCAGTTTTGTTTTGGAGGAATCTAATTTTTTTAGTTATGCATATATTTTAGATATGAGGCCTTTTGAACTCAGATTTGTTTTTTTTAATTTTCAATAGTTCGATAATTTGTGTTTTTAAGTGGTATATGGATTTTTGGATTGTTTGATTTTATATTTCTGTGAAAAGCATCACCAGGATTGTGATAAGGCCTGAATACATCTGTAAGTTTCTTCTTATAATTTGAGCCGTTTAATAGTTTCTAATCTATGAAATACTATTTGTGTATTCTTCAAGGTCATCCATCAATATCTAGTAGATTTTAATGTAATACTCACCTGATTCATTACATTGTTTGCTATTTTAACTGATTTCTGAATTTCTTTTTAGAAATAATTTACAACTAATATTTGTAGGCAGCTGGTATTTGTAAGTGGATTGTAAGTGCAACTTAAATGAATTTATTATTTGTAACAGTTTTTGATAGCATCTTAGGGTTTTCTACACGTAGGATCATGTCATCTGAAAACAACATAATCTCTATATTTCTGGATTTGGATGCTGGTTATATTTTTCTCTTGTCTAATTTCTCAGTTCCTTACTTAAAGTACTATCTTGATGAGCAGTAACAGAGAATAGAAACCCTTATTTCCTGTCATAATGCAAAAGTTTTAAGCTCTCTATTCTCTTTGTCCCACTTCAGAGTATCTCTATACAATACATAACTGGGCTGGAAGAAAATATGGTGAAGGTAATGTGAACCTGCCCTGCTTATACCCTTCAATGCATCTTTCCTCATTTCTCTGCTCCACTCTAGCCTGTGATATCTCTTTAAGATTTTTTACCTGGTGTAAAGGTGTTTTCATGTATAGAAAAGTATTTGAATAGGTATTTCCACAGTAAGGTGAGCATTGAAAGTTATAATTCTTCTATTGTTTGTACATTCCTCTACTGATCTTAAGGCTTTCACTGAGGCTGGGGACCTAATAAAGTGAGAAAAAAGAAGGTGTTAGGAAGAGAGAAAGGAAGTGGTTAGGAAGAAAGTAGCAAGGTTGAGTTTGTTAATTTTTTTGGAAACAGAAAAATAATTTTTAAAATGCAGTGAGGTAGTTTGCTGCATCAGAAAATGGTTGTATCGATTAGAAATTGGTTCTAGCTAGATATCTGACAAAGAAAATATTTAGCAAGCATTTTAAGGACTGAGAATCACAAGGAATCACAATCTCAGAGTAAAAAATGATCTTTTTTAAGTAGGCTAGTCTGTTTTCACAATTTTATAACCTCAGCCATTGAGGATCAAAAATGGTAAGAATTGTGCACAATTATCTAGGGATTATTGATAGTCTGATTGCAAATATGAAATGACGATATTAGGTTCTCAGCCTGGTTCCCATAATGATGGCATTATATCATGCTGGTCTATGTGTCAACAACTCCTTTACTAGGAATTACATGTGGAATTAAGCTGAAAACACAGCCAGTTAAATTTCCAGTCTTGGGAATGATCAGATAACAATTACATTTAACAAGTATTTATTCACAGTACTCTAGCACTCTGATAATTAGGCATAGAATAAGAGATCCATTCCCTGCTCTAAGTCACACGAAATTACAAATACCTCTAAAACCTGTGAATTTTTCAAGATCTGGATCACCTATATTCATTGTCTTCTCAGCAGTTAGTGTGAGCCCTGGCATATGATAGATAATGGAAAACTACTGGATGACTTTACCTGAAAACAAGACTCATGTCAAGATTGCTCAGCCTTCGGTATTGAATGATTTAGCTGGAAACAGAACAACTGTAGAAAGAAGAGAAACTCTTAGAGTATGCAGCACCTATATTTCTAAGAACTTAAAAAAATCAGCTTATACCCAATTTAGTGCAAACTTTTTTGCCCGTTTTCTTTTATTAAGAAGACTATAATATAGTCAATGCTCACCTTTGCCATCACATATGGAAGAAACAAACAGGATGATAAACCATTCTCTGAGGGGAAATATTTGAAGTATGACAGTATCTAGGAAGTATAAATTGCCACTGGTGAGGCAAGGACATTGTGTTTTCACTCTTATAGTAGTTAGTCACTGCTTAGGATCATCATAAGATGAAATAATTTTATCTCCAGGTACTCTCGACCCTGCTGCCTGTAAAGTGGTCCTAATAGTTCCAAAGCAGACTTCCAAAAGAAGTCACAACAAGATTGTGGTAAAGCACACAAAGAGCAGTAGAGAGGCAGGGAAGACTGGCAGAGATCTGCTTTGATGGGATCAGAAAATGTGTGTGTGTGTGTGTGTGTGTGTGTGTGTGTGTGTGTGTGTGTGTGTTCTGATATTGGGGGTTTTACTCAGGGCCTTGCTCAGATTTTTCTGACCAGTGGCTGGTGCTCTACCTCTTGAGCTACATTTTTCTGGTTAGTTGGAGAGCAGAATTTCAGTATTTTTTTTATTTTTATTTTTATTTTTTTGGCCAGTCCTGGGACTTCGACTCAAGGCCTGAGCACTGAGCACTGTCCCTGGCTTTTTTTTTTTTTTTTTTTTTTTGCTCAAGGCTAGCACTCTGTCACTTGAGCCACAGCGCCACTTCTGGCCATTTTCTGTATATGTGGTGCTGGGGAATCAAACCCAGGGCCTCATGTATATGAGGCAGGCACTGTTGCCACTAGGCCATATCCCCAGCCCCAGAATTTCAGTATTATTCTGGTTAATTGGATAGAAGAGTCTTATGAATTTGTCCACTCACTTTGCTCCTATAGTTCTAAAGTTCAGGCCAGGCCTGGGATCTCTTTTTAGATTCCCACTTCTGACTGTGAACAGTGATCCTCAGATCTTAGCCTCCTGAGCAATGAGAACTACAGATATGAGCCACTGATGCTTGTTCAAGAAACTGGAAAAGACTAGACCTATGGAAAAGACTAGACTAACTGGAAAGACTAGATCTATGATACTCACAAGACGATATGTTGGAAATGGACTTTACAATTTGGGGTGGGGTTTGAGAGGGATAGTGGGAGAAAACCTATATTCTTTTGTTGGTGCAATGATTGAACTTTGCCATTATAACACAAAAGTAACCGCATGCAATAAGTATGTTTATGGTGCTATAAAATTTTATTGTACCCCATTTCCATAACTGCTAGGTAATAATAATAATAATTTTTAAAGTTTATTATAAAAACTGAAATTTTAATTTTACAAAATTTTCATGTGTTGTAAAATGATCATTGTTGCCTTGGTTCTTTTAACTATTAAAATATAAATGTGATCATTTTCTCCCTATAGATGCTTGGCACTCAGTCTCTTGAAAGTAAATTTCTTTCCTAATAAGCTTTTCTATCACTTTCACCATTTCTTGTCAAGCTTAGAATCAAAATAGATGGTTGTGCAGGAAATCCCATACTATATTTTGGAGCCATGACTTGGGCAGCTTCTTGGGTGTGCCTTGATGACTGGAATCCAGTAGATCTGTTTCTGCACACCTATTCTTCCCCCACCTCTTTCTAGGTTGAGGGCACACCTGTTGGCCCCACTCTCCAAGTACTTTTGCTTCGAACTGCTTAAATGGTGTGTGTGTGTGTGTGTGTGTGTGTGTGTATTTTATATGTAAGAAATACTGCTACTCTTTTGATTATGTTATCTTAACTGGGTTAAACCAAAACTGCAACACTTGGAAATTAAGTCAGGTTCATATCCAAGGAAATACAGGAGGGAACTTTTCAAAAATTTCTTTATTGTCAAAGTGATGTACAAAGGGGTTACAATTTCATATGTAAGGCAGGGAGTACATTTCTTATCCAACTTGTTACCTCCTCCCTCATTTTTCTCCCATCATCCCTCCTCCCCATTTCTTTCCCTCCCTCCCCATGAGTTGTAGAGTTGGTTTACAGGATAGAGCCTTGTAAGTGTTGCTGTTGCTTTGGGTCATCTTTTATCCTTTGTCTCTCCATATTGATATTCCCTTTGCCTTCTCCAGTTCCAATAAACATATATACAATATCCAGGGTACCAAAATCAGTTATAGTGACATCAGGGGTAAAACGATGGGAAGAAAGAGTAAAGAAAAAATGTGTAATTTCACATGGTATGTTGAAAATAACAACAAAAATGATAAACCACTTGTTTCCATGACTTGGAGTTCATTTCGCTTATCATCATTTTATGTGTTCATATGTATATAGCTGTTTTAAGCACAATTGGCCACAGGGATCTTAAAATGTGGTTAGCTAGACAAGTAATCATAATCTGTTTCATTCTGAGTTTGATTCTTTTATAATATGTGGGTCTGCTAATTTCAGCTTTCCATACTGCTATTGCATAAAGAGACAATTTAAGATTGTTCTTCTTCCTGAAGTATTTTACTTTATTGGAAAAAGAAATAATGTCGTCTAATTTCAAAGATTATATAAGAGTGATTTCAAAATTCAAATTAGAAGAGAGAATCAGCAAGAAGAAAGTTATAGAGAGGTCTGAGGGAAGTTTTTTGAAGAAGAAATCAAAAAGTAGATAGTTTTGGATGAAATAGTATTTTTAAACTAAAATTGTCTTAAAATGAGTACCAAAATGGACAAAGTAAGTTAGGATGAAGAAATCAGAAGGCTAAGAAAAGTTATGAAATATAGTAGACGGCTTATGGCATGTATAAAAGACAGAAATTATGAAAAGATGTGTGACTGATTGTCGGGAGCCGAGCTAGCAGCTAAGCTCATCCTGACCTCTGGCTGTGCTGTTATCACAAGGAATGTGGTAAGATTTGGCTTAATTGACAGCCAGCACTTACCAAGATGTTTTACTGTGTCCATAGGCGCCTGGCTTATGTTTACCATTCAGCCTTGTCTTGTTTTATTGCCTCCTGTTATTTACCGACCTAAAAGCTTTCTTATTTTCTTAAACTTTGGTAACCCTATGCCTTTCCCTGGTTCCCAAACTGCATAAAAGCTGGATGTTAAGAATAAACGGGGCTGCAGTCTTGAGGTTCAACCTTACGGCTGTAGACCTCCCGTACCCCATCTTTGTCTCTTGTCTTTTTTCTCTTGCCTTATT